>NC_140177.1:67752902-68326274 GCF_963971535.1 Notolepis coatsorum | reverse complement strand
CAATAAAACCGCACAAGCCGAAACTATAAAAACGAAGGTCTTGAACTTATAGACACGAGCCTCACACCAGGGGGCTATGCACACGCACACACACACACACACACACACACCACACACACACACACACACACACACACCACATACACACACACACACACACACACATACAACCACATACACACACACACACACACACACACACACACACACACACACACACACACACACACACACACACACGCACACACACACCTACACACACACACACACACACACACACACACGCCATACCATATGACTGAGCGGTGTTGCAGAAACCTCTCAATGTCATAAAGGAAATGCCATCAGATTTGTAGCATCGCTTTTTTTATTCTCTCACATAGAAACCTTGGACCTCTGGTTTCCACCGCCGGACATTATTTTATTATTTTACATTATATTTTGTATCAGTCAGTGCAATAGTTCCCCAACATGAATCATCTATCATATATATTTGTTATATATATATGTCTATATCTAACAGAAATTAAAACCAGGAAGACGCAAGGAACTCACAGCCCAAAAGAGTATTTGAGGCTTTTACTGATTCATCAGCCAATGGGGTGCGAGAACATCGCCCGCTTTTCTTGATCCTCCAATCACAACTGTTGCTTCGAGCGAGAGCAAATCGTTGATTTGTGTCGATTTCTTGAAAAAAATTCAGGCAGGTCACTGTTTCAAGACGTTTACTCCAGAATCAGAAGAAACTAGCCACGTGGCTATTGGATGAAGTCGTTTTGGGGGGGAAATTACTCGTTGTATGTATGTTACTCTCTCATGTCTCGTGAATCAAAATAAGATGAGGCAGTGTGAGCCAAGCATAAGCCTAGGAGAGGGTACTTCTTCATGTGTTGTGATTTATAATATGCGTTCTGTACTATTAAATAAATAAAGACACAAAAACAACAGTAGGGGTCAAATACAGAGGTTAAGCGTTCTGCCGTGTGCCGCTGCTATTCACAACGCAGTTTCGGCCTAAAAACAGCCACTCTCCTCACAAAAAGCCAAAGTCCCAAATCATACTTTCAAGAATAAACAACCGCTCGAACTGCAGCCAACCGCTGTGCGCACACCATGTCGGTTGTCAGTTGATGATTGTTTGGAGAAATGCCTGCCAAAATGGCATCTGCGTTTTTCATTCAAATGGCTACTCCCCTTAAATAGGAGCCGACAACTGAGGTTTTTGCATCTAAATATGTCCCAGAGTCTCGACTACAACCATGTGAAACTGGATTCATATTGGATTCTCTGCGCATTGTCCCGAGTGCATGTCCCACACACACACACTGACACACGGACAGAAGTGATCGTACTGTCTACCCCCTGACTAGCACTTCAACAGCCTACGTGAAAATAAGAACAGCCAACGTGAAGATAAAAACAGCCCATGTGAAAATAAAAACAGCCAACATGAAAATAAAAACAGCCAATGTGAAAATAAAAACAGCCCACGTGAAAATAAAAACAGCCCACGTGAAAATAAAAACAGTCCACGTGAAAATAAAAACAGCCAACGTGAAAATAAAAACAGCCAACATGAAAATAAGAACAGCCAACGTGAAAATAAAAACAGTCCACGTGAAAATAAAAACAGCCCACGTGAAAATAAAAACAGCCAACGTGAAAATAAAAACAGTCCACGTGAAAATAAAAACAGCCAACGTGAAAATAAAAACAGCCAACGTGAAAATAAAAACAGTCCACGTGAAAATAAAAACAGCCAACGTGAAAACAAAAACAGCCAACGTGAAAATAAGAACAGCCCACGTGAAAATAAAAACAGCCAACGTGAAAATAAAAACAGCCCACGTGAAAATAAAAACAGCCAACGTGAAAATAAGAACAGCCAACATGAAAATAAAAACATCCAACGTGAAAATAAAAACAGCCAACGTGAAAATAAAAACAGCCAACGTGAAAATAAAAACAGCCCACGTGAAAATAAAAACAGCCAATGTGAAAATAAAAACAGCCAACATGAAAATAAAAACATCCAACGTGAAAATAAAAACAGCCAACGTGAAAATAAAAACAGCCAACGTGAAAATAAAAACAGTCAACGTGAAAACAAAAACAGCCAATGTGAAAATAAAAACAGCCAACATGAAAATAAAAACAGCCCACGTGAAAATAAAAACAGCCAACGTGAAAATAAAAACAGCCAACGTGAAAATAAAAACAGCCAACGTGAAAATAAAAACAGTCCACGTGAAAATAAGAACAGCCCACGTGAAAATAAAAACAGCCAACGTGAAAATAAAAACAGCCAACATGAAAATAAAAACATCCAACGTGAAAATAAAAACAGCCAACGTGAAAATAAAAACAGCCAACGTGAAAATAAAAACAGCCCACGTGAAAATAAAAACAGCCAATGTGAAAATAAAAACAGCCAACATGAAAATAAAAACATCCAACGTGAAAATAAAAACAGCCAACGTGAAAATAAAAACAGCCAACGTGAAAATAAAAACAGTCAACGTGAAAACAAAAACAGCCAACATGAAAATAAAAACAGCCAACGTGAAAATAAAAACAGCCAACGTGAAAATAAAAACAGTCCACGTGAAAATAAGAACAGCCCACGTGAAAATAAAAACAGCCAACGTGAAAACAAAAACAGCCCACGTGAAAATAAAAACAGCCAACGTGAAAATAAAAACAGTCCACGTGAAAATAAAAACAGCCAACGTGAAAATAAAAACAGCCAACGTGAAAACAAAAACAGCCAACGTGAAAATAAGAACAGCCCACGTGAAAATAAAAACAGCCAACATGAAAATAAAAACATCCAACGTGAAAATAAAAACAGCCAACATGAAAATAAAAACAGTCCACGTGAAAATAAAAACAGCCAACGTGAAAACAAAAACAGCCAACGTGAAAATAAAAACAGCCAACGTGAAAACAAAAACAGCCAACGTGAAAACAAAAACAGCCAACGTGAAAATAAAAACAGTCCACGTGAAAATAAAAACAGCCAACGTGAAAATAAAAACAGCCAACGTGAAAACAAAAACAGCCAACGTGAAAATAAGAACAGCCCACGTGAAAATAAAAACAGCCAACATGAAAATAAAAACATCCAACGTGAAAATAAAAACAGCCAACGTGAAAATAAAAACAGCCAACGTGAAAACAAAAACAGCCAACGTGAAAATAAGAACAGCCCACGTGAAAATAAAAACAGCCCACGTGAAAATAAAAACAGCCTATGTGAAAATAAAAACACGAGAACGAGAAAGGCCTAAACAGGGCATTTTGAGAGAGGCAAGAGTGAGGCGAGAGTGAGGCTACAGTTCGGGCCCTTCTTCAGACCCCAGAGCCTCGATACATTTCTGTTTCACAATAGATATGTTTGACATTACAATAAAAGTGTTTTATTTCCCATTCATGGACACATGGTTGCGGAGGTGGTAGTGTAATCAGTCACACACACACACAAACACACACACACACACACACACACACACACACACACACACACACACAGTCACAAACACACACACACACAGTCACAAACACATAGTCACAAACACACAACACACAGTCACAAGCACACACACGCACACACCGTCAGAAAAACACACACACACACACAGTCACAAGCACACACATACAGTCACAAGCACACACACAGTCACACCCACTCAGTCACAAGCACACACACACAGTCACACACACACAGTCACACACACTCAGTCACAAGCACAAACACACAGTCACAAACACACACAGTCACAAGCACACACATACAGTCACAAGAACACACACACAGTCACAAGCACACACATACAGTCACAAGAACACACACACAGTCACATACACTCACAGTCACAAGCACACACATAGTCACAAGAACACACACACAGTCACATACACTCAGTCAAAAGCACACACACACACACACACGCACAGTCACACACACACAGTCACAACGCACACACACAGTCACACAGTCACAAACACACAAACACACACCACCACCCCTCAATTGCGTTTTGTGCTGCAAGTCCTTGTTGATTGTAAAGTTTTGAGAGTGCTCCACCCAGATAAGTTTGACAAAGAGAGAACACACACACATGTACAATGATCTCAGCCGTTCCCCCACTCACTCCCTGTGTGCAAGGAGGGAGAGAGAGAGAGGGAGTTGGGCAGTCTTTGTGAACATGAGCCTGTCTGAGTCATCTTGGCTTCCAGTTGTTTTTAGCGGTCATCATCTTGGACAGAGTGTGTGTGTGTGTGTGTGCGTGCGCATGTGCGAATAGTGCATGTGTAAGTATACTACAGTATTTGGGGCGGACCTTCCTACAGGCGATATAGGCGGTCGCCTAGAGCGCCACCCAGAGGGGGGCGCCAATATTTTTTTTTTTTGTTTCTTTTTTTTTGGCGCCCCCCTCTATATCTGCAACCATTATTTTTACATAAAAAAAATTCTAACATAAGGGAAAATGAGCCAAAAATCTAAAACGGTCGGTCGGTCTGAGCCTCAGCTTTAGGTGTTCACAGTCAGAACATGCTAGAGCGCTGTGCATTGATGGGTATCGGTCAAGTGTTTATAGAATTGAGCGTTGAGGAAAGAAAGACTAACGTTAGAGAACTATGAAGAGGCAAAAGCCATCCGGCCATCCAGTTTAAAAAGAGAAGAAAAGAAGAAGACGAGAAACGTGCCAAGGTGAAAGGTATGCAATTTTGTACAACTGCCAAGACCTGCCACACCAAGAGCTGATGAAGCAAGCAGAGGCACTTGTACACACCTTAAACCATGGAGGGCAATCTGATTTGGATGAGAAGGAGCTGGCTCAGGAGTTGGACAATTTGATGTGATTGATGACTTTGCAGCGAGGAAGGCCAGAAGGATTGCACTGTAAATGGAAACCAGTAGGAGCTACAGGCTAACCTTGAAGTGTGATGATAGGGAGTGGAATGTAAATAGTTCTTTAGACAAAGTGAATTTGTAATTTTTATTTATTTGTTTGTTTATTTAGCATATTATATTTTGATTATATATGTGTAACATATTTTACAATACATAATTTTCTTTTAAAGCAAATGTGCACGTTATTTTATTGTTTGTTATTATTATTATTATTATTATTATTATTATTATTATTATTATTATTATTATTATTATTATTATTATTATTATTATTATTATTATTATTATTATTATTATTATTATTTATTATTATTATTATTATTATTATTATTATTATTATTATTATTATTATTATTATTATTATTATTATTATGATTATGATTATGATTATTATTATTATTATTATTATTATTATTATTATTATTATTATTATTATTATTATTATTATTATTATTATTATTATTATTATTATTATTATTATTATTATTATTATTATTATTATTATTATTATTATTATTATTATTATTATTATTATTATTATTATTATTATTATTATTATTATTATTATTATTATTATTATTATTATTATTATTATTGTTATTATTGTGTTTTAGCTAAGTTGTTTATTTGTTTTAATTCTTTAGTGTGCATTTTACATTTATTCTTAGCTCTTGTTCTTGCTTGTAAAAATTATAGGTGCAGTACTTTACTGTATAACTGTTAACCCTTTCACTGCCACACGACGGAGGGTTAACCCTTTACTATCACACAACCGACGGTCGTGAAAGGGTTAACCTTCGGTGTATTGTCGCAGTGAAAAGGGTTAACCGGTTGGTAGGGCTGCAATGTTTTTGGGGAGGCTCAGACCGACCGACCGGTTTAGATTTTTGGCTCATTTTCCCTTATGTTAGGATTTTTTTTATGTAAAAATAATGGTTGCAGATATATAGGGGTGCGCCAAAACTGTGCAGAGCAACAAAAAATTATAATTAAAAAAAAATTAAATAAAAAAAAGTGGTGAATCTCGCCTAGGGCGCCAAATGTGCTAGGTCCGCCCCTGAGTGTGCACGCAGGTTGTGTATGTGTGTGTGTGCGTGGACATGAACTGGCCCGTGGCCACTTACTTCATATCCTCCCCCAGTCATAAACGTGATTCAGAGGAACCAGGGCTGTTAGTTTGGAACAGTTAGTAGAATAAAGTTGGCTTTGTCTGAATACGATTCACCACAACAAAGAAATTGGAAGGAAAACACATTTAATTTTTACAACCGCGGATTATCATCTGTTTAGGAAAAATTATATTATGGCTCAATATTCTTCGAGATCTTAGTCACGATATGATGGCTTGTATGGCGACTCCAGCGACTGCAGTAAGCGAGTAATCAAATACACATGTACTGTAGGTTGGGCTCTCTTAAGAGTCACGACCCTCATATGGTAGAAGTACTTCTGTTCCCAGGGGTCGATTTGGGATTTTGTGGAATAGAGAGAGGATGACAATACAAAATATTGAATGACCCCCCCCTTCAAATCTATAAATTCAAGGGATAAATAATGCAGGAGCAACAGTATGGTTGTCAATATTCCAATGTACAGTTTTGCTTGTACAGTTGTACAGTGCCACCCCCCCCCCCCCTCCTACCCAACCCCCCCCACCCAACCTCCTCCAATGTACAGTTTTTACGTCAAATGTATATACTCTCTTTTCTGGACTTTTTTTGTATCACAAACAGTACTGTATTTGCAAATCTGGTATGTCATAAATGTGAAATGTCAAAAATGGGGGACCCTGATGTAAACCAGACGAAAGTCTTTCTCTGGTCTACTCTGCATCCCCTTAACAATTGTGTGTATTGAGCTGTACTGTATTGTACCCATTCTGCAATCTGTTAATAAAGTTTTCAATCAATCAATCAATCACAATAATCACAATAATCAACTAGGATGCAGTAAAAAACTTAAAACCAGATTCTCAAACATAAACATAAAAACGGACAACACGCTCATCACAGACAAGCTGGATGTAGCCAATTACTTAAACATTTTCTTCACAAACATAGCCACAACACTGGTAAACAAACTACCCTCCCACTCAGGGCTTTATGGGGTAGAACACATAGTAGCTTACTACAAAAACCTAGGGGTCCGCAAGGACGACTTCAAGCTGGAAATGGTAACAACAGATGAGGTACTCAATAAACTGAGCGCCCTCCAACCTAACAAGGCCACTGGCCACAACAACATCCCTTCCAAATTCCTCAGAGACTCAGCAGCCGCCATCACCCCAATCATCACACACATAATAAACCTCTTCATAAAACAGGGACACGTCCCCAAGGACTTCAAAATTGCGAGGGTGACCCCTCTGCACAAAAAGGGCAGCAAATTAGACCCAGGCAACTACCGCCCTGTTTCTATTCTCACCTCCATCTCGAAAGTCATGAAAAAATAGTCTACGAACAGGTCGAAAAGTACCTAGCGGAAAAAAATCTAATCTACGAATTCCAATCTGGCTTCAGAACATCCCACTCCACTGACACATGCCTTCTCTATTTGAATGACCACATCAAACAAGAGGTGGACGCAGGCAAATACTGCGGCATGGTCATGCTGGACCTACAAAAGGCCTTTGACACGGTCAATCACTCCATTCTGATTGACAAGCTAAAAGCAATTGGTTTTGATAGTCTATCAGTGAGCTGGATGCAATCCTACCTTGAGGGGAGGGAACAGATGGTGGAGGTAAACGGTACCCTATCCCCCCCCCTCACAGTGAGCTGTGGTGTTCCACAAGGAAGCATACTAGGACCGCTACTGTTCCTAATTTATGCAAATGACATGTCGTCAGCTTGTGACTGCAACTTGTTCCTGTTTGCGGACGACTCAGCCCTGCTGGTTTCTGACAAGAACAAGTTACAGGTTGAAAAAACCCTCAGCTCGGAACTAGGCAGAATCTGCATATGGCTCGCTGATAACAAACTATCATTACACATGGGCAAAACAGAGTCCATTCTCTTCGGTTCAAATAACAAACTCAGCAAGACCGACGGCTTCTCAGTTACAGTGGGTGACAATATTGTCACAAGGAAAGATGAAATTACCTACATGGGTTCCATCCTAGAGGCTAATCTCTCCTGTGACAAAATGGCATCCAATGTAATAAAAAAAGTCAACCAACGAACTCGATTCTTGTACCGGATCTCCTCTCTGGTAAACAAGAATACCCTGAAGACTCTGGCAGGAGCACTCATTCAGGGGTACTACGACTATGCTTGCACCTCATGGTACCAAAGCACCTCAAAGGCGCTAAAAACAAAATTACAAACATCTCAAAACAAACTGGTCAGACTACTGCTTGACCTTAGTCCTAGAACCCACCTCACCCCTGCCCACTTTGACAACCTAGGATGGCTTAGAGTAGACGACAGAGTACAGCAACTTGCAATGGGCCTGGTCTACAAGATACACTACACGACCAAGGTACCCATGTATATGTCAAAATACTTCCCAAAGGTCAGTGAATACCACGATCACAACACCAGAGGGAGCTCCACAAATCATGTTAAACCCAGATTCGGCTCAAATAAGGGACTAAACACGTTTCGCAATTATGCCACATCAATGTGGAACGCCCTACCCAAAGCTGTAAAGGAATGTGGATCACTACCCACTTTCAAAACCTCTCTCAAGGGACACCTACGGGAGACTGCAATTCAACACTGGCCCCTGTAAATATCCTAACCCAACCCCCTCCAATGTACAGTCATTTACCTAGTATGGTTGTCAATAGTCCAATGTACAATTTTGTTTGTTTGTACAGTGTCTCCCCCCCCCCTCAATGTACAGTTTTGCTTGTATATACAGTGTGCCCCCCCCCCCAACCACCTCCAATGTAGATTACCCAGTATGGTTGTCAATATCCCAGTGTACCCAACCCCCCCCCACCCAACCTCCTCCAATGTACAGTTTCTACGTCAAATGTATATACTCCCTTTTCCTGACTCCTTCTGTATCACAAACAGTACTGTATTTGCAAATCTGGTATGTCATAAATGTATAGATGTAGCAGTACTGACTATCTGTATGTCATATATGTCCTGATGAATTGAAAATGGGGGACCCTGATGTAAACAAGACGAAAGTCTTTCTCTGGTCTGCATCCCCTTAACAATTGTGTGTATTGAGCTGTACTGTATTGTACCCATTCTGCAATCTGTTAATAAAGTTTTCAATCAATCAATCAATCACACACCCCCTCACACGGGACACATGGTCAACCGACACAGAACCCTCAACAGACCTTGCAGGGCAATGTCCTGGCAGCTGAATGTCACTCTTGTGCTGCCACCTATTGGCCATGACATGTTATTACCACCAAAGTCGCGGGTTTCTCTCTGAACTTGTGATGGGAATTAGGGTTCTGTTAAAGGCTCAGTCATAGTCCAGACTGACAGTGCGCTGGGGTCCGCATGGCCTGAAATTACGCGATAGTGGACCTGGAGGCGCACAGTAGAGAAAGAAAGAAAAGATGCAGGTTGGAGCTCATGGCCTGAAGCAAGAACAACGGTAGCTGACCGGGAGAAGTGGAAACGCTCTGTGAAGGCCTTATGTGCCACTAGGCACGAAGTGGATAGGTAAGGTTTGATTGATTGATTGATTGATTGATTGATTGAAAAGTTTATTAACAGATTGCAGAATGGGTACAGTACAGTACAGCTCAATACATACAATTGTTAAGAGGATGCAGACCTGAGAAAGACTTTCGTCTTGTTTCCATCAGGGTCCCCCATTTTCAATTCATCATATGACACACATGACATACAGATAGACAGTACTGCTACATCTATACATTTATGACATACCAGATTTTCAAATACAGTACTGTTTGTGATACTAAAAAAATCCAGAAGAAGAGTATATACATTTGACATAGAAACTGTGCATTGGGGGAGGTTGGGTAGGTGGGGTGGGGCTGTACATTGGAGGTGGGGGGGGTTGGGTAGGGGGGGGGGACACACTGTACATTGGAATACTGACATACATTTGACATGGAAACTGTACATTGGAGGAGATTGGGTAGGTGGGGTGGGGTTGGGTGGGGCTGTACATTGGAATACTGACAAAGCCATGCTTGGTCTTTATTGTACAACTGGGTTAGGACATTTGTAGGGGCCAGTTTTGAATTGCAGTCTCCCGTAGGTGTTCTTTGAGAGTGTTTTTGAAGGTGGGTAGTGATTTACATTCCTTTACAGCTTTGGGTAGGGCGTTCCACATTGTTGTGGCATAATTGCGAAACGTGTTTAGTCCCTTGTTTGAGCCGAATCTGGGTTTTACATGATTTGTGGAGCTCCCTCTGGTGTTGTGATCGTGGTATTCACTGACCTTTGGGAAGTATTTTGACATGTACATGGGTACCTTGGTCGTGTAGTGTATCTTGTAGACCAGGCCCATTGCAAGTTGCTGTACTCTGTTGTCTACTCTAAGCCATCCTAGGTTGGCAAAGTGTGCAGGGGTGAGGTGGGTTCTAGGAGTCAGGTCAAGCAGTAGTCTGACTAGTTTGTTTTGAGATGTTTGTAATTTGGTTTTTAGTGCCTTTGAGGTGCTTTGGTACCATGAGGTGCAAGCATAGTCGTAGTACCCTTGAAGGTAAGGACCTCAGCATACGTCCGTGCGCCACTCAATCTTTCTGTCCGTGCGTACCCAGCGTTTTCGCAACATAATGGCTCGGCACGTGCACCGAAGGAGATCCGTTTGCATTCTCGAAGACACTCTGATGTCACGAGACCGCCGCCATCTTGGTATAGGGGGACCATACGGATTTCTACCATCAAATGCATGCGTTGAGGTCCGTTTTTATTACATGTTTTATCACATTCTTGTTCATTTCATAACATTTTCATACGATTTGTTTTGAAAATATTGAGGCCAACATGGCATTTCACTATTTCGAAAGCCTTTCTGGTGATTCTAAGGCGAGATATGAGTCAAAGATCTCCCCCTGATTGACTTGACATAATGTCCATACAAAACACCTGCAGACATGGCCATCTCTCGAATACCCAAATTGAAGCTGCTGTGTTACGTTTTGTACTAATAATGAACACAGAAATCCAAATCGCAAGTTTTATATAATACCAGCTGATGCATCACGGAGGAAAAAGTGGCTGGTGGCTAACGTTCGGCTAACTCGCTCTGTGTTGTGGTCGTGGTAGCTACATGCTAAGCTAACGTTAATTACATAATATCGAACCGATAGGAGCTTATCTTATCTAATCTTACGTGGTGGTACCACGTGTGCCACTACCCGATCAAACATCCACGTAAGATTAGATAAGATAAGCTCCTATCGGTTCGATATTATGTAATTAACGTTAGCTTAGCATGTAGCTACCACGACCACAACACAGAGCGAGTTAGCCGAACGTTAGCCACCAGCCACTTTTTCCTCCGTAATGGTATAAAACTTGCGATTTGGATTTCTGTTTTTGTCATTAGTACAACGCGTAACACAGCAGCTCTTTGGCATTGTGAAGGACTGAAGAAAATTCCGCTTGATAGTCTTTAATTTGACGCTTTAACGATCCGTTTCTGCACTAAATGAACCGTACACAATGTACGAGGCGGGGCAGTTACCCCCCACGCTGCAGTTGCCTAGCAACAACAGGCAGGAAGTTGACTTCGAGAATAGTACGCGTACGGGCGTTTAACCCTTTCACCAGGGGCGTATCTAGACCCAGCACTCGACTGGGGCACAGAAGTATATGAAGTGGGTGCGCGAATTTTTTTTGCCGGTTTTGGCCGGTTTTTGGGGCGAAAATGGGTGGATTTTGTAACTATTTTTTTTTTAACTTTATTTCGGTTTTAGGGTTAGGTTAGGGTTATGCTATTTAATTATTTTGGGGAGCCAGCCCCCCAAACTCCTGAAATGCATAGAAATCTATGAAATAAATAAAACAATCTGACATTTATATTAAAAAGAGCTAGCCCCCCAAACCCCTAAAATACATAGAAATCTATGCATTTTGGAACAGTTACTATATATAGTCAAGAAAGCATTTAGTCATACTTAAAGTTTAAAGTGCTTTACTTGCATTGAACGTTGCATTGAACATTGAGGAGACATCATTAGAAAGCACAATGTATGTTTCCATAGTTACGCAGATGACACACAATTGTACATCTCCGCTGAACCAAATGATCACACAGCAATAAACTCCATTTCCGCCTGTCTCTTAGCAATAAACAAATGGATGACGAACAACTTCCTAAAATTAAATGAGGGCAAAACTGAAATCCTACTAGTCGGTCCTATAACAAAAAGAGAAATGTTACAGAGCAATATGGGGCAACTTACTCCTTGGATCAAACCCGAAGTTAAAAGTAAGTAACCTACACTGGCTTCCGGTAACATTTAGAATTGATTTCAAGGTCCTCCTCCTTATATACAAAGTATAAACATTGCGATCATCTACTACTGGTCTATTGAAGGTTCCAAGCCACAGTCTAAAGAAAATCGGGGATGCAGCCTTTGCTATATGCACCAAAGTTATGGAACACACTACCTATGGACATTAGGGAAGCTAGATCTCTTAATATTTTCAGAAATAAGCTAAAAACGTACCTCTTCACCATAGCCTTCTAATACACCCCGCTGTTGATTGTACTGTGGCACTATTTTACTCTGGCCATTCTATTGCATAATTTTACTATCTATTCTACTATTCTATTATTGCACTGTATTATTGGTGTGCAAACCAGTCAACTTACAAAAAATAGCCTGTTGGAGGATTTCAACAAGATAAATGCGACAACAGTGCAAAATATTTCACTATAATATTTCAAAGCGAAGTAAAAAATATTATAATAATTATTTGATCATGTTAAATGATCATTTGATCATGTTAAAAAAGGGAAAATAAAAAACATTTGTTAAAAAAATATATATATATATATTTTTAGTTTTTTTATCAGTGGGGCACAGATGATCATCAGTAGGGCACGTGCCCTACTGATAGTGGTCTAAATACGCCGATGCCTTTCACTACCGCACTACCAACGGGTTAACCCTTTCACTGCGACAATACAGAAGGTTAACCCTTTCACTACCACACTACAGCCGGTTAACCTTCTATAGTGTGGTAGTGAAAGGGTTAACAATGCAAGAGACTTATGCGAGTCATATGGCTCTGTTCCTTTCAATTAAACGTCTCAGTTTTTAATGAAAGGACAGGCCTGGAAACAATAGCAAGTTAAAAAAAAAGTGAATCTAATCAAACAAGAAGTCTACCATTCTTGTCTTGTTTCCACTGCAATGTGAGCCGTCCTAGATGCCCCCGCGAAGAACATCTCTTCTCCCGGCGACTTGGCTCCCTTCGTTCCTACCAAAGAGCCTCTCAAAAGAACCGGGTCGGTCCAGAGCAGCACATCACTACTCTGGACTGTCCTGCAACCAGAGTTGTGGACTGTGTTCATGAATCGTCACTTAATTTAGATGAATGTGAGATTAAAGACAGTTCTGAGGGAATAATACCACGGGATGCCAGGGTGTGTTCTGACTGACCTCATTCTCCCTTACCGCCCTAACCGATCCCTCCGGTCCTCTTCCACTGCTTCCCTCACCGTTCCGTCATCTAAATTAAAAGGTTTTGGAGACCGAGCATTTTCACGAGCTGCACCCCGACTTTGGAACACCCTCCCTCAGACTATCAGAGACTCTCCCTCATTCTCCACCTTTAAATCCCGACTCAAAACCTACCTGTTCTCCCAAGCATACAACCTTCCCTACCCATAACCACACTCCTCCAACCTACCACCTCCTTTCCCCTTCCCTACTTTCTCTCCATCTCCTGTCCCTCCCACCCCCCACCTCCCCCCCTCCCTCCATCCCCTCGGTTCCCTTACTTCCCTGATTGTTCCCCTACTGGCTTTTGTATTTGTTGCTTGTTACTCGTGGTTTTATGTCTTGTGTATTCATACTGTTGCTTGTTCCCTGTGGTTCTATGTTTCTCTGTTCTTTGTTTTGCTTATTGTCAGCGTCTATGGGTTATTGAAAAGCGCTATATAAATAAAATGAATTATTATTGGTGACACAATCCATGTGTGAATGGTTTCAGAATCGCAGCGATGCTCAATCTTTATTTGGGGAAAGATGATACTGTAGAACGTTAATGATGAAAAATACAAAAAGGTACAATATTGGGAAATTATGATTCAATAAAAATGTCAATACCCCCTAATACAATATGTGACTGTGTGTGTCAGCAATGCCAGGATCCCACTCCAAGAAACACCATTAATAATTCAAATTTTTCTTTCTCTTACTGTAGGTGATCTATATAACCATCTTAACTTCATTTGTGGTGCAGGCAATACTGGTTTCAGCCAATCGGTTGGCTAGATGATGGACACCATCATCACCATCATCATCCTCCTCATCATCACCATCATCTTCACATCCTATCTGCTCCCTCATTCTGGCATGTCTCAAAGCAGGGTAGTGATCGGTGACCCAACCCATGATGTCATCGGAGACCATCTCCGCGTAGGCTGCCATTTTGGCTCTGTCCTGGAGTCCCACCCTGTCGTTAGCGCTTCCACAGCTGCCCTCTGGTGACGAGTCATCTCTCCACCTGAGCTGTCCTCCCTCTGTGGACAGACGGTGCACCAGGTGCTCCATGAACTCCATCCTGGGATCCGTAACGGCGGCTGGCCACTCGTCCGCCAGCCCCTCCGTTTTGTTCTGGCTCTCCTTGGGGGTCGACGGAGGAGGAGAGGGGAGGAACTCCTTCGCTAGGCCGCCTTTCAGTTTCCTGCCAAAGCTGTCTCCTCGCTTGATCATCTCTGGGAGGAGAGGCGTGGTCGGGGGGGCGTCGGGGTAGTCTAGGGATCCCAACACCGGTAGCCCCGACTGGGGCAGGAGAGGGTGATGGAACTGGGAGCCTCTGGAAGTGTGGAGATTAGAGGAAGCAGAGATGGGGTTTGCGCTGGCTACGTCAGAGAGAGATGCTCCTCCGCTCCAGTCCGTCTCCATGTCCAGGGAGGCATCTCTGCCTCTTTCACCTGTAGTTCCTCCACTGGGGAATGTAGGTTTTCCATCCAATGCGTTGTTAACTTTCATCCCAGGATCTGTACTACGTGCATGGAGTGGAGACAACGGAGCGTTTAGCTTTTGGGAATTCTCTGCGGTTCCGCTTCCACGGGCCTCTTGCAGTGCAGCTTTGATGGCCGCTGTGGCGAGTACCTCAGCCAGCGCTCCTCTGTCTGGGGGATGAAAGGATGCCAGGCAATCCTCCACAGATCCCGGTCTTCCCGAAAGCTTGATGGATGACTTTAGTATGCCCTCAGCCATGGCGTGGGCAAAGCTGTGAAGAGGCCTTTCCATCCTCAGGATCACATTCAAGAACAGACTGGGATCTGGAACTTTCGGATCTTCCTTTGTTGCCTGCGCTGGAACCTGTAAGCAAATAAAACACCTTGGTTAATCTGAAATCTTTCTTTACCATATAAATGTGAGGTATATTCATATACAGAATTGAAGAGTTTGAGTTCTAGATGGAAAATAACCATTATGCATCTTTCTCAATTATTTTTACTCCAACAAACAAAAAAATTCTTTATCATGGGGATGTAATCTACAGGCACACTGCAGCCTCCACACTCAGACCCTTGGACTCTGTTTACCACACTGCCCTGAGGTCTATTATTTACCGGTGATAGCTACAACCACTGTATTCTTTATGGTAAGGTCGGTTGGTTTGTTTTCCTTGACCTACTACTGTCCCGTTATCCTTATTTATTTGTACTATACTGATATGTTCTTCATTGTATGGCCGCTCTGATTTTACTGTTTACTTTAGATCAGTGGTTCTCAAACTACGGGTCGCGACCCAAATTGGGGTCACGGGTAGGTGACAGTGGCAAGAAAAAAAAAGTATGTGTTCTGGCAACATATTCTGGCAAAATATGCCTCGTTTTATAAATGTGTATTGATAACATAGTGCTGTAATAAAATTTTCTAATAAATATGCATGATCAAGTTAAACAACGTGTGCTTTTATTTTGATCCCCTGCTCTAACCCTTTGTTTTGAACTCTGGCAGTGGGGCCACCCTTTTGTTTGGAGTGACAGGAAGTAATTAGACTGGTAATTAGACTGCTCCCGGTGAGCAGGTTGGCACCTTGCACTGTTGCCTCCGCTGTCGGTGTGTGAATGTGAATGAGTGAACGGGTGAATGTGAGGCATAAGTGGTAAAGCGCCATTTATAAATGTATAAATGCAGTCCATTTATGATTTGTTTGTGTTTGGATTACAGATTGTGCCTTTAACCAAATGATGATATAGCATATTACGGTATATAACATATTTTTTTTCTTTCCTTCTTTCCTTCTTTCCTTCTTTCTTTCTTTCTTTCTTTCTTTCTTTCTTTCTTTCTTTCTTTCTTTCTTTCTTTCTTTCTTTCTTTCTTTCTTTCTTTCTTTCTTTCTTTCTTTCTTTCTTTCTTTCTTTCTTTCTTTCTTTCTTTCTTTCTTTCTTTCTTTCTTTCTTTCTAACCTTTATAAACTTGAAAGGCAACGGCGGTTTCCCTCATTTACAGTCACGTTGAGTGTACACATACAGAAATAAGCAAAAAAAAGGCATATAAAATCACACAGTATATAAAATCATAACAAAAGCAAGGATAACAAATCAATCAAAACACATACAACTTGATTGACAAAGGTTGGAGATCAATGTGTTAAACTCTCCAACACAGGGAGGATATCAAGCTTTATTACATGGCGTTTTCACATTCGCCGAAATGCTTGCTTGTGATTGGTCAACAGCCCCCCGACTGCGGTCATTATTTTTCAATAATGACCGCAGATTTTTCAATAATGACCGCAGAGCGCAGCTGTTCGCAATCAAGCCCACTGACACACTGTTTCAGTGCAATTAGACACTGCCGTGCCGGCGATGACAGGGGGCGGAGCGACGAGCGGAGCCAGAACACAGCGGAGCCAGAACACAGAGGCTGCCCGCGATAATAATAATCACTTTATTTGGGCTGACAGAGCCACAGAACAACTGCGATTTGTCAAATGAATTAGGTATATTGTTAGTAAGTTAGCCATGTAATAAGCGGGATAATGTATAGCGCTGCACTGACAGCGGAGCCAGAGGCTGCCCGCGATAATAATAATCACTTTATTTGGGCTGACAGAGCCACAGAACAACTGCGATTTGTCAAATGAATTAGGTATATTGTTAGTAAGTTAGCCATGTAATAAGCGGGATAATGTATAGCCTACTCGGTCATTGTCGCAAAATAATTGACCTTCACTACGCTTAAAACACCTCGGCGAGGCGCCTCGGTATTTTAAACTCCGTGTCGGTCAATTATTTTGCGACAATGACCTCGTAGGCATACATTATCCCTTACTTAATGACTGTTGGAGTTCATTCCATGAGCTAGCTAGAGGGTTATCATAGCCAAATGCAGATTCACCCTGTTCAGAGCAAACTCAGGGGACCTTAAGGACCAGTCAGTCACTATAGAACGGGTTCCATAGGTTCCAAAATACCATTCCAATAATGATGTAGTGTAAGGCGGTAGCTTACCAATAAGGGCCTGAAAAATGAACACGTTAGTCTGAGCCTCTATCTACAACAGGGGGGTTTCTGAAGGCGTGTGTAGGACTAGGGGTGGAGAATGAGAAAGAAAGGAAAGAAAAGCAATAAAAACAGGAAGGGTCAAGTCCGCTGCCTTGTGGCCTGCAGGTGAAATGGCAGATAAACAGAGAAGAGAGAAGAACAGAGAGAGCCTGTTCTGCAGCCTCGCTCGCTCGCTTGAGAGATGGAAAGGGAGATTGTGTTTCTCAGACCGCAGCCAATCACCATTTGAGCTGTCAGCGTTCCAGGATGCGGGTCATGCGACAAACAGGAAGTTCAGTTTGAGTTTCAGATGAAAGATTAGTGCGTGGATGTGGGGCGGGGGGGGGGGGGGGGTTAGCAGGTCTCCTCATCTGAAACGTGTCCTTTTCCTCAACTTTGAGGATGAAAACGAGTAAAAAAGATTATAATAAAAGCCATAAACATCTTTAGTTAGGTTACACACTTGGTTACACCTGAATACAGTAGAACATTTTCTCAGATGGACCAGATGCGTGGGTTAGATTCGATTAGATTCAAATGTATTGTCATTGAAAATATGTTTGGCATGTTTTTGGTTGCTGTTGCTCATGAGTGTGCATGCGCACACGCGCACGCACGCACACACACGCATGCACACACACACACACACACACACAGCCCTCATATCTCATCTGTCTTTCTGTCCCGTAGTACAACCAGAGATGTGAACAGTATTTGTAAACTGTCACCTTGTGGCGAGTGTGAGATTAACTTAATAACAGTAATAACAGAATAAATTACAGTTCTGAACATAATAACGCAACAGGGTGCCGGGGTGTTCAAGCCTGAACAGAATACACAGACACACACATATGCGCACACAGTGCCGTCTGGGAGAAATGCGAGGCCATGTGCAAGATTTAAACGCGAGGCCCTTTTTGAAAGGTAAAAAAAAAAAAAAAATTAATTAATTAATAAAAAAAAAAAGTTAAGAATTTTTTTGGGCATACAGTCAACGTATTCTTAAATAATAGCGCTGCCCGAGGCTGGGCATACAGTCAACGTATTCTTAAATAATAGCGCTGCCCGAGGCTGGGCATACAGTCAACGTATTCTTAAATAATAGCGCTGCCCGAGGCTGGGCATATACAGTCAACGTAATATAAAAAATTTGATTTGTTTTTCACTCACCATTGAAGATACTTCTATACGTGGGAGGAAAGTGTTACTCCTTAAGTTGCAGCTGTGCGGAACACACCCAAGTCTGACAGAGAGAGTAACGTCAGCTAGCAGTAGCTGGCAGTCTCCATCCCCCCTGGCTGAACTAAACACCGACTGGGATGAGTTGCATTAGCTACTGAATTGCTGAAAGGGATATAAGTTAAGGAAAACAAGCAACCCTTTTCCCCGGTGCACGGTTGTGCTGAGAAGGCCGAAACTGCCACGTGAGAAGGTTTAAGCCATTCCGTCGTATCTTTGTTTAAGTCCAATCTTTGCTGCATCACTCCTCCCAAGAACTACTAGCTCTCCTGTGTGTCAGTCCACCGGCTGTGATACTTAGAAGGGGGCTGGTCTGGCGGTCTGCTGGTTAGCTCCTGGCTAACGGCGGCTAACTGCGCTGTGTGTGTGTGTGGCTAGCTCCTGGCTAACGGCGGCTAACTGCACTGTGGTTGTGTGTGTGTGGCTAGCTCCTGGCTAACGGGGGCTAGCTGCGCTGTGTGTGTGTGGCTAGCTCCTGGCTAACGGCGGCTAGCTGCGCTGTGTGTGTGGCTAGCTCCTGGCTAATGGCGGCTAGCTGTGCTGTATGTGTGTGTGTATGTGGCTAGCTCCTGGCTAACGGCGGCTAGCTGCGCTGTGGTTGTGTGTGGCTAGCTCCTGGCTAACGGTGGCTAGCTGCGCTGTGTGTGTGTGTGTGTTTGTATGTGGCTAGCTCCTGGCTAACGGCGGCTAGCTGCGCTGTGGTTGTGTGTGGCTATCTCCTGGCTAACGGAAGCTAGCTGCGCTGGTGGATGTCCAGTAGAATCTCTCCCCGACTGAACGTTCTAACACGCAACACTTTCTTCAGTCCATCTTCAGTCCATCTGCCGAACGCTTAAGGGTGACCATATTTTGATTTCCAAAAAAGAGGACATGCCCCCCCCAGCCTCGAGATACTTGATACTCAGGCATGCGTTGCTCATGGGACGACTGGTTGCACTATGTTTTAATGACGCCGCGTGCACGCGCTCCCGCGCATGCGCATAGATGTTCCCTCGCATAGCACAGACTAAAGACAGTGCCTATTGCCTCTACGAATGGAATGTAACACATTTCATTCACAAGTTTTGTGTGAATGTATCTGAGAACGTATTTGAACACACCTGACGACCGGCCATATTGTTATGCAAAGTAGTACTTAGCGAGTTGGCGCATCAGTTGAGTGCAGCGCATTCCTGTGTGCACGCGTGTGCACATCTGTGCATGTGCGTGCACATCCGTGCATGTGCGTGCTTCTGCTCACAGACTGGTTGCACGCTGTGCAACCCCGTCCCATGAGCAATGCATGCCTGATGATACTCAACGTTTACTCAAAGATGCATTATTGTTTTAATATATTTAAAGTATGCCTCCTCTCTATGTGTAGACACCTGAATATGTCTAACAATAATTCAATGTGTCTAACCTAATTCCTTTTACTCTACTGTGCCCACTGACCCCTCTTGATCCTCCATATTCTAACATTGACAGTGAATAGTGGAGCATGCACTGGAGTGCCGCCGGTGTGACGTTGGGCAGGACAGACATCAGGTGAAGAAGGATGGGCTGAAGGCAGAGCTCAGACAGCGGAGCACCCTCTTCGTCGTTTCCCAAGAGAAGGAAGAGGTCGCGTGGAGCAGGAGCTCCGGACATCAAGCATGCGGGATATAAACCCAGTTACGAGGCAGGTTATTAATAGAATACGCGATAGCTTAGCTTTCAGTTAATGCTAAAGAGACTTTGTGAATAGGGCGGCTACGTGGCGTAGTGGGCAAGGCACTCGCCACGAAATGCTGGAGACGCTGGGCTCGTCAGTTCGAGCCCAGTGCTCCACATTTGCTTTCAGTTTAGCTGGTCGTCCGTACTAATACACATTGGCCGTATTAGGGGGTGGGAAACTGATGGGTGGGGATCAGGCGGTGTGGACAGCGACTCCTACAGGTCGGTTGGTGCGCCTGCGCAGTAGAATCAGGAAGTGTCGGGGGCAGCGTGAGCCTCCCACGCGTTACTCCTCGCCACTGAGAGATCGAGCTGCGCAGGTGAAAAGATGCGACTGCTGTTACCTCAAGTACCGGAGGGGACTTGTGCTATGTATGACTTAAGGCCTCTACATGCTACAGCAACTTCAAAGCAACTTCAACACAACATCAGCGCGATTTCAACGCGGTCGTTGCATAGGGTCTTGTAGACTGTGTTGCGAGGACGTTGCGTACATGTCCCCAGAATCTAATCTGAACAACCGTTGCGTTGATATTGCGTAGCAGTGATTGGTAGTGAATGGGGGCGGGGCTGTCATAGAATAATATTGGTCCCGCAGCGAGGAATACTATCCTCCATTGTTGTAGCCAGCCAGCGTTGATGCTAAATAATTAGCGTCACATAGCTGGCCTTTTTCTGAAAACCCAAGCACATATTGTTCCATAGCATACGCCTTCAGTTGATCATGACAAATCCTCTCTTACCTTGACGATTAAAAAGCCTCCATAATTTAGTAAATAAAGCTGTAGCCAGCCAGCTAGCATTTGTGCTATTCAAAATGCTATCCACATTAGCTACATAGCTAACCAACTAAATACAATGGTATCCTGAGGTAACGTTAAATACAACGTTTGCTAGTCGAAATGACTGGACATACACAGGGACAAGTTAAACATCAATCAATTAATTTATTCCAACAGGTAGTTTGAGGTCTTTCTCTCCTCTCCATTGGAAACGAATGACGTTACGGTAACGTTAGCTCGAAAAGCACAGAAACGGGCGACAGAAGTTAAGCTGCTAGCAACAGACACTATAACACTTCCGGTCGGGGGATTTAAAAATAAAAGAGCGACGTCTAAAAGCACCGGAAATACGTTTATTTTGTACATTATCTAACGTTAACACGAACCTAAACTAACTTTAGTTAAACTAACTTTGCACGTCGATGTTGCAGAAGCATAAAGGCAGAGTGTCTACAACACCGTTGCTTTGTCGATGTTGTGTTGCAGTTGCTTTGAAGTTTCTGTAGCATGCAGAGGCCTTTAGTTCATATTGCAGCCGGCTTGTGGGAGGCAAGAAACAGCGTACGTGACAGGGGAGGGTTGAATTGGATGATACGAAATTGGGATGGGAGAAAAATATAGAAAATGGGAGAAAAAGTGGATAAAAAAAAAAGAGACTTTGTGAACGAAGAAGCAGACGAGCTACTGCCGAAGAGTGTGGTAGATATTGCACACGTTGCGTTTTAGCTGAAGTATAGGCGTCATGACAGGGGGTCGTCCCGACCCACAGCTTAGCTTCAGTTAGGCCTAGGGCACAGTTTAGTCCGTGTGTCGCTTCACCTCTCCAGGCGAGCAGTGGACTACTTAACGGACGTCGCGGCACGGCACGCACCTCCAGCAGTCACCTGCCCCACGTCTACCCAGCCCCGCCGCCCGCTATCACGGGACCTCTCGACGGCCATCTCACCACACGGACGTTCGTGGTGGGAGCAGGCCAGCCTTGGTTAAGTACACTCAAGCCAGTTACCATGAGCGCTCCGAGTGCTGGAACTTTATCGGTAGACATTCTCTTTGTGCGGCGCAGGCCCTTAAGGGCGAAGAGAAGCAGTACTTTGAACCGACACTGGTAGCAGTGCTTAGGGGCACCCCGACATTTATTATTTTGGGAAGCCGGCTATAGATAGGACTTTTGTTTTCAACGTGGGCCCACTGTCTTTTGGTTAAATGTGTGGTGTGATAATGTGTGTTCCTTTATAAAATCCCATTCAGTAGCCCCATACCCCTCTCCCTCTTTCTCCCCTCCCTCCCCACCTACGGGTGCAAGAACAGGTATTTCAACCCTTAAAGGGACGGGTGTCATTACTGTATCTTGACTAGTGTGGGAAGAGCTTTGGTTCTCTACCGTGGAGTGAGATCACTAGGTGCCTAGCATTTCAACCCTTAAAGGGACGGGTTCGATTACTGTGTATTGACCGGTGTGGGAAGAGCTGTATTCATTGGGTTGCGTAAGCGGGAAGAGCTTTAGTCCTTGTGCCTGGTGTAAACGGGAAGAGCTTTGCTCATTGTGCCTTGTGTTAAGAACCATATAATTTATTCAGTAAAGAACACTGAATGGGAGCACTGTGTGTGTGTCTGTTACTGTGTCTGTTTTATTAACCCCTTTCTGCCCGGGTAATGCATTTTATTGTTTAACCCTTTCCCCACCCCCTGCATATGCATCATTGGGACAGGTCTCTACTCATCAGCAAGGAAAGGTACTGCTTTGGGGAGAAAGTATATCATCTATCACTACTGCCACCGGGTGTGGGAGGGTGCGGGAAGTATTAAGAGAGGTGTGGGTGTGTGGGGAATTACTGCGAGTCGCCCTGGAGGGCAAGAAGGACCAGCGCACCACCCCTAGATTAGTAAATCCTAGGCCCCATCCACTCCCTCTGCTAAAGCTCCACTCTAATACTCCTGCACTACAGTCGGGGATGCAGCCGGACTCAGATCTGCTGCGTTCCCACTATCTGGTGACAGCTTACATCTACTCTCATAAAGCAGGGATAATCCACCCTGCTACATATGGATATACAATTATTATTTATATTATTTTACTGTATATAATGTCGCGGGTGGGGTTCTAGGGGTATCTGTATGGGGGGTGTCTATACCTGCGGGAGCCAAAGAGGAGGACGTGTCCCGGGATGGTCTGGAAGAGGACCTAAAGGCATACCTGGCTGATGGAAAAGGCAAGTAAATATCAGCTGATAATGATATGTGAAGTACCGTCGCTGTACTGCACCATGCTGTCCCTGTTGTG
Source organism: Notolepis coatsorum (assembly GCF_963971535.1). Lineage (NCBI taxonomy): Eukaryota > Metazoa > Chordata > Actinopteri > Aulopiformes > Paralepididae > Notolepis > Notolepis coatsorum. The sequence goes on along the minus strand of NC_140177.1, from coordinate 68,302,729 downwards.
TGTTTAGACGGAGTGGAGTCCAGGAGGTCCTGACGGGAGCGGATAGAGCCATCTTGGGAGGATGGTGATTTTGTGCAGACGACAGCTACAGCAGGCGAGTGCAGGACCACCAGGGGGGGTAGCGTATGTAAACATTATACAGGCTACACATGTGTGCCCTCTTCTTCTTACGCAGCTGGGGAGCGTCGTTGGAGGGAGCGCGAGGTGATTGGCTGGCTGGCGTGACGGGGGCGGTGCCCGGAAGTGCTGGCGCTACTGAAAGGAGAATCAATGACGAACAATGGCAGAACGAAAACGGGAGTCGAGAGGACGCTAGCAGAGGACGCAGGGCTGCGAGGATACACGACTCTTTTTGTGTTTTACCTTTCCTCCAGTGGAACCAGTTCATAGCGGCGACTGCTGTGTTTCCTCCAGAGTGGAAACGAGTGGAGCTTCAGACCGGAGGGACATTATCGCCACACCGGGCGCCGTGAGTAAAGAACACAAGACAGTGGAATACGTGCCTAAACAAACGAACTATTTTCCCGAGTGGTAAATGAAGACATAGACGAACGGTGACTGCATTTGAATTAGGAATATTATTAGTGGCGTGAAGCTGAAGATTATCGGAACGGCATACAGTAAAGCCAGTAATACTGTCGAAGACTGGAACCTAGTATTGTGGATTCTCCATCCTCTGTGAACTACCTTTTCTCTCTCTTTTCTAAATCATATGGAGGATATCTAATCAATTGTGCATTGTGACGAACCCGTGAACGGGGGGGGGAACCTTGCTCTTACTGACTGTGCCTTCCATTACAGGCGGAAGGACATTATTGCACGCCTGGTGCTTGGAGGGCCTAAAACACCCCAGTACAGACCGAACAGTTTTTAGCCCGAAGCCGAGAGGGGCTACGGGAGCGGAAGGAGGTGACGTCCTTCCGGCCCTCAGCTTCGGGCCCCGGTTATTAATAACCTTTCTTTTTGTATTGTTTGTAACTCAGCGCTTCCACTGCCCCAGACCTAGGTTAGGATATGGGAGGAATATTCTAGGCCTGGTCATAACCCCTAGTGGTGAACAACACCCACTATCCTATCCAAACCCCCTTAATTTACCGTGTGAACACTTAGTGTGTATTTATCTACCTATATTCTCCCTAAAGCATTTGCCGTGGCTCCCAGAGGGATAGTGTGATATCGATGCTTATTTCAGGACGTTTTGCAGTGAACCGTGTGGTATAGTGTGATTCTAAGTTGACGTTTGATAAGTCATAGACCCGTGTGCAGGGTAGACTCTTTTTGCCTTCACGTGTGTAGTGTCTCAGGGGTGGGGATAGGTGACGTGGGTGGGAGTAACAGTCTGGGGGTGGGTTTACGGGGCATGGAGCACTTCCTCTTTTTAGACTACCCTAGGCTTAACCCTTTCAGGTCGCAGGGCTTTTTGGACCCGTGGGCGGAGAACAAAGGGATTTAGAATGACTCATAAATGCTCTGGAAGTCGCGCTTTTCAGAAATCTGTAAAAATAGAAAAATGACAATTTCGAGTGCTTTGAGATGTACTATATATGTCTCCTTACTTGCTAAACATAATACGACTTGTAAATACGTTTAATTCTTGCTAGATGGTATGCTTGTAATTATCTGCGTTTGCCAGAGAACTACAGCGCGTCACGAAACGCACATACACGCACGCGCGCACACACACAAGAGAAGCGTGTGCGCTGTGAATAGGTGTTAGACCCCCGCGCAGAGGTGAGAGGTATCAGAGACTCGCTACCCCCCATCCAAATTCTAAACAACAGATCGGCATCGGCTTTTCATAATATGTATGAATTATCTCTTGCAATAATATCCACGGGACACTGAGCTGCTTTGCAGAATAATGTGGTGTGTGTGTATGTGTGTGTGTGCGCTGAGACGCAGCGTCGAGACGAAACTTGTGTCGAGTCTGCTTCTATGTGCAACAGAAACTCTGCAGCATCCTCGACAGTCCTGTATACCCACGTCGCGCTAAAACATTAACTACTGTATGGCAGAGTGCGTGTGTGTATATGAGTTATGAATTATCTCGCGCAGTTCATTCAAGCGGACAGTGGAGTGGAGTGGAGTGGACTACGTGAACTACAGTATCAGCCACTGGCTGCTGTGTGACGAGTTTGGTGTTTTGGTTACCCGCGCTGTCTAAACACGGTGCTTTAGTTGACAGCGCATCGATGCGCTTTGTGAAGGAAAGATGACGTCGCCTCTCTCTCTCTCTCTCTCTCTCTCTCTCTCTCTCTCTCTCTCTCTCTCTCTCTGTCTCTCTGTCTGTCTGTCTGTCTGTCTGTCTGTCTGTCTGTCTGTCTGTCTGTCTGTCTGTCTGTCTGTCTGTCTGTCTGTCTGTCTGTCTGTCTGTCTGTCTGTCTGTCTGTCTGAGAACCCAGGTTGCTTTCTAACCTATACTAAAGACATGCCTGTGAAGTGTCATCAATCACTATGGCAAGCGCACATCCGTGGACATGTACACACACACACACACACACACACACACACACACACACACACACACACACACACACACACACACACACACACACACACACACACACACACACACACACACACACACACACACACACACACACACACACTCTTGCTCTCTCTCTCAATTCAAATGGGCTTTATTTAACATTAACTACTGTATGGCAGAGTACTGTTGGGGAAAATGTGTATGGGGTGGACTAGTTTAATATAGGTCAACTAGCAGTGCTGAAAGACGGTCTGGCTGACGTTCTTAAAACAACTTGGACAGAGGGACATTTCAGTACGGCGTCGGCACATTGTGTGCTGGTAATCTCGGACATCGTATCGCTTTCATATCTTGTTCTTTTCTCTCTTTCATACATACACAGCACACACACACAGACACAGGCACAGCACACACACACAGACACACGGACACACACATACACAGCACACACACACAGACACAGCACACACACACAGACACACGGACACACACATACACAGCACACACACACAGACACAGCACACACACACAGACACACAGACACACACAGTCACACAGACACACACACACACACACACAGACACACACAGTCGCACAGACATACACACCGACACACACACACACACACGCATTCCCTGTGACACAATACACACATACAATACACATACGTCTGTACGCAGACGCACACACACACAGACACACACACACATACACACACACACACACACACACATCTCACTCTCTCTTCAATGTTCTTAAATGTTTTACATCATATCGTGTGTGGACATCATATCTTGTTTATCTCTCTTCATGTTCTTAATGTTCTTATCTCTCTCCGATGTTAAATCTACGTATCATCTTAATGTACGTCATGTCAGATCTGACATGATATGATACGTCATCATATCTGTCATGGGGGGGCAGGACTGAGAGGGGAGTTAGGGGACAGGCAGAGGGATTGAGAGTAGAGTGTTTTTTTGTTCAAGCTGTGGTGATCCTCTGCTCGACCCATAGCTCTTGCTGTTAAGAACTTCTTTTCTTAAATAAATTACCTACTTGTTACAATTGGAAATATCGTCTCCTGCTGTGTTAAACAACCTTCAGCCACAACATTTGGTGACCCTTGACCTGTAGATCGCTCCACCGGGCCTTTTCATACGGCCAGTTCCTGGAATCTCCCGTAAACATTCTGCCGGTTGTCGACAAAAAAAGGTAAGCGTTGGGCTTGTTATATAAATATCCGTCAGAGTTTCTGCGGGAGGAGAAAGTGAGCTGGTTGTGTGAACTGGTTTTCTGGATGGACGGCTAAAAAGAACACGATTGATTGGTGAGGTGTTTACACTGGGGCGATTCCTCTTTTAACAGGCTATAAAGTGCGCCACTAATCAATTTTAATTGCATGTTTTCGACCTCTGGTCAAATTTTTCTCCATCTCTTCAAACCTCTTCAAACCTCTTCAAACCTCTCCCCGACCCCTTTCACATAACTGTGCCTTCTGTCCTCTGTAGATAAGACTCTCAAATTTTCAAAACAAAAACTGCTGAAGATAGCTCATTCTGGGCGTAGAGCCAGCTCCCAGGTCTGGGCGTTCTGCCAAGAGAGATAGCTCTCTCTCTCTCTCTCTCTCTCTCTCTCTCTCTCTCTCTCTCTCTCTCTCTCTCTCTCTCTCTCTCTCTCTCTCTCTCTCTCTCTCAATTCAATTCAATTCAATTCAATTCAATTCAAATAGGCTTTATTGGCATGAAATATCAACATACTTATTGCCAAATCAAGTCCAATATACAAACAATAACATATATATTATTAAGCAATAAAACATACCATAATATTAGCAATAAGTAAAACAATCAACAGAAACATATTAAATTACAAAATAATCATTCAATCGGGTAGTCATTTTACAGATGTAGCCACCCAGATACGTGTATTTACAGGGCTTGTTCTCTTATTGTATGACAACCATCTACATATTTTGCAGCTAACACTGTACACTGACTTTTCTCCCCACATATATATAACAGCTTTTGATTATCAGGGAGATGGATAAACTGTGGATCAATTTTATTTATTTTATAAAAGAAAACTTCTCTTAGATCCTTGTATTTCTCACAGTATAGTAGGAAGTGAAGTTCTGTCTCAACATCCCCCTGATGACAAAGTGAACACAGCCTGGCCTCTCTGGGCAGCCAGTTCTGCCTGTGACGGCCTGTTTCTATGGCTAGACTATGTCCACTCAGTCTGTACCGTGTCAATGTCTTTCTTAATTTTATATCATTCACAGTGGTCAGGTATTCTGCCACCGTGTACTCTCTGTTTAGGGTCAAATAGAATTCTAATTTACTTTGAGATTTGGTTGATTTGTTCCAATATTCTATATAGTTTTCTTTTTGTTTTGAGGTTATTTGGTTGGGCCAGATTTTTTGGTATCTGTCCTGAGGCATTTGTGGGCAGAGATTTCTAACTAGCTGGCAGAGGGGACTCTTATCTGGGTTCATCTCTTGGCTCTGAAGGGCTTTGTAGTGGTAGGAGTGGGGGTCACTTGATTGGAGGTGTGTGTAAAATTTTATGGCTCGCTTTTGAATTTGAATGATTAGGGGGTATTGGCCGAGTTCTGCCCTGCATGCATTATTGGCAGTGTCTCTCTCTCTCTCTCTCTCTCTCTCTCTCTCTCTCTCTCTCTCTCTCTCTCTCTCTCTCTCTCTCTCTCTCTCTCTCTCTTCTCTCTTGGGTTTGCTGACCCCTGGTGGTAGACATACATACATACACACACACACACACACACACACACACACACAGTCAGTCACACACACACACACACACACACACACACACACACAGTCACACACACACACACACACACACACACAACCACAACCACACACACACACACACACAGTCACACACACGCACACACACACAGTCACACACACACACACACACACAGACACACACACACACACACACACACACACACACACACACAGACACACACACACACACAGTCACCACACACAGACACACACACACACACACACACACACACACACACACACACACACACACACACACAGTCACACACACACACACACACCGACACACACACACACACACATTCCTGTGTCCCGGTAGACAGCGGGTTGTGACACCGACACACACACAGACACACACACACACAGTCACTACACACAGACACACACACACACACACAGTCACACACACACACACACACACACACACACACACACACAGTCACACACACACACACACACCGACACACACACACACACACACACATTCCTGTGTCCCGGTAGACAGCGGGTTGTGACACCGACACACACACAGACACACACACACACAGTCACTACACACAGACACACACACACACAGTCACACACACACACACACACACACACACACACACACACACACACACACACACAGTCACACACACACACACACACCGACACACACACACACACACACACATTCCTGTGTCCCGGTAGACAGCGGGTTGTGACACCGACACACACACACAGACACACACACACACAGTCACTACACACAGACACACACACACACACACAGTCACACACACACACACACACACAGACACACACACACACACACACACAGACACACACACACCGACACACACACGCAGACACACATTCCTGTGTCCCGGTAGACAGCGGGTTGTGACGCACACACACACAGTACGCACACACACAGTCACACACACACACACACACACACACAGTCACACACACACACACACACAGCAAAGACACACACACACACACACACACACAGACACACACACACTGACACACACACAAACACACACACATTCCTGTGTCCCGGTAGACAGCGGGTTGTGACGCACATACACACAGTCACACACACACAGTCACACACACACACACACACAATCACACACAAACACACACACACACCGACATACACACATACACACACACACACACAGACACACACACCGACATACACACACACACACACACACAGTCACACACATACACACACACCGAGTTGTAGTAGCGTTGTAGAGTAGATCTAGGTTAACTGTGTCCTGGGGTAGTGGTAGATCTAGGTTAACTGTGTCCTGGAGTGGTAGTTGTAGAGTAGTATATCTAGGTTAACTGTGTCCTGGAGTGGTAGTTGTAGAGTAGTATATCTAGGTTAACTGTGTCCTGGAGTGGTAGTTGTAGAGTAGTATATCTAGGTTAACTGTGTCCTGGAGTGGTAGTTGTAGAGTAGTAGTAGCTGAAGTACAACCACACACACACACACACAACACAATAAACACATATACACACTAAACAACGATGCATACAGCAGAGGACATACTGTTAGACCGGAACCCGCTGATAAAGAACCTAATTCTCAAGGTTGGTGTCCGGTGGCAGAGGCGTACAAAGGCCGGGGACACAAAATGGCCTTCCGGAGGTACTTTTGATCTCGACGTATGCGAAGAGATGAATGTAATGATTCGTAACCACAAGCCAGGCGACAACAGCAAAAAGAGGTTGAAAAAGAGGACAGAAGAGTTGGGGGTAATGAAGCTCTACGCCCAGAAGGGGAGAGCATACAGGCAGGAAGCTTTAGCGCTAAATCAGAGAGAGACGGATATAGGGAAACCAACATCCCCACCTTATGTCACGCAATTGCCGGTGGGCACTGTGACAATAAGAGGAGAATATGAGGAGACGGAATTAGGGACCCCCGCTAGGTCAGAAACCCCCGCTAGGTCAGAAACCTCCGCTAGATCAGAGACCTCCCTTAGGCGAGATACCCCCCCCAAACTGACCCCGCAGGATCTCTATCCGAAAGTACTGGCGGCATATGGCGAGAGAGTACGTCGGAAGTTGTATGATGCAGAGGAAGAGGAGGTAGAGAACCTGGGCAGGCAGAGGGAGGGAGTCGGGGGGAAGATAGAGGAAGAGGCCCGTCAAAATATGGCACAGCAGACATCAGGGAAACACGGAGCGTGTGGCCACACTAAACTGTTGAATGAGGAGGAAGATGAGAATGACACAAAACCAGGACAGGAGAAAGGAAACATTACAGGAACCCTGACTTTCGCCCCTACATTCGTGGGAAGTGTGACAAGCACAGGCCAGTTTCCCCTGCTAATAAAGGGGAACGATATCTTTCACATGCCATGGTCACCTCTAGACATCGATGGTTTAATAGTAAGACTACCGGACCTTTCAGAAGGAGCCTCCAGGTGGATCACGCAGTTTGAGGAAAATACGTCATCTTTTCTGCTAGCAGTGGGTGACGTCAAATCCCTGTTGACGCGTTTGCTAGGAGTTGGTGCCTGCCGGGACATCATGGGTGATACATCGATGCGAGTGGCATGCGACACGCAGGCCCATGATGGAGACATATTCAACGCGCATAGAGCGGCGTTGTGGTACAAACTCAGGAATCAATATCCATCACGTATTAATCCGGCAAAACTGGCAGGCAACCCCATAATGGAGACGGAAGGGCCTGGCGCCTATGTGAACAAAGTACTGAAGGAGTGGAGAGGTGAGCTAGGACACAACCCAGAAATTGACCCGTTGCAGAGAGCGATGTTTAGAGAAAGTGTGATGAGAGGGCTTCCAGAGGTGGTTAAGAATAGACTGGAAGACGTGGTGGGGTTAATGGACATGACTTATCCTTTGTTCTGTGCACATGTAACACATAGTGTGGAGAAGCAAAGGGCTCAGGAGCAGAAAGTCAGGGATCAGGATAGAAATGACGCAAGGAAGTTAACTCAGCAACAACTGCAGCCCCAAAGGAGGTTGCAGGCAGTAATGGTGTCATCTGCTACCTCTCCACCCATGCAGGACCAGGGACCCCCGCCTGCACCTCAGGTAGTGAGAAGTTATGGCTATAGTTCACAGAACCAGGCGTCCAGGCGGCAGGCAGGGAATGGGCAATCAGGCCCACGGTTTACACAGGGACCGGGGAACGAACAACAGTTTCCCCGTTTCCACTGTTGGAACTGCGGCATGCAGGGACACAGGGAAATGAGATGTAGGCAACCATACCGTCCCGGCTCGGAGTATGCGCCAGGGGGAGTCACAAGGGCCCCACGACCAGGGGGAGACTGGAGGGCCCCGAAACCAGGGGGGTAATCACTAGGGGTGCCCAGAGAATGCGACGGGGGGAAATCAAATGATTGTGGTTTCCAAGGGAGCTGAGCAAGAACCTATTCTGCAGGTCCTAGTGGAGGGCAAATTAACAGAGATGATGGCAGACACTGGAGCAGGTTTTTCCTGCATAAAGCAAAAATACGCCGCTCACTTACCCCAATCTGGACAGTATGTTCGGACGGTCGGATTCTCGGGAAAAACACAATTAATACCCACATCAGATCCAATCTCTATGACGTATAACAACAAGACCATAACAATACCTGTATTAATTTCGGACAGCACCCCGCGCAATCTCTTGGGACGAGATGCAATGTGTAAACTAGGCTGTAAAATCCTATGTACGCCCGAGGGGATTCAAATTGAACAAGACGTGTACCAAATGATGCTACAAGGGACGGGGGAGAAAGAGGCCACTGTGTTCTGGCTGGGCAACATAGATGCAGAGCTGCAAAGGGTCTGTGCCCCCTGGGAGCCATTTCTGAAAACCCAACTGCCTCAGTCTAGACAAACAAACATGGAGGCACATTGCACACTACAATATTTGACGAATAGTGACCTAGTTAGGAACAAGGCATGGTTGCAGGGACAGCCCGAGCAGGTGCAGATTAACTCATCTACGATAATTATAGGGAGACAGGGCGCGGCGTTGAGGGTTAACACGGGTAAGTATCTACGGGAACAACATAGACTAAGAGACGCCGCCCCACACATCACTCTGAGAATAAATCCTGGTTACGAATCCGAACATCTAGGTTCAATGATACAGGAATCCGAGACTCAAAGGTGGGTCTCCACGGAATCTCCGCTAATTTGGAACAGCGCAGATGGGAGTTTCATAAAAATAATGATTTCCTTTTCAGTTTTGGCAAAACCGCAAGTAATCAGATTACCAGGAGACCCTTGCGTTATTCCAGAGGCGGATGCTTTGCTGGAACAGGACATGTTGGCGCGCACCCCGGAACGGTTGTGGTCAAAACACGACACATGTGGGTCTAATATTGTCGGCACAGCCAGTGAAGGTCAGGTTAAAGAAGGGTTGTAGACCACCCTTTATCAGACAGTATACAATGAAGCCAGAGTCGGAGGAAGCTATATCACATCAGATTGAGGGACTGTTAAAGGGGGGAGTGCTCGTCCCTTTCAAATCCAGATGTAATACACCTATCCACCCAGTGCTAAAGGCGGACAGGGCTAGGTACAGACTGGTACACGATTTGAGGGCGGTGAACGACGTGGTGTCTGGACCAGAGGCGGAAGTCGCTAATCCACACACCCTCCTGACAAACATCCCGAGTAGCTCGCAGTACTATACGGTCATTGATCTCACGCAGGCATTCTTCAGTGTTCCATTGGAAAAAGAGTCTCAGTATCTGTTTGCTTTTACCCACAGGGGGAAACAATACTCTTACACCCGGTTGCCACAAGGGTTCGCGCACTCGCCGCATTACTTCTCGAAGGCGCTCAAGGAAGACTTGCAAGGAGTGTGCGACACACTACTCAGCACGGTTTTACTGTATGCAGATGACATTCTAATCTGCTCGGATACACGTCAGCAGTGCCATGAGGACTCCATCAAAGTTTTGAGTGGATTAGCCGTGGGAGGCCACAAGGCATCCCGTTCAAAACTGCAGTACTGCCAGCCAAAAGTTGAGTACTTGTCTCGCGTCATTCAAAAGGGCATAAAAAACATCTCACCCACGCAACTCGAAGGTGTATCCAAGGCACCTAGGCCATTGACGGTCCGACAGATGATGACGTTTTTAGGGATGACTGGGTACAGCTCTGAGTGGGTGGAGGACTATACGATAGCGACAGCGCCGTTGAGGATGATGATAAAAGAGGCGGGTACAGACAAGCTTCGCGCTCCCTTGACATGGACCGAGGAGGGGGAGGACGCGTTCATAAACATTAAGCGTCTGTTGTTACAGGCCCCTGCCCTGGCGCTGCCGGATTATGAGAAGTGTTTCCACCTATTCGTCTCACATAGAGCGCAGCATGCGACAGCTGTCCTGACTCAAACACAGGGGGGGAGTGGGAAAAAACAACCGATAGCATATTACTCTAGAGCTCTTTCGCCGGTGGAGCAGGGTCTGCCACCTTGTTATCAGGCCCTGGCCGCAGCACATTTGATGTATGAGAAGGCAACGGCCATGACAATGGGATATGACATTTGCATTTGGACACATCACAAATTGGCAAACTTGATTGAAAGAGGCAAATTTGTTCTGACCAGCCAACGGCAACAGGCTTACATGAGGCTCCTGCAGTACTCGGACGTTACGATAAAAACATGCCACGGCAGTAACCCGGCGGATCTGGTACCACTCCCGAGCGAGGGTCAACCGCATGAGTGTGAGGTGGAGGTACAGGCTTTCGTGAAACTCCGTCCTGATTTGGGAGTCGACCCGCTCGCGATAGCAGAACTCTCACTTTTTGTGGATGGGTCCTGCTATCGGGAGGGGGAAAATTTAAGGTCAGGATACGCCGTCGTACAGTGCAAACCTAACGGAGAAACACTAACAAGAAAGGCCGAACAATGCATGCAACCATGTTCGGCCCAGCTTGCAGAACTAATAGCACTAACAGAAGCATGCATAATAGCTAAAGATCGCACGGTTAACATCTTTACAGACTCTGCGTATGCGCATGGCGTATGCCACCTATTCGCGGCCATTTGGAAGGCAAGAGGCTTTAAGAAATCGGACGGCTCACCGATCCTTCACCACAAGCAGGTTGTGGCGCTTATTCAGGCTGTAAAGTTGCCCAAAAGCATTGCTATCGTAAAGTGCCAGGCACACAGAAAAGACCTGTCCTTTGTGACGACGGGAAACAACGCGGCGGACGAGGCCGCGAAGGCGGCGGCTGCGGTGCCGTCCACGGCTGTTCTGATGTTTGCGGCCGAACTGACGACTGAGGTAACAGAGGATAATTTGAGTGATCTTCAGGACTCAGCCACGCAGGCCGAGAAACAGTCGTGGACGGAGAGGGGGGCTGTAAGGGGGGCAGATGGTCTGTGGAGGAGTCATAACGGTTTGATAGTCGCCTCCATCGATCTTCTGTCCTTAGTGATACCTGAGGCTCATGGTGTTGATCACTGTGGAAGAGCAGAGACCCTGAAACGAATCACGAAAATGGGATTTTGGTCCCCAAAGCTTCAGGCACAAATTGACGTTACACTAGCCAGGTGTTTAACATGCTTACAGGGCAATGTGCGCAAAGGAGTACCGACAGTGGTGGCTTACACACCCCTCCCTGAGGGACCATTCAGACATCTGATTATGGACTATACAGACATGATAACGCCAGTGCAGGGCAAACGATACCTCCTGGTAGTAGAGGACTGCTTTAGTCGCTGGATTGAGGCCATTCCATCTAAACACAAGAACGCGGACACAGTGATCAAGTTCCTGTGTCGCGAGGTCATTCCGAGATTTGGAATTCCCACGATATTACAAAGCGATAATGGCCGCGAGTTCATCGACAAGGTGGTTAAAGGGCTGATGCAGAAATTAGGTATAAGACAGCGCCTTTCCTGTGTCTATAGTCCCGGGTCGCAGGGGAAGGTGGAAAGGGCCAATCTGGTCATTAAAAACAAACTGTTGAAAATCTGTATGCAAACTAAGCTTAACTGGATTGATGCTTTGCCACTTGCTCTGATGGCTATTAGAAGCAGCGTAAACCGCCAAACACAGCTAACACCGCATGAAATGCTTACAGGCCGCAGCATGCCAGCACCGCCATTTAGACACCTGGCTAGGGGCCCGGCATTAGATATTTTTGAGCAAGATCTGAAAAAATATCTTCAGCAAGTGACTAAAATACATGAAGCTGTGTTTCGACAGGAGCAGAGAAAGGAGAGAAAGGGGGTGAAGGAGGCGGAGAAGGAAGCCACCAAACCGAGACTGATCCCTGGGGACTTGGTCTTCGTAAAGGTCCACAAGAGAAAGTGGTCATCACCCCGGAGAGAGGGCCCGTACGAGGTGATCCGATCGACTGGAACGGCAGTCCAAGTCAAAGGATCAGCGACCTGGTTCCACTTCAATCACTGCATAAAGGCCAGCGGCGATCTCTTGGGGGATACAATCGATCGCAGTTATGCAGAACCCGACATGGAGGGTCCGAGACGGCAACTGGAAGGTGCAGTGCCTGCTGATGCTCCCGCAGATGTTGGCAGCAGTGTGCGGACGGTCGGCCGGGCACAACGACGTCATTAAGAACCGTCACGGTCGACCCGTCCTTGAGGATGACGGGTTTGAGTGGGTAGGAGTCCCACGGGGTCCCGCTCAGGCTCAAGTACCAGCAGGCTTTCATGACCAGGCTCAGAATCAGGCGCCCCCTCTTCCCTCCATCGAGGAAGGGGGGGAGAAGATAAGACTACAACCAAAAGGGGTGTTTCCCGTAGGACCGCAAGGGCATGTTTTTGATTTTGACCATTCCCCCGTTACAGGCGGGGATACTTACCATTATACTAACGAGGATCGGGTTGTGGGGGTAGATAGGAGAGTTGAGCCTGTCCCGAACCAATCACAGGGGACAGGGGTGAGGGGAAAAAGGGAGGTCAAGGACACTGAGTCGGAAGAGGTGGGGGGACAGGATATGTTCCAGAGGACAGCCGGAACGTTGAGGGACTCAGTGGGCTCACTCTGGGCCAGGTTGAGGGGTTTGCTTCCTTCCGGGGAACAAGATGGGGGCGACTATGACTATGACGAGGAAGACCCGGAGGCTGACCCGATGTATAGGGCGGCTTTAGGGAATGAGTGGTTTAAGTGGGTCCAGTACACGAGCGCGCAGAATCAGATAGAGGATTGTTATGTCTGCTCCAAGGCACGTCCGGATAGGCTGCTGGTGAAGGGCACAAAGTTCAGTTGGGCTCAGTGTGACAGGGACGCAGAGGCATGGGAGGGGCCCCATAATAGTCGCCCTTGGTGCGAGGCAGAGTGTTTGGGGTTTCTCGGCTCTAGTCGTTTTAAGGCGGCAGGAAACGTCACGGATTTCAAGGATGTCACTATGCGGGAACGTTGTAGGAAATTGGATGTACGTGTGCAGGGGGTAGCGACGGGGTTGCCAATACCCAGAGGTGTCAAACTATGGCTGACCAAGGATTTCGAGTGCTTGCAAAAGGAGGGGACCCGGGATGTAGGGGAGGTGGCAGAGGGGCGGTGCACTACTATTTGGAGCATCACGACTAACTGCACGAAAGAAGGAAAGTGTGGACACGGGGTCGTGTTAAAGGGAGTGGATACCAACCCACGGCCTGTAGCTTGCCCTTTTCATGTCCAGGATATGGCACTGGCGGACCAATACTGGCTCTGCGGCGGTAGGAGGTTGAGGAATACACTTCCTTTAGATTGGTCAGGTAGATGTGCCCGGGTTCAGGCGATCATGCCAATGGTGGTCCTACCATTATCAGTGACGGAAGGACCTTCTGAGTCTCCTATCTCTCGAACGAAGCGTAGCTACAAGGCAGACCCAAGGGTGTATCTGGACAGCATAGGACAGCCAAGGGGCATTCCAGCCGAGTTCATGGCTAAGAATGAGATTGCGGCAGGGTTTGAGTCTATTCTGCCATGGATATCGGTCAATAAGAACACCGGGTGGATCAACTATTTGTTTTACAATCAGCAGCGGTATCTCAACTACACCGAGGAGGCGTTGGATGCAATGGGGGACCAGATGCACGCGACCAGTACGGTGGCGTGGCAGAATAGACAGGCTCTGAACTGGTTAATGGCGGAGAAGGGTGGAGTCTGTTCCATGTTTGGACAGTACTGCTGCACATTCATTCCGACGAATGTGGGGCCAGGGGGAAAGTTCTCCGAGGCCATGGCTAAGCTGAAGGATTTGAGGGAGGAGTTGAGGGGGAATTCTGGCCGGAATGAAGAATGGTGGGGGAGTGGGGTGTTGGAAAGATTGGGACAGTGGGGAAGCATAGTGATGCAGATGGGGATATCCATTGGGGTGGCAGGGTTGATATTGGTTCTCCTTTTCTGTTGTGGTATGCCTCTCTTGGGTAGGCTGGTAACTTCACACGTAACGAGCCAAATGCTGATGGTGGGACAGAAAGAGATTGAGCCACAAATCGGGCCATATCCTCAGCTTTATGCTGCCTTAGAGGGAGACGAGGGGATAGAGGATTAGGGGTATGGTGAGGTAGGGACATTTTCTTTTTGTTGGTTCTTTCCTTTAAGAGTGACGGGGGATGGTCTGAGTGCAGTTTTGTTGGTTTATTCCTTTAACTAGGAATTTTAGTCTGATTTTCTAATGATCCTTCGGCATAGAGATTGCAACCATTGAAAATCATTGCATTGTTTTTTATTTTTTTTTTATTATTTTTTGTTTATTTTACTTGTGGTCCTGGTCAAACCGGAATGGGAAGGGGCATCGGCAGAGTGTCGGTTCTGAGCCTGAGGAAGCATTGAGAAGAAGTGGTCTGGGGATCGGTTCTGGGGACTGGAGGGACAAAGGGGGGGGCTAACGCAGTGGGCAAGATGGGCACCTCCCGTCGAAGATGGGGGGACACGTGGTGAGGTCGGTACCAGCGCCTCCCGTCCAGGCATGGGGACATGCTTCTACGAGGACTGGAGGTGTGGCGTGGTGGTTGCTGTATTGGCAAAATGTGACTTGTGGCAATACGGTGAGGAGACTATGGCGTGGGCATGGAAGGGGGGCTGAGCGATGGACACTGGGACTCAATGTTATGGAAGAGACAATGTCATTTTTTTTGGGAGGGATGTTCTATGTTTAGTTCTGACGGTCAACTTCTCCTTTCCCTGATGAGAGTCGCGGTTTCCGGCCGGAACTGTGGCTCATTTGGTAAGCGGTGGAGGTTGGGGGGATTTGTCTGTCAGGTTAGGATTATAAATTGGTTTTTTTTTTTTTTTTTTTTTTTTGATGTTTTATTATTACTCTTGTTTTGAGCGGTTTTGTGTTTATTGTGAGAACGGTAGTCAGCCTTTGTTGGTCCGTTAGGGGTCCAGTGAATGAAGTAAGGTTTCTTGTTTAGTTAGACATTTAAAATTTATTATATGGCTAGGTTTCTTGTTTAGATCAGCCATTTAAACTTTTATTATATAAATATGGTTTCTCGTTTAGTTAGACGTTCACATTTTCTTGGTTATATGATTTGGGTGGGACTAGGGATAGCCCCAAATGGGGGAATGTTGGGGAAAATGTGTATGGGGTGGACTAGTTTAATATAGGTCAACTAGCAGTGCTGAAAGACGGTCTGGCTGACGTTCTTAAAACAACTTGGACAGAGGGACATTTCAGTACGGCACATTGTGTGCTGGTAATCTCGGACATCGTATCGCTTTCATATCTTGTTCTTTTCTCTCTTTCATACATACACAGCACACACACACAGACACAGGCACAGCACACACACAGACACACGGACACACACATACACAGCACACACACACAGACACAGCACACACACACAGACACACGGACACACACATACACAGCACACACACACAGACACAGCACACACACACAGACACACAGACACACACAGTCACACAGACACACACACACACACACACACAGACACACACAGTCGCACAGACATACACACCGACACACACACACACACACGCATTCCCTGTGACACAATACACACATACAATACACATACGTCTGTACGCAGACGCACACACACACAGACACACACACACATACACACACACACACACACACACACACACACACACATCTCACTCTCTCTTCAATGTTCTTAAATGTTTTACATCATATCGTGTGTGGACATCATATCTTGTTTATCTCTCTTCATGTTCTTAATGTTCTTATCTCTCTCCAATGTTAAATCTACGTATCATCTTAATGTACGTCATGTCAGATCTGACATGATATGATACGTCATCATATCTGTCATGGGGGGGCAGGACTGAGAGGGGAGTTAGGGGACAGGCAGAGGGATTGAGAGTAGAGTGTTTTTTTGTTCAAGCTGTGGTGATCCTCTGCTCGACCCATAGCTCTTGCTGTTAAGAACTTCTTTTCTTAAATAAATTACCTACTTGTTACAATTGGAAATATCGTCTCCTGCTGTGTTAAACAACCTTCAGCCACAACAGTACACAAGAAAGAAAATCAGTACATTACAGAAGGAATTTCTTGTACAGTCTTCTTGTACAGTGGGTGACAATATTGTCACAAGGAAAGATGAAATTACATACCTAGGTTTCATCCTAGAGGCAAATCTTTCCTGTGACAAAATGGAATCCAATGTAATAAATAAAGTAGAGAGTTGGTATGGAATGTTCTTATTATGATGCCACTGTGAAGCAGCTTAGATTAGACTCTCTGCCCAGCATCCCTCATAGTCATATTTATCTGAATCCATCCATGTGGTACTGATACAATAGTGCATATTCAGAGAGAGATATAGGGAGAGGGAGAGAGAGCAAGACACACACACACTCTCTCTCTCTCTCTCTCTCTCTCTCTCTCTCTCTCTCTCTCTCTCTCTCTCTCTCTCATCATATTGAATTTTCAATTGCAAATCTATCACTTATAGTGAAATACCAGAGCCGATGACCCACCTGGTCTTCCAGCAGACGTAGCTGAGCTGTGTGGCGTCACAGTTGTACAGGTGCCAGTGGACAACCTACCCACGGCACCAGTGGACCGTCTACCCACGGCACCAGTGGACAATCTACCCACTGCACCAGCGGACCATCTACCCACGTCTTTCTTTCTTTCTTTCTTTCTTTCTTTCTTTCTTTCTTTCTTTCTTTCTTTCTTTCTTTCTTTCTTTCTTTCTTTCTTTCTTTCTTTCTTTCTTTCTTTCTTTCTTTCTTTCTTTCTTTCTTTCTTTCTTTCTTTCTTTCTTTCTTTCTCTCTCTCTCTCTCTCTCTCTCTCTCTCTCTCTCTCTCTCTCTCTCTCTCTCTCTCTCTCTCTCTCTCTCTCTCTCTCTCTCTCTCTCTCTCTCTCTCTCTCTCTCTCTCTCTCTCTCTCTATCTATTACTATACTATTATATATCTATATATATATATATAAATGTCTAAACCTCGGTCTATCTAGTGTGTGTATACACCAGTATCACTGACTACCACGGCAAGCCTATAGAAAATGATTCTATTTAATAATAATAATTATTATTATTATTATAAATGTCTCTCTCTCTGTTTCTTTCTTTCTTTCTTTCTTTCTTTCTTTCTTTCTTTCTTTCTTTCTTTCTTTCTTTCTTTCTTTCTTTCTTTCTTTCTTTCTTTCTTTCTCTCTCTTTCTATTATATTACTATTATATATCTATCTAAATATCTAAACCTCTGTCTATCTAGTGTGTGTATGCATGGCATCAAATCAAAGTGTGTGTTGCTGTAGGCCTGCCTGTATTGATCAGTCACACTATACCCCCATTCAGCCGTAATTGTTCCCTGCTGGGCCTTTGTTTCATGGTGTGAATTAGTCATTGACATTGACATTGACATCACATTGCATTCTGGGAAGGAGTGTAGTTCCCTTATCATTAGCTGAATTCACTGAATTCTCTTCAGAGGCTCCTGCTGCAAATTGGTAATGACTGTACCAGAATGTTTGATAGGACATTGATTGAAAACTATCGTCTCAAATTTGACAATTGATGGCTTATTTTGAAGGTATGAATCTGTAATTTTACATTATGTAACAAAAAAAAAGAGAATATTCTGAGAAGGTGGAGCTAGAAACTTTAGACCTCAGGGGGTTAAGAGGCGTGGGTCTTTTAAATAGGCTAACCGACCAGTTATTTATATTAACATATAACCTTGTATTAAACGATCTATTTTTATGCAATAAAAGCTTTCTTACTGTTTCTCTGCGCATTCTCCCGTGTCTGTTTGTGGTCCTGGGGAAATTCATGGTGGTAGGTCGGCTGGCCCCTGTGGGAAGAGTATCCGTGCATGTGCACACCTTAGCCTTAGACCTGGATGCTTCCCGTGGGGGTCAGGTGACAATAACACAACAATATCTCTCTATAACCAAAGACACACCAAACCAAAGTTACTCAACAATCAGCATGCTTGATTATGCCTAGAATTATCTGACAAATCTCAATGGCACAATAATAACTTAAAAATCAACCTGTAACAAAATAATAGCTCTCTTTTCAAGTCTTACTGGACAAAAATAAATAACAAAATATATGAAATAATAGAAAATAGAAAATCCAGTTAACAAATATCTTTTTCAGACAAATCGTTTTTTTTGCCATGTTTCAATGAGATATTGTGCAATGGTTTCTGCTGTCTCATTTGGTGTATTTAACCTCGATTCATTTTGTTTGCATGCCACCCCTCTTCCAGTCAAAGTACTGTATTATGATTGGGAATATTTTCACTGCTCCGTGGTTACTCCTGTCTGTAGAAACACCACAGTACTGGATTTGATTTGAGTGCTTCATGTGCGACATCAATCGAGTGGGTCGCTATAACACATTGGCTTCGGATGCGCGCACTACTGAACTTTTTGGCAGTGTCAGAGTCTGGAAATGCCTTTTTTAGATTGTGATGTTTCACAGTATGAAATGCAAACGCACCCTCCGCTGCATTTACTTTACAGTTTACAGCATCCTCTGTTTTCCCGGGTTTAACAAAGAAGTCTGTCAACTTTGCAGACAAACTCTCAACTTGCACATGTCCATGTGCGCTTTAAGATCGCCTGCACCTTTATTGGACACACACAGTGCACTCCGCCTCCCATTTGTTCCGACGGGTCGGTACATTTGGAATTTCTTCTGCAGTTCATCTGTAAAAGTACATTCCTCCTCGTCCTCCCCCACCACCTCCAGACTGTCCAGGTCTGCTCCCACCACAGAGCTTGCTTTTTTGACCAGTTTGTTTATTTTGTCTGTGTTGGTGTTGCCCCCCCAGCATACCACAGCGAAGAAGAGGGCTCCAGCAACCACAGACTGGTAGAACATCTGCAGCAGTTTGCTGCAGACATTAAAAGACCTGAGCCCTCTCAGGAAGAACAGTCTGCTCTGTCCCTTCCTGTAGAGGGCCTCGCAGTGGCGGCTGGTCAATAGGGGGCGCTAGGCCGCCGCCCTCCCTGGTTAAAAGAAGAAGAAAGGAAAGTATTCACGCCCCCCCGGCCCCTAGCGGCCTAACCCCCTCCAACCCCTTTTCATGGGCACTCGATCTCAGCTCCACGGTCCGTGCGCAACTCACAGGGCAAATACATACGTACGTGTAAATAAATACGTACGTACAACATAACACAATCAAATACGATATCCGAGAGCGCTTGGTCTAGTGCCCGAAGTAGTCACTCTATTGGCTGAGAGTGGCACGTGACATCGCCTCGAGGAAATACGCTCTGCTAGTAGTTGTCTGGTTGTCTGCTAGTAGTTAGCTGGTTAGATACTGTACATTCAGACAGTGTTGGATCTAACTAAATAGATTTATATGGACACTTTTATGGAGAGTTCAAGCCCTGGACCACAAAGCTTCTCGAAGGATTAAGGCTATACTCGGTCAACAACAACATCAACAACAACAACAAGCAGCTATAATGGCTAGCTGGATGCAGTCTGGACAGTGGACATCGACATAACAGTCTGGACAATGGACATATACTGTACACTTTATCAAGCCCTGCTGGACCGCGTTTGAACTAAACAAGTGAGTCGCGGTCACCTCTCTCTCTCTCTCTCTCTCTCTCTCTCTCTCTCTCTCTCTCTCTCTCTCTCTCGCTCTCCCTGTTAGAGCGATGCTGTGTTGTTGTTGAACTAACTAATTAATTTCGCCGCGGGGGGGCCATAATCACCTGGACAATGAATGGTAACTTGTTTAAAATGACAAGATATACATATGTGATCATTATTGGTCGCTCTTTCTCGCTCTCCCTGTTAGAGCGATGCTGTGTTGTTGTTGAACTAACTAATTAATTTCGCCGCGGGGGGCCATAATCACCCGGACAATGAATGGTAACTTGTTTAAAATGACAAGATATACATATGTGATTATTATTGTTTGGCTTTGGCAATGTAAACGTATGTTTCCCATGTCAATAAAGCCCATTTGAATTGAATTGAATAGAGAGAGAGAGAGAGAGAGAGAGAGAGAGAGAGAGAGAGAGAGAGAGAGAGAGAGAGAGAGAGATGTGCGTGTTTGTGTAGGCACTGTAGGGCTATTAGAAACGTGGTTGCATTTGACTGACTGTGATCATATATTGATTGATGGCAATGGTGATAATATTCGCCAATGCGTGCCTTGTACATGTTTGCAAAATGTTTGGTATAGCGCCCCCCGTGGAGAAGAATTCACCAGCCGCCACTGGGGCCTCGATGTTGTCCGTCCAGTCCAGTTTACTATCACTTGACCCAGGGTTGTTCCCAGCCTAGTGCGACTCAAGGTTCTTTGGTAGACTATTGCATTGGTCCATTCATTGAAGATGAACGCAATGCGACATCCTTTACTAGGCTCACCCACCAACAGTTCAGGTGCTGAACTGCTGATCCGAATGTATAGGTAAAAACCATATTATGCGTTTTCATCAATAAATAAATGGCCCAAATTCTTTTTTCTCGCACGCTCGCATGGATTGGGGGCCCACAAATGTAATCTTTCATGGGGCCCAGAATCTACAGCTACGCCCCTGCACACACACACATATACGCACGCACACACACATACATACACACGTGCACACAAACAGCCAACAGCCAAACAGATGTCACTTTCAGCGGCAGCAAAGTTATCCACTTTACCAAATGACTACAACCTCCTGGTGTGGACACGGCAATGGTCTGGATGCATTACACAGAAAGGATTGGCATACACTGGCCTGGGGTCAGTAGGGTGCAGAGATGAACACAGAGGGGGGTATGAAATGAAGCACAGATGCAGACGGAGAATGTGGAACTAATTACATGACTCTTGGCATTGTTAACTCTGCCATGAGGGAGGGGCGGGAGGGGGGGTTTGGCAAAATAAAACCAACATTGTACGAATCCTGATATGTGTCTCAAGACTTCATTGTTTTATTGCTCGTGGGCTGGGTGAGACCCAGCCTGCTTAAATCAAGTTCAATCTGCATGATTTTAAAATGGAATTCACAGAGTAGCGTAGCTACAGTTTGGTGACGTACAGCTGCTCCCACTAAAGAGTTGACATTCAAAACATCCAATGTGGGGTTCATCACATTTAAAAATAATTTATAAAATCTGACTTTTGAATGATGATGCCCAACAAATAACCAACAACAGAGTTTAAAAAAAGGTAAATTAACTCATCATCCGGGGCTGCTCACCGCGCTGTCGGCACAGTTCTGGAGAATTGCGGTGTAACTTTGGCTCATTATGGCTCTTTAAAGATTTTTTTCTTTCGATGAAATGTTAGCGTGATGCGAGTTCATAGCCAAGAGGACAAAAGCTGAAAAAAACCTGGCATGAAATCCGGTTCACATGTAACCAGACTGGAATCATATAGAAGCTACTCCGCGCAAGAGTAGCCGATGCGCGGGTGCTGGGTTTGATAAAAAAATTGTATTTTGTATCACGCTTTTATCAATGTTAAACCCTAAAATGTGCGAGATAGGACAAAAGCCTGACGGGAAAATGAGTTTTTTCCGGGACCAGTCACGGAAAGGGGTGGAGTCGGCAGCGGAGCTCTATGAGAGGCCTATTGTGGTGTTACACCCATAGATATTATATAGATGACTCACCCGCGCTGCTGGCCAACAAAGGCCGACGTTGCCACATGGCGGCCATCTTGCCATGGGCAGCACGCCCACTCATCACATGAATGTCTATAGTACATTTACTATTGAAATAACCATAGCTTGCAAAATCTTCAACCGTTTGGTTTGTTAAAAACATCAGAGATGTAGTTATCATACTGCATACTTATAATGGACTTTCATCTGAAAATATAATTTTTTTAAATAAAAATTATTCCAAGCTTCCAATCATAGCCACGTTAACACGTTGACTGCCAGAAGTTCTTTTGAACAGGCTTCAGCCACTGCCAGGGGTTTTTGAGCATTCAGACTCATCTTTGAAGTCCCACAGATTATTATGTGATATGGCTATAAACACATGGAATATCTCAAAAGAACAACGAGGATCTCTAGTTTCATCAGTGAAAAAAAGTGAGTGTCTAGCATGTTCCCTTCTTGCATAGTTGGTAGTTGAATATAGTTGTTTTCACCCAAAACAGCTTTCTGGGAAAAGAAAGAAAGATACAGCAGTTTTTGTGAAGCAATAATCTATTCAGTCAGAAAGATATCTGCAGGGCTTGACATAAACTTTTTGGCTCACTAGCCACTGTGGCTAGTGGTTTTCCAAAGTCACTAGCCACTCAGCATTTTCACCAGCCAAAAATCACCACACTAAATAATCTTTTCATCTATACGTTCCCATTTTATAGCGTGATGATGAATAGGTTTAAAATCAAAATGCATATGATTGGTATCATGTTCCACCATGGATGCATGAAGGTGGGGGGGGCGGGGGACGTTGTTTCTGATTATTGATTACCAATGTTGAAGCTAGAGACTCTGTGTGGGATTGCTAGTAAATGTCTAACTGCATATGTAACTGTTCACACTAGTGTCTGTCTACCTGCATGTATATCTGTGTCCACTGGAGGGCGTTCTAGGCGGAGATACTCTGGAGTACTACTAGATGACGAGTATAAGTACCTGTGTCTCCTCCCCCTTCTTTCTCTCCCCCCAGTCCCTCAGTAAGAGAGGACTCATGTGTAAATGCTCCCACTCTGTGAATAAACACATCAAGCCAGTTAAAGGCCAAAGACTGGAAACCATGCCTCTTGACCACATTATTGTCGCCCTATAGCCGGATTCTGTTAACAGGTTATGGGCCTAGATAACGCCGGGGCGAAATAATAAGAATAGGCTAGGTTAACGCCGGGAGCACTGCGCCGCTAGACGCTAGGCCAACAAGAGCAACATGGAATCCAACACGATGATCCTGCGCGTCAAGAGGAAGCGGGGCATGATGGGCATCGACCCCGCCGACGAGCTGCTGGAGCACAAGCGGACCCGCCCGGAGAGCAGCGAGCAGAGCCCTGAGGAGGCGGCACCGGGGGAGACGGAGCATGCTGAGCACGGCGGAGGCGAGGGGGAGAACCCCACCTTGGAACGAGTGGCGGCCAGAGGGAGGAACAAAGGGCCACCATTCAATGGAAAAGCAGAGAACTATGAACTCTGGGAAGAGCGCATGCTATGCTACATGCACGGTACAGGGCTGAAGGAGACGATCCTGACGGCCCCCACGGGAGAACTGACCGCGGAAGAGCAAGCCCTGGACGACCAACGGAATGCCAGCGCGTACTGTGAGTTAGCGTCGATGCTCGACGACACCAGCCTGGGGCTGATATTCCGCGACACTAAAGACAGAGGCAGAGAAAGCCTGGCGGTACTGAGAGGGCATTTTATCGGGCGAGGAAGACCCCCGAGTCATGGCCCTCTACATAGCACTGACGACCCTGAGGAAGGGACCAACCGAGACTGTGACCGAATACGTCAACAGAGCGGAGCGAATCACAACGTCATTGAGGAGTGCCGGAGAAGCACCGAGCGATGGGCTAATGATGGCGATGATGATGAGAGGACTACCGGAGCTGTACAAACCGTTCACACTCATGGTAACACACGGTTCAACGGACATGACGTTGGGACAGTTCAAGGCTAAGCTAAGGAACTTCGAGGCCTCAGAAGATACCCAACCAGCCACTGCGGAGGCGAGAGAGAGGGCGCTAAAGGTCCGAGCAACGCCAAGGAAGAGGACCAGGACCACGACGGAGCAGGCGTGTTGGCGATGTGGAGAGAAAGGCCATCGGAAAAGTACCTGCACGAGGGCTGTCTGGTGTGGCTTCCACAGATCCACGCGGCATGCAGACAGAGCGTGCAGGAAGAAACACGACCAGGGCGCACGACACGCGCATGGACAAGATGGCGGCGATGGTCGGCGTGAGACGGATCGAGGCGATGACTGGAGAGTAGCGGAACGAGAGAACCTCATCCCCAGGGCGCAGACGGCGTACGTCACTAGGCCAATGCAGCTGCAACAGGCCCAAAGGAGGGGACTGATCGTGGACACAGGTGTGTCGTGCCACGTCATCAATGACAGGAGTCTGTTCAAGAACTTTGACAGAACTTTCCGCCCGGGGAGACACATCATGGAGGTGGCAGACAGAAAGCGCACACACGGGTTGGCGAGAGGGAGAGGGGACGCACAGGTATACCTCACGGACAGCGGGGGGCGCCGGCGTACAGTGACGTTAAAGAACGCTCTCTATGTGCCATCGTTCCCACAAGGACTATTCTCTGTATTGGCTGCTGCTGCAAGCGGGGCCAGAGTGTCCTTCATGGAAGGTAAAAATGTTCTTGTAGAGCCCAACGGTATACAATTTGACATAGACGTGTATCAGAGAATGTATTACCTGAAAACAGAGTGTAATGACAATAACATGTGTAAAGTAACCGTCAGCCACGATATTCAGACATGGCATGAGATTATGGGTCATTGTAATTACGAGGATTTACTGAAACTGCAAACGGTGACAGAAGGCATGCACATTGAAGGCGATAAGCGTAGACCTGATAAAGAATGTGTCGTGTGCATAAAGGGGAAGTTTGCTCAATCGAGAAACAGGAATCCCACAGAAAAAGTAAAAGTACCACTTGCGTTGGTTAACACAGACCTTGCCGGTCCAGTAAGGAACGAGTCCATAGGAGGCTTTAGATATGTACAGTCTTTTACAGACGTGTACACAGGGGCAGTGTTTGTTTACTTTCTTAAAGCAAAAAGTGACACACTCCAGGCCACGGAAAAATTCCTGGCGGACATAGTCCCTTATGGTACAGTAAGATGTTTGAGGTCCGACAACGGGACCGAATTCACAAACAGAGTTTCAGTCACTGTTGAGGAAGAACAGGATAAGACACGAGACGTCATGTCCATACTCCCCACACCAGAACGGAGTGGCAGAGAGAGAATGGAGCACCCTTTTCGAGATGGCTAGGTGTAAGCTAGTAGGCAGTAACTTACCTAAGAGCCTATGGCACTATGCAGTACAAGAAGCTGCCTACACCAGAAACAGGTGCTTCAATAAGCACACGGGCACCACCCCATACACAGCACTGACAGGAAAGAAGTGTAGTCTAGCCAGAATGCACCGTTTTGGATCAGAGTGTTATGCGTACCTGCAGGACAGAGGAAAACTAGAGTCCAGGTGTGTGAAAGGGCTCTTTGTAGGGCACGACAAGGGAAGCCCCGCTTTCCTGGTCTATTATCCCGGTAAAGGGATAGTGCAGAAACACAGGCTGGTCAAATTTGTCACAAAGACAACATGTGAGGGCGAGACACAGACGGAGGAGCCAGAGCTGGACTCCAGAGTAAGGTGTGTAGAAACCGAGACACATCAGCCCAGTGTACTTGACACAGGCGTGCAGGCAGACAGTCAGCCACCCCCAGAGGGCGGTGCCGAGGAGCACCCGAGGGTGGCGCTGAGTGCCCCAAGCAGTGGGAGGTACCCCTCGAGGGAACACAGACCCCCAAAGTATCTGACAGACTATGCTCGGAAAGGGAGTGACAAGGAGGACAGTACACCCATCACTGTTGATTATTGCTACAGGGTAGTCAGTGGGGTCCCGCAGACCTTTAAAGAGGCCATAATGTCCCCTGAAGCAAGTAAATGGGAGAGGGCGATGGACGAGGAGATGAGGTCCCTAGAGGACAACCACACCTTCACTCTCACCAAATTACCAGACGGCAGACAGACAGTGGGAGGAAAATGGGTGTATTCAATCAAGGAGGGAATTGAAGGCCACGATAAATACAAAGCTAGGTTTGTAGCTAAGGGTTTCAGTCAGAGGGAGGGGATAGACTATGGTGAAACATTCTCTCCCGCAGCCAATCTGACCAGTGTAAGGGTAGTGGTTCAGAAAGCAGTGTGGAGTGTTGGCGATGTGGAGAGAAAGGCCATCGGAAAAGTAACTGCATGAGGGCTGTCTGGTGTGGCTTCCACAGATCCACGCGGCATGCAGACAGAGCGTGCAGGAAGAAACACGACCAGGGCGCACGACACGCGCATGGACAAGATGGCGGCGATGGTCGGCGTGAGACGGATCGAGGCGATGGTCGGCGTGAGACGGATCGAGGCGGTGACTGGAGAGTAGC
Organism: Notolepis coatsorum; assembly: GCF_963971535.1. Lineage (NCBI taxonomy): Eukaryota > Metazoa > Chordata > Actinopteri > Aulopiformes > Paralepididae > Notolepis > Notolepis coatsorum. The sequence continues at coordinate 68,275,928 of NC_140177.1, read as the reverse complement.
GGAACGAGAGAACCTCATCCCCAGGGCGCAGACGGCGTACGTCACTAGGCCAATGCAGCTGCAACAGGCCCAAAGGAGGGGACTGATCGTGGACACAGGTGCGTCGTGCCACGTCATCAATGACAGGAGTCTGTTCAAGAACTTTGACAGAACTTTCCGCCCGGAGAGACACAGCATGGAGCTGGCAGACGGAAAGCGCACACACGGGTTGGCGAGAGGGAGAGGGGACGCACAGGTATACCTCACGGACAGCGGGGGGCGCCGGCGTACAGTGACGTTAAAGAACGCTCTCTATGTGCCATCGTTCCCACAAGGACTATTCTCTGTATTGGCTGCTGCTGCAAGCGGGGCCAGAGTGTCCTTCATGGAAGGTAAAAATGTTCTTGTAGAGCCCAACGGTATACAATTTGACATAGACGTGTATCAGAGAATGTATTACCTGAAAACAGAGTGTAATGACAATAACATGTGTAAAGTAACCGTCAGCCACGATATTCAGACATGGCATGAGATTATGGGTCATTGTAATTACGAGGATTTACTGAAACTGCAAACGGTGACAGAAGGCATGCACATTGAAGGCGATAAGCGTAGACCTGATAAAGAATGTGTCGTGTGCATAAAGGGGAAGTTTGCTCAATCGAGAAACAGGAAAAGTAAAAGTACCACTTGTGTTGGTTAACACAGACCTTGCCAGTCCAGTAAGGAACGAGTCCATAGGAGGCTTTAGATATGTACAGTCTTTTACAGACGTGTACACAAAGGCAGTGTTTGTTTACTTTCTTAAAGCAAAAAGTGACACACTCCAGGCCACGGAAAAATTCCTGGCGGACATAGTCCCTTATGGTACAGTAAGATGTTTGAGGTCCGACAACGGGACCGAATTCACAAACAGAGTTTCAGTCACTGTTGAGGAAGAACAGGATAAGACACAAGACGTCATGTCCATACTCCCCACACCAGAACGGAGTGGCAGAGAGAGAATGGAGCACCCTTTTCGAGATGGCTAGGTGTAAGCTAGTAGGCAGTAACTTACCTAAGAGCCTATGGCACTATGCAGTACAAGAAGCTGCCTACACCAGAAACAGGTGCTTCAATAAGCACACGGGCACCACCCCATACACAGCACTGACAGGAAAGAAGTGTAGTCTAGCCAGAATGCACCGTTTTGGATCAGAGTGTTATGCGTACCTGCAGGACAGAGGAAAACTAGAGTCCAGGGCCCTCATTCATCAATAGTGTGCGTAGAACATTTCTATTTCCACACGTAAGCACGGAATGTAGAACTAGTGTACGCACAGGGAAGTCGGGATTCATCACACGGTGCGTACGCAGGCTCTATGCCCCTCCGTGTTGATGAATACCACTTTGTTCTACCGTCAATGCTCGTGCATGATTATCCATATATGGTCATGAAAATGAGCAAACACCCCCCATGGGATGTGAAATAATGGACTGACCCGAGCGGAACCCTGAGAAACTCCACGAAGATTGTTCACTGCTGTCGAACCAAGAAGACACTATCGCGTATTATGGGATAAATAATAAAAGGCAGACTTGTAAACGGTGATGTCAGATATCAACAGCTCCCTAAGACCATTGCTGCAATTCTGCCTGGACAGCTCAGAATACTAATAAAGACCGTTCGTTGACCACTGTTTGGCATTGGTTGTGTGTCATTATAACCGTGCTGTAATATGAATGCCTTTATTAGTTGTGTTCGATTGGCTATATGATTTTTAGAGGCATCTATTTTGTTGTCGGCTAATAAAGACCGCGCTGGAATATGACTGCCTTTTCCCGTGTTGTTTGATTGATACCCAGGGATTAAAGTTCTCCTCAATTCTATTCCAAATCGCGATGGATCTCCCGTCAATTTTCTACCTGCTGCATATGATTTCTAGAGGCATACTACAATCTATTTTGATGTCAGTATTGGGTAGCCTATATAAACAATAATAGAGAGCATATACAAGAACAATGAATCTCACTGCATGTATGATGTAGGCATGCCTTTCAATACATGAACTTGAATTCCATCATGTTTGTGTGCGGGACTCACAAGGCTGTTGTCACAATGGGTGGTACCGGTACAGTAATAATTACAGTCCACACAATATCACGATCCATGCCATAGCCTATGTTCTATTAGGACATGATCTGTGACGACAAATGTTCTAGAATGTTTGATTAAGATATCATACTCTGACAGCATGCCTATGAGCAACAAAAACGCGAACTTGAATCCCATCATATACATAGTCTGTCCACTATCTGCATGGTGTCATTGCAATGCGTTTTCTATTCTTTCTTATACAGTAAAAAGGGGGAAGAACACTATATTCATATGACTTATTCTGCTTACAGCTTCGAAATTCCACTTGTTTCGTTTAACGTAAAGCCTTTTAAATATAATCAAAACGTTCCCGTGTTTCGGCGGTCTGTGCGCAAAATAATAACGAGTTGAGCTTTATGATTTATGATGAATTGAAAATGGGGGACCCTGATGTAAACAAGACGAAAGTTGGTCTGCATCCCCAATTAACAATTGTATGTACTGAGCTGTACTGTACTGTACCCATTCTGCAATCTGTTAATAAACTTTTCAATCAATCAATCAATCAAGCTACGCGGAGCGCAGTCAGTCAGTAGCCTACACCCCGTATATTCCGATAACGCTATATAAACCATGCTGCATTCATTCTGAGAGAAAGATCTATTATTCCAAATGCTATTTATAGGGTTTTGACCATAATTACACTACTGTTGCTATTTTACAATGAACTATAATGAACTACGGTTCGTACAGAACATGCCAGTGTTATTATGCACAGAAGCTCATTTCCTTGTTGTAATAATATATTCTACCACTGGGCGCGAGGTACGCCAGGTCTGACCTGTGCGTAGATGTAAGCACGGAGTCAAGTTCAAATCGAAATTGATGAATCCCACTCTTTGCTTAGAAATGATCGTACGCACAGGGTAAGCACAGATCTGTGCGTAGAACACGTTGATGAATGAGGGCCCAGGTGTGTGAAAGGGCTCTTTGTAGGGCACAACAAGGGAAGCCCCGCTTTCCTGGTCTATTATCCCGGTAAAGGGATAGTGCAGAAACACAGGCTGGTCAAATTTGTCACAAAGACAACATGTGAGGGCGAGACACAGACGGAGGAGCCAGAGCTGGACTCCAGAGTAAGGTGTGTAGAAACCGAGACACATCAGCCCAGTGTACTTGACACAGGCGTGCAGGCAGACAGTCAGCCACCCCCAGAGGGCGGTGCCGAGGAGCACCCGAGGGTGGCGCCGAGTGCCCCAAGCAGTGGGAGGTACCCCTCGAGGGAACACAGACCCCCAAAGTATCTGACAGACTATGCTCGGAAAGGGAGTGACAAGGAGGACAGTACACCCATCACCGTTGATTATTGCTACAGGGTAGTCAGTGGGGTCCCGCAGACCTTTAAAGAGGCCATAATGTCCCCTGAAGCAAGTAAATGGGAGAGGGCGATGGACGAGGAGATGAGGTCCCTAGAGGACAACCACACCTTCACTCTCACCAAATTACCAGACGGCAGACAGACAGTGGGAGGAAAATGGGTGTATTCAATCAAGGAGGGAATTGAAGGCCACGATAAATACAAAGCTAGGTTTGTAGCTAAGGGTTTCAGTCAGAGGGAGGGGATAGACTATGGTGAAACATTCTCTCCCACAGCCAATCTGACCAGTGTAAGGGTAGTGGTTCAGAAAGCAGCTGAGGACAATCTGATTCTACATCAGATGGATGTGAAGACAGCCTATCTGCACGCACCCATAGATAGGGAGATCTATATGGAACAACCCGAGGGTTACGAAAAGGAAGGAGAGAAGTTGGTGTGTAAACTGGAAAAATCCATTTACGGCCTAAAACAGTCTGGGCGAAATTTGAACGAGATGCTTCACACATGCCTTATCAAAGATCACTTCCTACAGAACCCAGTAGACCCCTGTGTTTACTCGAGGGAAACAAAGAAGTCGGGGAAAGTGATCATCGTCATCTGGGTAGACGATTTGATCATAGCAGCGGATAACACCGGAGCCTAGCTCAGGTGAAAGAGATGCTCTCCAATAGATTTAAGATGAAAGACCTTGGGAGGTTAAAACACTTTCTATGTATGGATTTTGAGCAGTCTGCCAATTGTGTAACAGTATCCCAGAAGAGATATGTGGAAAAGATTCTGAAACGTTTTGACATGCAGGAATGTAGAACAAGGGATACACCATGTGATCAAAAGCTGGACTACCAGGAGGATGCTCAGAAACTGACAGATGTAAAAATGTACAGGGAAGCAGTGGGTAGCCTCATCTATTTGACGACATGTACTCGCCCTGACCTATGTTTTGTAGTGAGTAAGTTGTCACAGCATTTTGCTGATCCCACAGAGGAGCACTGGATTACGGTAAAACATGTTTTTCGTTATCTTAAAGGTACAGCCGACAGACAACTGTGTTTCAAAAAGAGCAGCGAGGGCCTAGGGCTTAAAGCCTACAGTGATGCAGACTGGGCAGCTGACACCACAGATAGAAGGAGTACCACCGGATATTGTGTGAGTTTGAACCCAAACCCAACTGGCCCCGGTATTCACTGACATCTTCAACCTGTCCTTGGAACAGGCTGTCATCCCCACCTGTCTGAAGAAGTCCACCATCATCCCTGTACCCAAAAAATCTACGCCCGCTTGCCTCAACGACTACCGCCCTGTAGCCCTCACCTCCATAGCCATGAAGTGCTTTGAGAAGCTAGTGAAGGGCTACATCTGTTCCTCCCTCCCCATCAACCTGGACCCTCTGCAATTCGCATATCGCCCCAACAGGTCCACGGAGGACGCCATAGCCCATGTGCTGCACACAGCAGCATCACATCTGGACAAGAGGCAGGGGAACTATGTGAGAATGCTGTTAATCGACTACAGCTCAGCATTCAATACCATAGTCCCCTCCAAACTCATAGCCAAGCTCAGGGACCTGGGCTTGAACTATGACCTGTGCCAGTGGGTCTTGGACTTCCTGACGGGCAGACCCCAGGTGGTAAGAGCCGGCAACTGCACCTCCTCATCCATCACGCTCAACATAGGGGCCCCCCAGGGCTGTGTTCTGAGCCCCCTCCTCTACTCCCTGTACACACATGACTGCGTAGCACAGCGGAACAACAACACCATCATCAAATTTGCTGATGACACAGTAGTGGTGGGCCTGATCTCTGCCAACGACGAAAGGGCCTACCTGGAAGAGGTATAGAACCTGTCACAGTGGTGTCAGGAGAACTGCCTCTCCCTGAACGTCAGCAAAACAAAAGAGATGATTGTGGACTTCAGGAGGTCGGGGGTCAAGGACTACAGCCCCCTCAGCATCGACGGGGCACCGGTTGAGAGAGTGAACAGTTTCAAGTACCTCGGAGCCCACATATCCGAGGACTTGACATGGACCACACACATTGACAGTGTTGTGAAGAAGGCACGACAACGCCTCTACTTCCTCAGGCGCCTAAGGAAGTTCCAAGTCAGTCAGAAGATCCTTAGGAACTTCTACTCATGTACAATAGAGAGCATCCTGACCGGCAACATCACCTCCTGGTTTGGGAATAGCACTGCACAAGACCGTAGCAGACTACAAAGAGTGACACGTTCAGCCGAACGCACAATTGGAGGGGGGCTTCCCACCCTCCAGAACATTTACAACAAGCGGTGCACGGGGAAGGCTAAGAGAATTATTAAGGACTCGAGCCACCCGAACAACTGCCTCTTTGAACTGCTGCGGTCAGGCAAGCGATACCGGAGTCTTAAGGCGAGCACAGAAAGACTCAGAAGAAGCTTCTATCCCCAGGCCATCAGGCTGCTAAACGAACAATAATCGCTAAACAAACAATAATCACTATGCAACAACCATCAAATGCACACAGCACACACACCCACACGCACACACTCACTCAAACAAACAACACACTGCAGCACCCACTCTCCACACTTTAGATCACACAAACACACTTACACTTTATATTTATTGATAAAGGATTTGCACTACAACTCGTACACCTACTGTGAATTGTACCTAAATTGCACCTCGTCCCATTTCTCCATTTCTGCCTTGCACTATATAGTATTGTATATTAGTACACTGCACAGTATTGTATATTGTATGGTAACTACGTCTATTCTGCATCGAACATTGTACATATGTCTAAACTGAACACTGTGACCTCTTTTTTTTACTTCTAATTTTACTATGTTTTTATTTCATACTTATCTTGTCTTGCACAGTCTCTGGAGCGCAACAGTAAGAAGCATTTTGTACAAAAGTATTCTGTACTTCTGTATGACAACTATTAAAGAAACTTGAACTTGAACTTGAAACAGCTCATTGGTTTCGTGGAAAACAAAGAAACAGCCCACCGTGGCTTTATCAACTTGTGAAGCCGAATATATGGCTCTAGCTATGACCATACAGGAGTGTATCTACCTGGAACAACTGCTCGAAGGGATGGACACCTATGTATACAAGAAGACTGTTGTTTATGAGGACAACCAGGGAACCATTGCGATTGCTAGAAACCCTGTGTGTCGGCAGAGATGTAAACATGTCGATATAAAATATCATTTCATTAGATCTGTCATCAGGGAAGAAAGGATGACACTGATGTATTGTCCCACAGACAACATGGTAGCAGATGCAATGACGAAACCTGCCTCCAAATTAAAATTGAAGAGATTTGCAAAGGCCATGTTTGGTGTGTAGATATTGAATGCCATGTTCTGTTGGTGTTTTTGTGATTATATTATTTCCTTTGTAAAATGTTTCTCCAAGAGGTCAGCCAGTATACTAAAAAGTGGGAGTGTTGAAGCTAGAGACTCTGTGTGGGATTGTTAGTAAATGTCTAACTGCATATGTAACTGTTCACACTAGTGTCTGTCTACCTGCGTGTATATCTGTGTCCACTGGAGGGCGTTCTAGGCGGAGATACTCTGGAGTACTACTAGATGACGAGTATAAGTACCTGTGTCTCCTCCCCCTTCTTTCTCTCCCCCCAGTCCCTCAGTAAGAGAGGACTCATGTGTAAATGCTCCCACTCTGTGAATAAACACATCAAGCCAGTTCTGTTTCATTAGGGGCTCTGCTTGGCATCACTACTGCACTATCTCGCGTACGTGCACGCGTACTGAATAAACCACAAATGTACCTCTAATACCAGTATTAGTCTGACCACACCCCTCATCAGCTTACCTTCATAAGCAGGTGTGTGGTCACCTGCTCTCCTCCTTCTCGCTTTCACCACAAGGAAGAAGTGCCTCGGTAGATCCCCACACTTGACACCATGATGGAAGAAAGGTTTAGGAGCAGCTTTGGGAAACAAGGATACGTTGACATCATATCTTTATTTTCTCTCTCACTATTTTCGAGAAAATACGGCGATATTGTCTTCGTACTGGAGTGTCTGGAAGATGATGATCATTCTAAAAACCCTCCACCGGTTTTCGTATTGGGAGCACGCCGCTGCATGCTTCTCAACTGCAGTTCCTTGCTGTGTTTGTTGGGGTGAAACCTGTCAGGCCACAGCTGAACTGTCGGACATGCCGCTGTTGTGAGAAGCGGTGCGTTCCAGGTTGGGTGAGTAGTGTTTGCTGGCGGGCTCCACTTGTCTGTTAGTGCTATGGGGGCTACTTGACAAAGTTTATGGAAACCGGCCCCAGACTAGGGTCCTTTGTTCAGCCACCTAGGCGACAGAAGGCCTTGGTCTGGAGACCATTATAGTTTTAACTAGTGGGCCGCGACCATTGACACTGGTGATCCCTGTGTGTTCTGGACGAGTGGATTCTCTCTGTCACCGTGTTAAGGCCCCATCTTTCATATCCAAATGAGAGTATTCCTTCACGAGGGGATATGTGCATGTAATGTGCGATAGCGGCAGATTCATGTTCAAAGTCAGCTACACAGGCCAGTTGGTACTGTGCTGATTCCGTCGGATGTGGTAATGTCACCGTTGTGAAGCGGTGTTGACATCTTGTTTTCTCTTTTCTCTTAAAAAGTGAGGAGAGGTTCAGAACGGCGGCCTGTCTGGGTGAGTGTTATGTCATTGTTTACATGTTCATAGCTTACGGTTAGCCGGTCAGCTGTTAACTGCTGCGTTAGCCTGCTGGATCGCTGCATGGCCTGCTTAAGGCCTACTATTAGCCAGTCAGCTGTTAGCTGCGGGGCTAGCATGTCGTGGTCGCTAGGTAACGTTAGCTTGCTGCTATGGCCATGGCCTGGCGCGGGGTAGCTTAGCTTCTCGCGCGCCGCCGTGAGCTCGCTTCTGATCGCGTGCGTCGTTAGATCGGCGTCTCGCGAGCAGAAGCAATAGCACCCGAACGGTTGGAGCAGCCGTTAGCTTGATGCTATTCTGTTGAACGTGCTTTGATTTTAACATGTTTTACACTCTTGACCACGACGTCATCCTTGACAGGGGATGTTCGTCGACCCTGCCCTGAGCCTGGACGGGGATTGCGTCAACAAAGAGGACTTTAGCGACTGGTTGGAGCGGCGACGCTGCCCGGATCGAACAACACAGGACGGCTGTGTTCTACGGTGTCTTGTGACTGCACTTCGCTGATCTGCGTTCCGGGTAGGAACGGGGTTGACCAGACCTCATAACACGTCTTCTGGTTTTACTTTGCTAAATGTATTGTGAATAACGGTGTTTTTCCCAAAACGTGTGTTGCTACAATGCATTTAGGATACGTTGCGGGTTATGTGTGAGCTGTTTTTGTCACTGGCAGTTAGCTTCTCCGTGCAAACGGGATGTAATGATCTGGTTGTTGTGTGAGTAACACGGCCGTGTACTCACAACTAAGGTAACTAACCTATGAAGCTATGCTTGGTGACAAGTGAGTAAAAGAATGTTCTTTCTCAGACTGTAATGACAATGAACAGTGTGTTCACACATTAACAGGTTTTCCTGTTTTAACTGGCCGTATTGAGGGTAAAATAGGAGGATTGTGTTTTCCCCCCCGGTTCCCTGGGGACTTTATCACCTCCTATCAGACATGTTGTGCATTAATTGTGTCTTTTGTGTGGTAGGGATACGATGTAACTCTTAGCTTGATTGCTGAGGTTGTGCTAAATCTGCTGGAGAAACTTATTTCCTAAAGGGAAATTGGTTTGGTTGCTGTCATGTGTGCTTAGCAAGGCCTGTGGTCGATACTAATCAAGAATGATGTATTCTCTCATTGTGAAAAAAACGGCGTTCCTCTGTTGAGTGTTTTTGCCATTTTTTGTAGGTGATGATGGGTTGTGTGTGTCATGTGTCCTACAACTGGGTTGTACTGGCCACAGAAGCACATGTGTATGTTGGACCGGGGTTCTTAGAGCCCTCTCTATTCTGTGTTTTTCCTTAGTAAAAATCAGATAGCAGGTTAGCTCATGCGCTGTGTGGAGCTGTGAAACGCTTCATAGAGCTGACTATGACTGTGTCATATTCTCTTTTTGTCGTTACGTCGTATCATGGGTGTGGGGTCGTAAAGGGGTGAACTGGTAACCTTTCCTCTCCCCATTGTTCTGTCGGTCAGGGGTACACCCCCTGTCCTTCAAGGTTCCCGTCACGTGGCGGTTCGGCACGTTACGGGGGGGGGGGGGGGGGGGGGGGAGGGAGTTCCTGGTCCCACGGCCTGGTATATTGGGCGTGTGCACCGCAGGAATTCCCCCGCCATAGAGTACGTCACCGTGCGCGTCTCTGTTGGTAGGACTTCCGTGTGCTGTTCAGGTCCATGTGATGGATCTGTTTTCAGGGGGGGTGGTCAGGGCTCCTCCTCACCAAGCGCCTATTCAGGCCTTCTGTGAGTTCGGACTCCTTCTTCCATGTGAGGAAGCCTCCATCAGAGTACAGAGCCTTCCTCCTCAGATTGTCAAAGTGAGTGGACCCTCTAGAAGGGTCCTTTTCTATTGTATGTATATTCGATTCAATTCGTTTATTGAGTGTGTATGGGTTCAGTGCCTCTTCCCCGGAGGCCCTAAAACCAGTTTTTTACATGGCTCAAGGTGCAATATATTCTTTTCAATCTGTACAGCTCGCGTGGGAAGTCTCTCTGGGGATCCCCGTCTCTTTCCTATGGGAGGGTGGTGGGATGTAAAAATGTGAACATTTTTTACCCCGGCTGTGTAGACTGGGATACATACTGTTGATGCTTCCTTCTTTCTATTCCAGAAGTGTTGGAGTTAGGGAGTGTCACACCCCTCTTGTCGTTCCCCTGGGCGCCTTGGGGATTCAATGACAGGTCTAAATAGCCTGTTCATTGATGGGGGTGTGTCCCGACGCACGTATAGTGCTAGCTCGCTGTAAACAGGCGATTGACTGGCACGCCTTGGTTGCTTGTGGTTGAAACAGCGTTTTTATAAAGCAACTGAGATGGGGGTTTTTCCTCTTCCGACGACCACATCCCATGACCTGGGTGGGTTGTCGACGGATTCTCGTTCATGTCTGGGGGATGATGACGGGATGGATCTGAACATATGTAGTGGGGTCTCACGCCCTTGGGGTGGGCCACCAGGCGCGGTTCGTCCGAACGTCTGGGTGGCGCCTTCTTTTCATGTTAAGATCAACACGCATATCTGCCCTTCTCCTGGAGTAGGCATGTCGGCGTGGTTAGGGCACGGGACTGGTTCTGGTCACGCTGGTCCAGATCAGTTGAACCCGTTGTCCGCCGGGGATGCAGATCTGCTGTTCTGGTACCCTGAGGGACTTGGGCTTTTTTCAGGGGGAAAAATGCCAGGTCGGTCTGGGTGTCACAGGGTTAAGCGCTATGGAGACCCTGGTTGGGTATGTTTTTACTCAGCACTGTCGTCATGGCTTACAGCCATGCCATTCTGTACGCGCTCGATCTCGTCGGATCTCGGCCGCTACACAGGTTGGTCCTGGTTAGTACTTGGTTGGGAGACCGCCGGGGAATACCAGGTACGGTGTGCTTAGGGGCTGGTTCTCCATTATTTTTCGCTCCTCTCTCACGCATGGCGAAGAGGGGCCTGTGGGGGTGGTTTTTTGACCTCCTCTGGTGACCCTGTGCTTCCCGTACCGCCAGGCCCGGTCCGAAGTGATGTTTGCGACCCGTAGGCCTGGGTTAACCCTTTTTGGAAACTGAAACACTTGTACTGCGGTATAGCCGGTGTATACCCGCAGGTGTGTTTTGGAGTTTTTTCTTGAGGGGTTATAGGAACAACCACCGCATTGGGTAACACCGAGGTGGTTGATTCCCTGGTGTGTTGGAGCAGTGTCAACTCCCGGGTTCACCGTTTGAGGGTGCCCCTGCACGTTCATGACGTCTGCCAATCGTGTCAGCCTTCTCTGCCTCGACCCCTCTGGGTGGGGGTTTTTAAATGGAGGCTTGGTCATGCAACACCGCCAGCTTCCGCTCCTTCCGCCGGGGCGGCTGTGTTCAGCTGTCCCCTCTGGCGCCTGTCTCGTCCGCAGTCTCCAGGCTAGGGTTAACAGCCTGTTGCCTGGTTTTTCCCCGGTGCGCTGCCTGCTTCCGTTGGTTAACCTTTTTTGTGTGCTTACGGCCATGCTGACTGTCTGTTCTGCAGGGTTAGTGTGCCAGGCGGTGTACTGTTGGGGGGACGGGGCCCGCTCGGTTTACGGCCATACCGACCTGAACACGCCCGATCTCGTCCGATCTCGGAAGCTAAGCAGGTTCTGGCCTGGTTAGTACTTGGGATACCGCCTGGGATTACCAGGTGCAGTAACTGGGGGGCCTTTGTCCGAATACGCTGGCGATGTGGGGGGCGGGGCACTACGTGCCCACCTGGTGGTGTCTTGATGCTGGCATCATGGACTTCTCCGGGCCCCCATTCCAGGGAGTCCAGTCCTTTTGGTGGGTCTGGGTCTTCCTTCGCGCTCCGCTGCTACGGCCTTGCCACGGGGTTGGGTTTGCCCTTGACCCCGTGATTCTGGGGGCAGTAACGAGGTTGTTCCTCCGTTCGTTCCCGGGTGGCATGCGGGTTGTGCGTGTGTGTAGTCGTGGGGTCAAGCCACGGTCTGCTCACCCTGTGCGTTAAGTTGCTTGAGTGCCTCTTCGCACGGTCGGGTCCGTCGCCTTCCCGTGAAGCCTCTAATAGGGGGGATACCCTCCATTAGGGGGGGTCGGGGGGGCTCGGCCCTCCCTGTTCTGATGGTTTTGGGGGGCTGTCAGCGGGGTGTATTTGTCAGCCAGCGGCTCCGCTTGGCCTCCCTTTGTGCTGTAGTGATGCCAAGCAGAGCCCCTAATGAAACAGAACGTTAGGTTATGACTATAACCAAGTTCTGTTAATTAGGGGTGACGCTTGGCATCAGACGGCCGCTGCAGCCCTTGACCTCACCTTGTGGTGAAAGCTTGGGAAGGAGGAGAGCAGGTGACCACACACCTGCTTATGAAGGTAAGCTGATGAGGGGTGTGGTCAGACTAATACTGGTATTAGAGGTACATTTGTGGTTTATTCAGTACGCGTGCACGTACGCGAGATAGTGCAGTAGTGATGCCAAGCGTCACCCCTAATTAACAGAACTTGGTTATAGTCATAACCTAACGTTAAAGGCCAAAGACTGGAAACCATGCCTCTTGACCACATTATTGTCGCCCTATAGCCAGATTCTGTTAACAACCAATAACAGCATTCGTTATTGTAGCATCATACACTGATGTGTCATGATGTCATGATGTCATGTATGTTGTGTATGTCATAAATGTCACTATAAATTGAAAATGTGGCGTAGTGGGCAAGGCGCTCGCCACGAATGCGGAGACGCTGGGCTTGCCTGTTCGAGCCCAGCGCTCCACATTGCTTTCAGTTTAGCTGGTCGTTCATACTAATACACATTGGCCGTATTAGGGGGTGGGAAACTGATGGGTGGGGATCGGGCGTTGTGGACAGCGACTCCTACAGGTCGGTTGGTGCGCCTGCGCAGTAGAATCAGGAAGTGTCGGGGGCAGCATGAGCCTCCCACGCGTTACTCCTCGCCACTGAGAGATCGAGCTGCGCAGGTGAAAAGATGCGACTGCTGTTACCTCAAGTACCGGAGGGGACTTGTGCTATGTATGACTTAGTCCACATTGCAGCCGGCTTGTGGGAGGCAAGAAACAGCGTTCGTGACAGGGGAGGGTTGAATTGGATGATACGAAATTGGGATGGGAGAAAATATAGAAAAATGGGAGAAAAAGTGGAAAAAAAAAAAAAAATAAAATAAAATGACAAACGTCTTTCTCTGGTCTGCATCCCCTTAACAATTGTGTGTATTGAGCCGTACTGTATTCTACCCATTCTGCAATCTGTTAAATAAAGTTTTCATTAATTCATCGGCTGGTTGGCTATGCTAACAAGGCCTGATCAGCATGAAATCGTTCTTACCTGTGGCCGGTTGGATCCCAAAAAGGATTTCCCAGTTATTGATCACCATCTGGTAGATCGATATGTCCATTGGCTGATGCTATATTCCTTTACTGCATACTGAATTCGGCGTCGCAAAAGGTATTCCATTCGATCTGATGAAGGCATAGCTTCACGCTAACAGAAAAAGTAGGCCTGAATGAAAAAAAATTACATCTGGTCTGAAAACAAGTACTCCATTCTCGAGACAGCACCACTACCAGGATCTGAAAAAAAGTCACCGGCCACTGCCGAATTCTATCAGTATTTGGCCGGTGGTCAGGTGTTAATGTCAAGCCCTGGATGCGTGTATGCCTTCGACAACGGAACTGCATTTCCGCGTTCGAGTTTTGCGCTCTGATTGGCCAGGTCATGTGACATGTGCGCCAATCGTGGGACAGCAAGTTCTGCGCCTATTTCCGGGTCTAACAGCCTGCAAACTACCTGGCGTTCTATCGCCATGCTCTAAGACAAACTCTAACCTTAACCAACTTCGAAAGAGTGCCTAAGCTTAACCGTCGGAATCAGGGCAGGCGTTCTATCGCCATGCTCTAAGACAAACTCTAACCTTAACCTACTTCGAAAGAGTGCCTAAGCTTAACCATTGTAGAAACTTGCGGTCCTACGATTGGGCGTACATGTCACATGACCAGAAATGACCTGGCCAATCAGAGACGCGGAAATGCAGTTATGTTGTAGAAGGCATTCAGGCGCCCTGCATATCTGATATGACTATGAACACATGGAATATCTCAAAAGACAGATACATATCTCTAGTTTCATCAGTGAAAGGATTGAGTGTCTAGCATGTTCTGTTCCATCAACAAATATAAATTGTTTCACACAAAACAGCTGTCTGGGAGTAGAAAAGTTGAAAAACCCATTTTTGTGAAAGAAGAATCTCTCCAGTGAGAAAGATATGATCTGATATGACTATGAACACATGGCATATCTCAAAAGACAGATACAGATCTCTAGTTTCATCAGTGAAACGATTGTGTCTAGCATGTTCTGTTCCGTCAACAAATATAGGTTGTTTTCACCCAAAACAGTAGAAAAGTTGAAAAACCCATTTTTGTGAAGGAATAATCTCTTCAGTCAGAAATATATGATGCCATATGACTATGAACACATGGAATATCTCAAAAGACAGATACAAATCTCTAGTTTCATCTGTGAAAAGATTGAGTGTCTAGCATGTTCCGTTCCGTCAACAAATATAGGTTGTTTTCACCAATTTGTGAAAGAATAATCTCTTCAGTCAGAAAAGTGATTTGACCCTTTTATTTACATGTTTACATTATAATAGATCAAATATATACAAAACAGGAATTAGCAGCATATTTACTGATGTATGTACAGAGCATAATCATTTATCATAATACAAAATGATAAAGGAGAAAAGTGCAACTTGTTCAAGCTTATGACCTGGAGCAGCTCGTCAGTCATAAATAGCTCCAGAAAGTCTATTGGTCGATCAGACTGAAGATCTGCAGCACCGTTGTGAGGACCAGGACTCGCTGTAAAAGGGAGAGAGAGAGAGAGAGAGAGAGAGAGAGAGAGAGAGAGAGAGAGAGAGAGAGAGAGAGAGAGAGAGAGAGAGAGAGAGAGAGAAGAGAGAAAGAGAGGTTGAAGTTCAGTGGCACCCCACCCCCCAGTCACCTTTGATCAACCCATCCCCCCCTGCTCTATGAATTGTTTGGGGAAAGGGGGAATCCAGGTGTGGAACGGATTTTTGAAAGAAAATAGCATTTGACCGTTGGAAATTTAGCATTACTGGAATAAAATGTATTGTGAAAATCCTTGTTGTATTGCTTCAATAAAGACATCAGCTCACTCACAAAGACAATGTTAGCATTCAGCGATATATGTATATAGTCATTTATACAACGGCATGCAAATTTCTCGATTCTGATTGGCTGAAACAGTCCATTTACACGTCTTTATTGGCAACAATCCACGGTCCTGGGCTCAGGACCCGCCCACAACCGAATCACATATCACTCCCCGGCTCACTCCGGGAGAAAACAAGATCGCGGACAACAAATGGATATGTTGATAGCGCCATAACGACTAAATATGAAGCGATTCTGTCAAGGGGAATGTGTTAGTCCTTTAAACAATGTTGGATGATGTAATTGATGGGTCTTGAGTCAATCTAGAACAAAAGAAAAATCGCGGATTGATTGATTGATTAATTGATTGATTTAAATTTCTACTTCCTTCCTACTGACTGCAGCGTTCACTCTCACACTGTCCGACGCTGGCGTACCCACAAACACACACACACACACACATACACACACACACACACATACATACACACATACACACACACACACACACGCACACACACTGTGACACACACACACACACACACGCACACACACACACACACACACTCCTGTCTGCAACAGCGGGGGAGTCAGACTGAGAGAGAAGCAGCGCTGTTTTAAGTGAGCATGGTCTATTGAATTGATTGATTGGTTGATTGCTAATTTTATTACTGTACCCCTGGTTTCCAACTGGTTAAGTTTAGGCTAAAAGAAATAAATAAAAAAATAGGGCGAAGAAAACGTTTTTTTCCTATAGGGCAAAGAAAACTTTTTAATTCGTTTTACCTACTTTATATAGAAGCATCTAAGAATGAAGTTCTATGGAAAGTAGGTCTGCATTCCCTTAACAATTGTGTGTATTGAGCCGTACTGTATTGTACCCATTCTGCATCTGGTAATAAAATTTTCAATCAATCATTCCAATAATACACAGTTGGATGTGTTAGTTGGTTGGATGCACTTCAAGCTGCTTCCACATGAGGCAACTTCTCTCAATCATTCCAATAATACACAGTTGGATGTGTTAGTTTGGTTGGATGCACTTCAAGCTGCTTCCACATGGAGGCAACTTGTCTTTTTTGTAGTTGTGGGAACTACTTTTTCTGGCGGATGGTTTTTTCAATAAATCTTCGATTAATGTGTGTTTATTGTATAGAAATAAGGTTGGATGAATCTGGCAGTTGTATAAAAGCTTTACACCACTTGCAGTCGTGATTTGTGAACAATAAACCATGCCTAGGGGGGTCTAACGACCCTCGGCTGCGCCTCGGGCCTAACGACCACCCCTAGGCATGGTTTATTGTTCACAAACCACTCCTGCGCGTGATGTAATGCTTAATTAGCTGATGCTTTTTATCCAAATTATGTAGATTCAGAGAACTATTTCAGGGTACAACCCTTTCAGAGTAACAATCGTTTGAACATTGGCGCTAGTTCTGATCATCTGTGTTACTACAATATTACACGGAACACGATAAAAAATAACACTTACCACTGGTAGATGAATCGTGGCTTAGTTTCATTGGTTTCCAATCTCCAGAGCCATGGTCACTGTCTGATAAATCAGAACTGGATGCATCGCTGCTGTCGGATTCAACCGGCCGCATCTTCTTTTCCCGGGTACTACGACGAGGCTCCGGTACAGATCCAGTAACATCATCTTTGTTAACAGAATTCAACTATAGGGCGACAATAATGTGGTCAAGAGGCATGGTTTCTATCTTGTGCCTGAACTGGCGTGGCTTCTTTTATTCTTTAGGGTCGCGGAATCAGGGCCGCCTGGGAGAAATGCGAGGCCCTGTGCGAGATTTAAACGCGAGGCCCCCCCCCCAAAAGGTAAAAAAAATATATATATAATTTTATTTTTTTTATTTTTCATACAGTCAACATATTCTTAAATAATAGCGCTGCCCGAGGCTGGGCATGATACAGTCAACATATAGCAAGAGAGAGAGCGAGAGAGAGCTCCCGTTCTACAGTCAATATACAGTGTACAGAGAGAGAGAGAGAGAGAGAGAGAGAGACACATTGGAAAGAAATTTAAATGCTATTTGGCCCTAAACAGAGAGTACACAGTGGCAGAATACCTGAGCACTGTGACTGAAGATCCTTGACTAGGTACAGACTCAGCGAGCACAGCCTAGCCATCGAGAAAGGCCGCCATAGGCAGACTGTGTGTGTTAGAAAGAGAGAGAGAGAGAGAGCATGTGTGTTTGTGTGTTAGAGAGAGAGAGCATGTCTGTGTGTCGTGTGTGTGTGTGTTAGAGAGAGAGCATGTATGAGAGAGATAAGCAAAGATGAGCCCCTAAAAGATATTCAACTTTTAATGGAAGAACAAAACAGAAGGAAAAGATAACTTCACAAAGGCAACATGAATATACATAGATCCAAAAGGACAAAGATCAACACTTAAATCCAAAGAGAAGAGGGTCTATACCAGAGAAAACAAAGTAGCAAGGATTGGAGTGATCCAACGAACGTGAAGGAATTATCCAACCACTGCTCCCCAGAACTGGAATATATAACCATCAAGTGTCGTCCTTTCTTCCTCCCGAGGGAGTTAACGGCGATCGTCCTGGTCGGAGTGTATATTCCACCGCAAGCCAGCAACAAGGTTGCGCTCTCCAGACTACACGACGAGGTAAATAGAATACAAGTGGCTAACGTTAACGCCGCCATTTTAGTACTGGGAGATTTCAATAGCGCCAATCTGAGAAAGGTATTGCCTGACTTCTATCAGCATGTGACTTGCAACACCAGATGCGGTAACATCCTAGATCACTGTTACACGCAATTTAAAGGTGGCTACAAGGCTCATTCTGATAGTGGCTTTGGCAAGTCAGATCACGCATCCATTTTCCTTTCACCAAAGTACAGACAGAGAATTAAAAGTACTCCCGTAGTCTCGCGAGAGGTGCAGAAATGGGATCTGACGTCAGAAGAGACGATCCGGTCAGTGTTTCACCACACAGACTGGATTGTGTTCCGCGACACAGATAACATTAATGCCTACACGGAGACAGTGCTGGACTATGTCTGTACTAGGGTGAAAGAAACAATCCCCACTACCAAAATGAAAGTTTACCCAAATCAAAAACCCTGGGTAGACAAATCCGTCCGTGAAGCTCTGAGAGAGCGCACCAAAGCATACAATGACGGCCTAGTGGCAGGCAACATGAATGACCACAAGGTGGCGCGACACAACGTAAGGAGGACAGTGTCAGAGGCCAAACGGCGCTACAGGGATAAAATTGAACTCCAGTTTGAACAAGCTGACTCTAGAGCTATGTGGCAGGGGCTCAAAACGATGACAGACTACAAAGGCGCCTCCCTCAAACTGAACAGTGACATCTCCTTAGCAAACGACCTCAATACCTTCTATGCGAGGTTTGATGCTGGTAATAACAACACCAGCTCACAAGCCTCGGCAATGGGGGGGGGGGGTCGGCTGCTGATGGAGGCGCAGTGTTCAGGGTAACAGAGCATGAGGTGAGGCGGACCTTTAAAAAAGTGAATATCAGGAAGGCAGCAGGTCCGGACGGCATCCCCGGCCGCGTCCTAAAAGTCTGTGCCGACCAACTGGCCCCAGTATTCACTGACATATTTAACCTGTCCTTAGAACAGGCTGTCATCCCCACCTGCCTGAAGAAGTCCACTATTATCCCTGTACCCAAAAAATCCAAGCCTGCTTGCCTCAACGACTACCGCCCTGTAGCTCTCACCTCCATAGCCATGAAGTGCTTTGAGAAGCTAGTAAAGGGCTACATCTGCTCCTCCCTCCCCATCAACATGGACCCCCTGCAATTTGCATACCGCCCCAACAGGTCCACGGAGGACGCCATATCCCATGTGCTGCACACAGCAGCATCACACCTGGACAAGAGGCAGGGGAACTATGTGAGAATGCTATTCATTGACTACAGCTCGGCATTCAATACCATAGTCCCCTCCATACTCATAGCCAAGCTCAGGGACCTGGGCTTGGGCTATGACCTCTGCCAGTGGGTCTTGGACTTCCTGACTGGCAGACCCCAGGTGGTGAGAGCAGGCAACTGCACCTCCTCATCCATCATCCTCAACATAGGGGCCCCCCAGGGCTGTGTTCTGAGTCCCCTCCTCTACTCCCTGTACACACACGACTGTGTGGCTCAGCGGAGTAGCAATACAATCGTCAAATTTGCTGACGACACAGTGGTGGTGGGCCTGATCTCTGCCAACGACGAGAGGGCCTACCTGGAAGAGGTCAAGGTCCTGGCGGGATGGTGCCAGGAAAACAGCCTCTCCCTGAACGTCAGCAAAACAAAGGAGATGATTGTGGACTTCAGGAGGTCGGGGGTCAAGGACTACAGCCCCCTCAGCATCGACGGGGCACCGGTTGAGAGAGTCAACAGCTTCAAGTACCTCGGAGCCTACATATCCGAGGACTTGACATGGACCACACACATTAACAGTGTGGTGAAGAAGGCACGACAACGCCTCTACTTCCTCAGGCGCCTAAGGAAGTTCCAAGTCAGCCAGAAGATCCTTAAGAACTTCTACTCATGTACAATAGAGAGCATCTTGACCGGCAACATCACCTCCTGGTTTGGGAATAGCACTGCAAAAGACCAAAGCAGACTACAAAGAGTGACACGTTCAGCCGAACGCACAATTGGAGGGGGGCTCCCCACCCTCCAGAACATTTACTACAAGCGTTGCAAGGGCAAGGCTAAGAGAATCATTAAAGACTCCAGTCACCCGAACAACTGCCTCTTCGAACTGCTGCGGTCAGGCAAGCGATACAGGAGTCTCAAGGCGAGCACAGAAAGACTCAGAAGTAGCTTCTATCCCCAGGCCATCAGGCTGCTAAACGAACAATGAATGAACATTACACAACAACAACCACCAAACGCACATAGCACACACATCCACACGCACACACTCACTTTAAACAAACACACTGTAGCACCCACTCCACACACTTTATAGCACACACCCACTTTAAACAAACACACTGTAGCACCCACTCCCCACACTTTATATTTATGGATGAAGGATTGCACTACAACTCGTACACCTTACTGTAAATTGTACCTAAAATTGTACCTCATCCCATTTCTGCTTTGCACTAGATAGTACTGTACATTAGTACACTGCATAGTATTGTGTATTGTATATTATATGGTAACTCAGAACATTGTACATATGTCTATACCGAACACTGTGACCTCATTTTCTTCTTCTAAATTCATGCTATATTATGTTATTATGTTATTTGATACTATCTTGTCTAGCACAGTCTCTGGAGCGTAACAGTAAGAAGCATTTTGTATGAAAGTATTCTGTACTTCTGTATGACAACTATTAAAGAACTTGAACTTGAACTTGAGCCAATGGCCGACATCAGCTAAATAGGCTAACTGCAAATAGAGTAGCCAGGTACTGACACCAGGCCACACACAGCTTTGGCCAACGCTACCCAAGCTACACAAACGACCAAGACAATTCACACACAGCACATGTCGTATCTCCAAATGTTGTGAAGTACCATATGTTTTGCCTGGAAAAAAACATCGTTATTAACAAAACATTCGGGAGGGGAAGGAAGGAAGAGTGGGGTAATGTCCAATGGACATCTTACCTGCACCAAGGAATGCAGGGCGAAAGTCCGCAACACAGGTCTCCACGTTGACGAAAGGCCTCTCGCTGGCGGGACAAAAAGAAGCTATGGCCGGAACCTTGTCATGGTGCAGGCCCGACTACATCTTCTGTCAAAGATGATGTCGTAGTCAGAGTGCCAGGGCCTGCTATTCTCACGGCTAATGTCAATGGTTGTAGCACAAGCTAACAGCTAACTCTAGGCTAACTGATAGCATCAAGCTAACGTTCCCAGCCGAGCGAAAACGAGCAGCTAACGTCGTAGCTAAACAGCTAACTGGCTAACAGTTAGCTCAACCCGGCTATCGCTAACCATTAGCTAACGCAGAAGCAAGCTATGCGGCTACCACTGAAAAACTGTACAACGTGAGAAAAGCAATACAGGCCAACACTTCAGACAGCCGCTGTGTTTTCCTCTTCTCATACGAAGAGAGAAGGGAAAAAGAAGGCAATACACGTCCCACTACAGAGTGGTGTTTACCATAGCGGTGCCGGCAACAAGTCCCTCGCGGACTATAGCCGACTTGAGCATGGAGATATTCTCATAATGAAACACCAAGCTCACCTCCCTCGCACCAGGTGTTGACACCAGGCCACACACCGTTAGCTACTAGTACTACAACAGCTAGTCGGCCCGTTTGGCTCCAGAGAGAGAGAGAGAGAGAGAGAGAGAGAGAGAGAGAGAGAGAGAGAGAGAGAGAGAGAGAGAGAGTGAAAGAGAGAGAGAGAGAGAGAGAGAGAGAGAGAGAGAGAGAGAGAGAGAGAGAGAGAGAGAGAGAGAGAGAGAGGGAGAGAGAGAGAGAGATATCCACGGCGGGAATAGAATAGAGTGCATTAAAAACTCACCAAACGTCCAAGAGGATGGAGACAACCGCGTGGAGTTGACGAAGTTCATCTGCCGAACGACCGTCCTCTTCATCTTGGCATAACAATGCTGCATGCGCTGTCTCTAGGTTAGCTAACGCTAGTTAGCCTTTAGCTAAGCTAGCTACTAGCCGACATCATCATGGCTATATCCCGACTGAACCACACGTTAGCACTCAATATTATAACGTAGCTAAAGCTAACTAGCTGTCCCTGTCTTTAGCCGGGATGGCTAGCCTGACTGAACTGTCTAACATGCAACAACTTTCATCTTCAGTCCATCTGCCGAACGATGTCCTCTTCATCTTGGCTGGCATAACCTCCAATGCTGCACGCGCGAAATAGTCAGACGCTACCTTACCTGTAACCCCTCCCCTCATTGAAACCAATTCTGCTGCCTGCAGAGCCTCAGAGCTGCCTGCAGAGCCTCAGAGCCAGGAACAAGTCAGACACATTCTACAAACGTGTCTAATGTGAAATATATAAGCATATAAGCAAAACTAGATTTTAGGTCTGTGATGAAAAAGGGCCTCGCGGGAAGGGGGGCCTCGCAAAAAAAAATAAAAATACAAAATAAAAAATATATTTTTTTAATTTTTTTTAATTTTTTTTTGTGCGAGGCCCCCCTTCCCGCGAGGCCCTGTGCGACCGCACTGCTTGCACACCCCCTGAGGCGGCCCTGCGCGGAATATCAGCCCCAGGCTGATGTCGTCGAGCATCCGCGCTAACTCACAGTACGCTCTTGCGTCGCGCTGGTCGTCCAGGGCTTGCCCCTCCGCCGTCAGCTCTCCGGTGGGGGCCCCCCGGATCTTTCAGCCCCGCCCCGTGCATGCAGCACAGCATGCGCTCTTCCCAGAGCTCGTAGTTCTCTGCTTTTCCATCGAATGTCGGCCACTTGTCTCTTCTCTTGTTTTCCATCCTCTTCGTTAATGGTATGCTTAGCTTTTACTCTTGTTGGCGACTAGCCACGCGCTACTCCCGGTGCTAGCCTATAACTTCAGCTAAGCATCTCTCTCTTTCTCTGTATATATCAGTATTAGAATGACTTTATCCGGGCTCAACAAAAGTAGCAGATGATATGCATGCCGGCTACACCAAGGCATATTGTGTATAATATGATTCGTAATGCATTATATTTTCAGACCTCTGGTCTCCGTGGAGACAAGAATATATCATTGACAATAAGAACAATCTGGAATATTCTGGGCTTATCGCTCGACTGCTCTGGGACACTTAGAAATCTCCCGAAAATACTAGTAGTCATGAACCCTGGGTAGGAAGATCATTCTGCAACATAACAACAGTCTGTTAGTATATATACTAGTGTATTCTACAACCTTCTAGAATATAATGCACCATTACTGCAACTCTAACATTAACATCTGGTGTGTATAAGCATAAGCCAATTGACTGAAGTTTAATCAGGCCTTAATAAGACTTAAAAAAATAAAAATCAACCACACCTAAACGTATGAGCACAACAAGGTTATTCTAACAATTTAAATAATCACTCCACTGATGTAGAGATTGGCACATTGTAGCTCTAAAAGGCTCTGTTTTTCTCTTTTATCTAATCACTCAATTCTGTTCTAGTGGCTTCTCCACGTTGAGTTTTATTCTATCTCTCAATCCTTATTTTTATTTTTATTTTTTTCTCTCTCTTTTATCTTACATTGTTCTTTCCCATTGTTCTTCATATTAAGGTGTTAATGTTTCTCTACAATCTTTTCCTTTTTTCTGATGTTTCCTACATAAGTTAGTAGAGGGTTCAAATGAATATATCGATGAAAGTTTATTCTTTTTTTTTCATTTTTCATAATATTTCATTACAGTAAGGGAAGGCGCAAGACCAAAAGCGACATTCTATTGTATTAGAATGAAAATGTTAGATCCTATGGCAATTAGCATAGGAAGATTAGGATTACAAAACTCAGTTTGGGCAATCCGGTGGCCTAAGGGAGGGAGTCATACGCGGAGGATGTGTTTTTGGAACACAGGCCTGTACGACTCTCTGGGTGAGGGGAAAAAAGGGGATTTTTATTTGTATATATGTTTTTAAGCTCGGCTCTCAACGGGACCTCAATAATTGGATGTACATCTATTGTAGCTTCGCACTCCAGAAGCATTACCAAAAACTACACAAAAACATGCATAGATTATGGCTAGTTTGAATATAATGATATGGAACACTGGTGGGATAAACAAACAACACAAATGCAAAAGCGTGCTCACACTGATGAAAAAAGAACACGTGGACGTGGCTCTACGAAGCGAAACGCACATTTTAGAGGAAGACATAGATAAGTTAGCGGATAACACATACCATAATATTAGTCACTCTTCTTTTGGTACGAGAACTCAAGGTGTAGCCATAGTCGTCAGACGTAAGTTAAATATTGAATTAAAGGGGGTATGGTCGGATGCGGATGGGCGTATAACTATAGCTAGGATTGTACACAATAACAGGAAAATAGCGTTGGCAGCGGTATATGCCCCAAATTTGTATGAAGAGGGTTTCTTCACTACACTAACCGATGAAATGTTAAACCATCCCGATTACTCATTTATAATAGGTGCGGATTTTAATGCCATTTGGAATCCAAGGATGGACAAATCTTACCTCGCCTTTTCCAGCGAACAAAAAAATTCATCTAAAGCATTAAAGGATTGGTCAAAGATTACAGGTGTAAATGATTTATGGCGTTCACTTAATCCCACGACCCGAAAGTACTCTTGTCGATCGGCGAGACATAACACATTATCCAGAATTGATTATGTCTTTGCATCCCCGAGACTATTTGATAAATATGAAGTGGAAAAGATACCCAATGCACTATCAGATCACTGTTATTTACTCCTAAAAGCAACATTTGGTATACTATCTTCCCGGGCCCCAAGATGGCGTTTTAATTCGATGCTGCTTAATAACAAGGAATTCATTACACAACTCAAAGAAGCTCTCACAGTATTCCTACGGGAGAATGCAAACTCGGTGCAAGACCCCAGAATAATATGGATGTCGGTAAAGAGTATGATCAAGGATTTCACTGATAGATTTTCCTCCATAATGCGCAAGAATCAATGCACAAAACTGTCTGAACTGGAAACGCTTTACTCAACGTTATTTAATTCTTTAAAATACAACAACTCAACTAGACTAGAAAATCAAGTTAACGTACTAAAAACAGAGATCAATGCCATATACAGACAACAATCGGAAATGCAAATACGCAGCACAAGACAACAGCAGTACTCCCAAGGTTCTAAACCTAGTCACCTATTAGCCATGCGATTAAGAATTAATGCAAAATTTGCAGATATAACTGCCATTAGAAAACAACAAGTACTTGAAACAGACCCCAAAATAATAAACGATACATTCAAAGAATTCTACTCCGACTTATATAAATCAGAAACGACCTTTGATCAAAACAAAATGGACACATATCTTAATCAAATTACTCTCCCTAAACTTTCGGAGGATGACGCTAAACAGTTAGAAACACCGATCACACTAGAGGAACTCAAGAAGGCCATATCCGAAATGAAAAATGGTAAGGCTCCTGGAAGAGACGGTATCCCATCAGAAATGTACCTTTCTTGTTGGGACATAATTGGACCCTTATTACTAAATATGATCTTATACTCAGTCAAGGAGGGGAGCTTCCATAAACACGACAATATTGCACTCATTTCAGTCCTTCTCAAAAAAGACAAAGACCCCACCGAGTGCGGTAGTTACAGACCCTTAAGCCTCCTCGGAACCGATGTCAAACTGTACTCTAAGGTATTAGCCATCAGATTACAAAAGCATATGACGTCTTTAGTTCATCCGGACCAAACTGGCTTCATAAGAGGTCGCCTGATCACTGATAACATAAGACGAATACTGCACGTACTAGATGCAGACAAAGAAGACACCATACCTAAGGCGATGCTGTCCCTGGATGCTATGAAAGCCTTTGACAGGCTGGAATGGTCGTATCTATGGGCAGTATTAGAAAGGATGGGGTTAGGAAAAGGATTCATTGATATGATTAAAGTATTATACAAAGACCCATCGGCCATGATTACAACAGGTACATTCATCTCCAAAATCTTTCCGGTATCACGCTCAGCCAGACAAGGTTGCCCTCTTAGTCCCGGACTATTCGATCTATCATTAGAGCCTTTAGCACAATATATAAGACAATCCCAATCCATAGAACCAATCGTAATCAAGGGCACACAACATAAAATTTGTTTATATGCGGACGACGTAATATTGTTCATGCAAAGCCCCAACACCACATTGCCTCATCTACTCAAGTTGATTGAGAACTTTGGTGATTTATCGGTATTTAAAATAAATTGGCCGAAGTCGGCTTTCCTTCCACTTAACACCCATGCAAAAAAAGATACAACCCTCCCAGGTGAGATACCTATGGTAAAACATTTTAGATGTTTGGGTGTGGAAATATTTCCCACCATAAGACAAACGGTGAAGCACAATTACACAAAAATACAGAACAAAATCAAAGACGACCTGGACAGGTGGGCAAAACTTAGAAACTCAGTACAGGCAAGGGTATCAATAGTTAAGATGGATGTACTACCTAGAATCAACTTCATCAGTTCAATGCTACCGTTACCCCCTCCAGAGGGTTACTGGAAAAGATTACACTCCTCCACATACAAATTTATTTGGAATAACAAACCACCTCGCATAAAAAGATCCACCGCACAGAGAAATAAAGCAGACGGTGGCATGGCAGTTCCAGATTTTTTCCAATATTTTAAGGCATACACATTAAGACCATTGACAATATGGTTTGATCCCCAGGCATTGGTATCCTGGAGAAAATTGGAAGAAAACATAGTAGCCCCACATAGACTGAAGGACATAGCACACACTAAACTACCAATCAAGCACTGTGAGCGGAAATTTGGCCCCATAATTACCCATGCAATCCGGATGTGGCGTGAAACACAAAAAAAATATCCTAACCCACAAAAATGGCATAATCACACTCCCTTATTCAATAACAATGCACTCTTAATTGAAAAACGTCCTATAAGATTCCCTATATGGGAAGAGCAAGGCATACACTCATTAGGGGATATTTTTAACAACCAGGGTTTTTGTAGTTATGGAGAAATATGCACAAAGTTTAACCTCACCGGGTCCACATGGCTTTTTTACATACAGTTACAGCTATGTTTGAAGTCTCACGGTGTTCCATTAGACATACCAGTTGAACACCACAGATACCACAAATTCTTCTATGAAAGAGAGACATCGAGAGGTTTTGTATCAGGTTTTTATTATCAATTACTAACGTCCTCGTATGAAACCCTCCAACTAGACTCTGTCTGGAGGAGGGATATACCAGACCTGGAAAGTGACTTTGATTGGCAAGGAGCATGGGCAAATGTCCGTCTTACATCAAGGAACCCGGACCATCAACAAATCAATCTTAACTATATTCACAGGACATACTTGACTCCTATAAGACTGAACAGAATGGGTCTTAAACAAGACTCAAATGCTCTCAATGTACAAATGGAGACAAAGGGACATTTATGCACATGTATTGGGACTGCCCACCAGTTAAGGCATTCTGGAAAGATGTGACCCATCAATTATCAAAACTCGTATCTTGGAATATACCAGTACACCCCTCTGTATTACTATTGAATGATGTTTTTGAGTTTGCAGTAAATCCACAGCTAAAGAGATAGGTTTTATCGGGTATCACAGTAGCTAAAAAACTGATCGCATCACGCTTTCAACCGGAAAAAATTTGCCGGAAGGTTTGGTTTCTTACATATCTCGATGTGATTTATCAAGAAATATCTACAGCAAGAATTCTGGGTCTCAACGAATCCAAAATGTCAATGTGGTTAGAAGTGGTGGAGAGAATAAAAGCTAGCTTATAATGGTAGTGTCTGGTTAGGAGTGAGGGATAATGGAGGTACTATCCAAGGAGGGGTCCGGGAGGGGGGGGGGGTTCGAGCTGGAGCATATGTGTGTAGGGTTTTAGATAATAGGTATTAGGGGTATATCCTGTATAAGGCATTGGTATAATTGGTCATTTCGTTGGATATACACTATATACGGTAAAATATTATTATAGACTTTTTTTTTGTTTTCTGTTTCTGTACTTGCATGTCATTTTAGCCACCTTAATTGTTAGTTTCATTATGCATTGTGTGTTGAGTACTGACTTTTAATAATTTTTGTTTTGCAATAACTAAGCTTGCTACAGTACCTCCACTATTTCACCCCGGCGTTATCTGGGCCCATAACCTGTTAACAGAATCCAACTATAGGGTGACAATAATGTGGTCAAGAGGCATGGTTTCTATCTTGTGCCTGAACTGGCGTGGCTTCTTTTATTCACATGTCAGCAGCAGCAGTAGTACAACTCTTCTCTCTCTGAGAGACATTGGGGGAGAGAACGAAAGGGGTGGATACCTTTCCTTTTATAGTTGCCATAAGGTAGGGTACCTGGGTGGCTCCGCCTAGAGCGCCCTCTGGTGGGAGCAGATATATATACAACTAGACCATCACTGGTGGAGACAATCACATATGCAGGTAAACAGTTACCAGTGTAAACAGTCATATTGCACAGTTAGACAGTTACTAACAATCCTATACAGAGCCTCTGATCTCAACAATCTTCAATCTCAGACTCTGTCTCATTGTCTTTGCGAACAAGGGGCATCGTCTCAAACAAAGTCCGTTGGAACGGGCCAGGCGCTGGGCCCTTCTTGCGTCTACGTTTGTCAGACATCTCCCAGGCAAACTAACGTTTACAAAAACAACTAAACTCAACAAACTAACGATCTATCTTTACAATTTATTCTATACAACTATACAAATCAATCTATAATCAATCTAAAATACAATACTGTAACTCTCTATATATCTCTCTCTCTCTTGATGTTTGCCTATCCACAGACCTCACGCTACAAGGCAGGTGAGCTCGGATCCCCCCTTTTATAATTTTTGCGATTGGCTCCCCCCCTTTGCGATCACGTTAATTCCGCTTTCCCTGTGAGATGGGAGTCCTGTTCGGGAGTGTCCGGTAGCTCAACAGCGCCATCTAGCGTAAACCACTGAAAATACCATAAAACGCAAATTCGGTGGTCAAGCGCTGGATTTTTAAGGACGCAAAATTGCGTACACGGCGGTCAATGTGTTAATAACGTTTATAATAAACCAAACCGTTTGTAAATCCGTCAAGATTTCAGGACATGCAACGGCCCACATGTGGGCCCTCTTGAGGACGATTTTTTGTTATCCAAAAAGATTATTCCAATTCCTGATCGCCATTCCAAATATCGATCGTGTTTATTGATTCAGCGTTGGGTACTGTAAATATATATTCCACGCGTTTTCCGGGCCGGCGATCAACTTGGGTCTCTTCAGTTGGCTTGACGGAAAAGTAAAATGAGGAAACTGGCCCGCCCCCCCCTTCATCAGTCTAAACTAATGGGGTGCAGTTACACAGGGAGAGACAATAGGGGGCGGTATCTTCCCAATTGAGCTCAGAGAGACTCTGCAACACTAGCGTGAGGCTCGATTGATGAAATATGAATTCAAATCGCCAATAAAAAAAAATACGACAAACAAACGCTATATGTCGTTGGCGGCACTCAACTGGCAGCATGAACTAACGACTTATAGCGTCGTTGGCATCCAAAGTGTTAAGAATGGCCCCCATGTAATAAGACATAAAGCTGATTGTGGATTTTAGGAGAATACAGGAGGGGACACACATGCCACTGTGGATTAATGGGGCTATCGTGGACAAGGTGAGCAGTTTTAAATACCTGGGAGTCCACATCACAGAGGACCTGACATGGACAACACACACAGACACTGTGGTAAAAAAGGCAAAGCAGCGCCTCTACCACCTGAGACAATTAACACATTCGGGGCCATTGGGATGCGTCTAATAAATCTCTAGAGGACCGGTGTGGTAAATATTGAGCTTGAATTCCATAACTAATATGTGTGAATAAAATAAATGAATCCATAATGTAAAAACAGGGCTTAGCCAAAGGTGCAGTCCAAGCAAAACCCCCTTCTAGACTGGAGTGGAGAGAACGACAGTTGCCGGTCATAAAAGGCCACAGGGGAAGTCACACCCCCCAGCAAACAGGCTCACTTGAAATAGCAGAGGAACAAGCGGTATTACACTCTTGTTATGGAAGCCTGGTATATCTATGACAGATAGACAGAGTGTCAGTCTGGTGAATAAAGGTTGTGTGGTTCATAAGATGTCTTGTATCAGTCTGAGAAAGCACTGACTGTACTTGGATGATATTAGACATCTATAGACATAGAGATTCATTTAGAGGAGATTTGGCCACACCAAGGAGGGGGGGCCGTCAGCAAAACCCCTCTGTACTTAGTAAAAGACCACATCAAGGAAGGGGGGGCCATAAAGACCCCCCTTCTGATCACTGAGGGAAGACGACACCACCCCACCCGGAGACAAGAACCAACCTCCCACAGAAGACGCCGGATTGGACCAACTATATTAGTAAAATGTGCTATTATTGGCCAGAAATTATAGTATATAAGGGCGAACATAGTGTTATTCAGGAGCCCAGACCAAACCAACCCAAGGGGTCTGCGGCTCCAACCCCTCCCCGATCAGAGAGACGACTGAGCTGTTTTTATGTAAGTAAGCCGGATGGAACCACGATGTTTGGTTAGAATAGAATGTAACTTAGCTTAGAAACCAGGCTTACTTATATACAAAAAGGGCTTACAGTATTGTCAATGTATGTTCAAATTATGTTAACGAGTGACTGTTTTATGTACATGTTGGGGTTTGAGATGCAAACCTTGTTGATTCCTGTACACAGCAGCCATGTTAATGTTTTCTGATAAAATCCTTTGTATGTGAAAGGCAACCTTTTATTCACTCTTGGCCCTGGCTCAAATAAATCAGTTGAGTTGAACTACAGTTCTGGTTGTCTGGCGTACACGTTTATTCTTCATCTGCTTAAAGTCAGATGAGGAGACCAACAATTCTATCACGTATGATCCCTTTCTCCTCCTTCCAGATAAGCAATCCCATTGTACTGTACAATAACCTTAGATTATTGTAGGATTCTGTAGAAATATACTACAGAAGTGGTGCCGTTCCACCCACCCTGTTGTGCCCCCCCCTGAAGATGTGCGGTGAGGTCTCTATGTGGCTGGCTGCTCAGAGCCAGGACCTTGCTTGTATGTTGGGGACGTGCAGGGAAAGAGCCGGGGGTTGTTGCGTTTTAATAAGGATAGTTGCAGGGCAGGGGTTTGTTGTCTGGATGGAGGACAGGGGACAGGATGAAGGCTGGTTGTGTACGCCACTAGTTGGGACCCACGGTGAATATGGCCTTTTGCGTACAGGAATGGGGGAGCGGTGTTTAGGTTAGTTTAGGTTAGAATATCCAAAGGTATAGGGATCGCGCTTGTTGTGCAGTAAACATGCAAACATGGGCTTTTGATGTTTGTATGTTTATTCGGACACAGGAGGCCGTTCCCGGCCTATTCGTTTGAGGTTTATGGCAGTAAGTATGAGCAGCGTATTTGGTGCCAGGCCCTTGCGGACAGGGGGATAGTAATTTTTATTTTTGTTGAAAGTAATAGCTTAGGGGGATAGGTTAGGGATAGGTAATTTACTAGAAGGCAAAGGCGTGGAGCGGTAGAATGGAGAATAGTCACAGATATGCAGGAAGCGGGACTGTGAAGTGGTTATGGACATTAATGGGTAATGCGGAGTAGTCAGATCTTAAAGAAAAGATTATAGGGTAAGGTAAAGAGTTTAATGAGAGAACCGTGATTGTAGTACAGGATATCCTGGTTCCACGGTGAGAACAGAGGTAGCCTCATGGAAAGTTAAAGCCTCATGTAGTAATTATGTATGAAGGATCGATAGAAACCACTCATATTGAAATATATGAGAACGTTGAGAGCCTCGTATAGAATAAACTATACGAAGGAGGGGAGAGGGGAGGCATAACGACTGTTTAACAGCATGATCAAAGCGTTAAAATGCAGTAGATTGAAACGTTCAGTGAATCGTGAACGCGGTATGTCTAGAATGGCAAATTAACTGGGCGCATTTTGGGTAGTGAAAACACCTGTTTCATTATGACCTAGAACGGGCGCGGATAAGGTGGCTATTTTTTTACATAATCGAGGCGATGTGAGGATTGTGTCTATACTGTTGGGTGGGGCAGGATCTGCGCTAGGTAACCGTGACTCAAAACGGCACCGGCGTGGAGACTGGTCCATCGGAAGAGGTATGGGGTCGTTAACACACAAATTCAACATCATTTGGATCATGTAGATCAGAATGATTAAGAGCGAAATAGATCAGTGATAAATGGGTGAGACGTTGT
This sequence comes from Notolepis coatsorum, assembly GCF_963971535.1. Lineage (NCBI taxonomy): Eukaryota > Metazoa > Chordata > Actinopteri > Aulopiformes > Paralepididae > Notolepis > Notolepis coatsorum. Next base: position 68,243,811 of record NC_140177.1, on the reverse strand, counting down.
GCGATTACAGGAAGGAAACGACTCGATTAATGTGAGCGAGGGCTAGCTGGTAAGACGAGGGTTGTAACGTATTTTTCTGAGATAAGCGATGTGACGTCGATCCGACGAAGCGTGGTATCTGCAGTGAATATCGACCGAATTAAATGAAGAATTATGCCCGCATTAGGGTATTTTTCAAATAGATTGAGTTGACGAAGGGTTGTCTATAAATTGAGATGTGGATTACAAGAACCCATAGTCACGGAGAGATCTTTTTTAATACGTACGCGCCAGGACATATTATGAGACTTGTCCGCTGTAATAAAGGGCGAACAATGGTACTTGATAGCAATTCGGTTGAAAGACTGATATAGTACTTGGTAGCGATTCGGTTGAATGACTAGTTGTGTTCTGAACGTTAGGTAAAATTAAAGCGAACGGTTGCACTTAATCTCGTTTTTAATAGTAGCGCGAGGTATGTTTGAACGATGGCTATGGTTAGGAATGATTGACGAAACGTAAGAGCTTATTGTTGTATTATTATGATATTTTAATGACCAACAACCATGGGTCTGGAGCGAGTCATATTGGAGATTGGAGCTAACTAGCGTAGCTCTGTGGAAGAGCCGCGGTAAATCTAGGGACGTTACGGCGACGATGTGAGAAGAATTGACGAAACACTGTGACGGTAATTGTTGTTAAGAAGCGAATCGAGGCGTAAGTTGGGGAGATTGTGGCCGTTTTGAGGGTTATAATTGATGCGGTAACGATTGTGTACGATATTATGGTGAAGGAAGGAGTCGCTGCTTGATGACGTCATAAGTGTTGAATGGGGAGTGTGAAACGTCCACTGTGTACGGAGCCAGGCGGATAAAGGGTAGGAGAAATGATTCGTGTTGAACTGTGTATGCGGCATTGGTATGTGAGAACGCTTTAAAAATTATTTTCTTTTAGAGTAGGTTGGTATTTAGACATGTGTAAGTTGGTTAGAGTTGAATTGGTACTGAGCGGATTGAATGAATGTACGGATCTCGAACAGCACGTAAAGCGCGGAGCCCGGTGGCGCATTGGATGTGGCGTCGGGGCTGGCTAGGCTAGTTAGCTTGCGTGCGGTTGTTTTGTGAGTTTGCGAGCGACATATGTTATGATTCGGGTTTTGAAAATGATGTTTAGGAAGGGTTAAAGGACGCGGTGGTTGTCGTGGCATTATGTTGAGTTGAAACGGAGTGTTTTATGATATTAGTTATGCTTTGTCGCGATACATCGTTCTGTGTGCGCCGTTTGCGCTACTGCGCAGGCGCGGTACAACGCGGATCAATGCATTCATAGTAATTCGCTCAGAGGATGGATAACGGGTAAGGGAATATTTTGCATTATGTAAAATGGTTGTGTTTGTATGTTGTGCATTCTGTGGGTTGTAAACAATGTTCTGGGAGTGGTTTTGGGTGTGTTACTACAAGTTTGTGTGGCAAAATAGGGTGTTTTAGGTGCAGCATGTGATGATTAGGCAGGGGAAGATAAACAAAGAGTAGATGATTTAATATACATGCCCATAACTAAACTGGGATTCATAAACCAGCTACATATTTAACATGTAACAATGGGCAATAAATATGTTACACAAGGAGAGTCTTGACCAAGTGGGGTTTGAGAGCTGAGTTGGGAGAGCGCTCTACACTGAAAAAGGCATATCGCTTGCGTCATATTTGATTAATACATCTACATTATAATCACATGTCACCTATATACAGGGCTAAACGTTCCCAGAATATCCTGTTTACAGTTTTGAGACTTAGCATGAATGGAACTTAACTAATAATAATGTTTAATTTCTGATGAGATGCTTATATTTGTGTTGTGCATGATTAGTGTTTTACAAATGTGATTTTAAGATCTGTATAGAAAAAATCTGTATAGAATGGTAATTATTTTGAGATGCTTGTATGAGGTAAATCTATGGAAATTATTTTGAGAGTGTTTATGCTTGTATGAAGTAAATCTTTAATACACTGTTAATATGTTGACACAAGCCTCAGACTTGTAGGAGATTATAATTTATTGGTGGAGGCTTGCTGTCTGTGTTAGAAAACAGTTTTATTAATGCAATGGCGATTTAATGGTTATAATTGTGAGTACAGAAGTTTGAGAGATTGTTTTTCTTTAATGCCATTGGTTTACGTAGGCTGATGTTTTATATTAAGATTGATTGCAAGTCCTGGGGTCACAATAGGATAACTTGGTGACGGGGGACTTGTTTAGGGCTACTTTGATGTAAGATTGTGTTTTTGCAGTTGGTATAGATGATTGGTGTGCAATGGTTAACCCTTTGTTGAATTTCGGAAGGGTCGAGGGGTGGTAAAGCAATTTAGGAAAGGTCACGGACTCACAGGAGGGACCCAGGCTATCTTTACTAAGCAATTTAGGAAAGGCCCAAGGGGGGTCGAGATGGGCAGCTGGTACAATGGCTGTTGTTTTTTTATGACAGGATGACGAAGCAGGCCTGGTAAGATTAGATGCAACAGGAGAGAGATCAGAGGTGAAGATAGGCGAGAACAGTTGGAGGAGTGTGATAACAGATGACCGGCTATTTTTACAACAGAGGACAGGAGGTGGTTGTAAGTGGCCGGGGCCCAGGAAGTTACAGGAGGTGCGGACAGGAGAGCTAATGCAGAACACAGCTGAGGGAGGAGTGAGCACAGTAATTGAATTAGGATAGCCAGTTCAGATGAGGTTAATTACATTGAAGGGCTAACTATTTGATTAGGAGGATTAGCTTTAGGTTCTCAGGACACTGGGTATGTTTTGAGGTCTATCGCTGAGGGGGTTCCCAGACTTCCTCTGGATGTGAGGAGTAGAAAATACAGTGAGAACTGTATGGTAGGAAAGTGTGCACTGGATTAGCCTGAAGTTGAGAGCAGGAAAGTTGAGAGCAGAAGAGGGAGGAACAAACTAACATTGTTTGTTGAGGATGTTGATTGATTAACAAGTGTGGGAGCAGGTTGAAAGTGTTTGTTTATGATATGAGGGATGTATGTTGGGAAAAGATGGTGGTTCAAATGATCAGAGTGACTGTGGATGATTGTGTGCCAGGTGGTATGCATGTGTGGGGCAAGCGTGAATGGCTTTGTCTTTGAATGGTTACCTGATAATGTGAGGATGCTTGAAACTGTGAATGAATTGGGTGGCGTGTGAGTGCATGTCTGGGTGTCTTGATTTCAGTGGGTGATTGAAACTGTGATGTGAGCGAGAGATATATTTTTAGGCTTTCTCAGATAGGAGTAAATAAAGCTACACATAGAAGGACAGGTTAGGATTAAAGATACACATAGTCAATTGCGGAGCAATAGGAGTTAGTGATTTTATTCACCTAAGTTACCATATCCAGAGATATTGGAGGAAAGGAGTTTTGTTTTATTACTTTCATTCGATATTGTTTCTTTTAGAATGGGTGGTCACTCAGTACATATGTCTATTTTAATTTTTGATTGTGTGGCCTGAATGGGTGTGAATGGAGCCTGTAGAGGAGACTGTGCTAACATAGACGTGTCAAGGCACAAAGACGTGTTTGAATGGAACAGTTGTGTGAGGAGGGAGTGTTTGGTGTATTTTTGGTTTTTCTTTTCTTTCTGATAACAGTTGAGGTGGTCTGAGTTTGGAGCTTGTTGTTTTTATTGATTTACTGTTTTGGGTATGAATGGTAATTTAATTTCACATGTAGACGGTGCAGAACAAGTGGTTGAAAGATGTGGGGTCTATTGGGATGTTGTTTTAATTATTTGCCTTTTGTTTCTTATTTCTCATCTGTTTGTTTATGGAAGTGTGTGGCTTTGTTTGATTTTTTCTCTTTTTCTTCCCATATGTTTTGTTATGATCTGGTGGGAGAGGACTGTTGGAGGCTGGGATGCGTTGGAACAGATCGATGAAAGATAAGTAGTGCCACCACGGTTTGCATATGGAATTAATGGCTTCCCTTATAAAGTATGTTGACGTATGGTGTAAAAAGATTTGCTTTGTGCTTGCGTTTCTTCAACAGCTCAGTCAAGGAGGGGGATTGCAGATCAGCGGTGGGAGACACATGAATACATTAACCCTTAGAAGTCAACGGGGCCTATTGCTCCCGTGGGCGGAGAACAAAAGAATTAGAATCTCTCACAAATGCTCAGGAAGTCCCGTTTTTCAAAAATCTGTAAAAATAGCACAAAGACAATTTCGAGTGCATAATAGTGTAATCTATATGTATCCTTACTTGCTAAACATAATACGACTTGTAAATATGTTTAATTCTTGCTCAATTGTATAGTTCTAAATATCCCTGTATTCCCCCGAAACTACAACGCGTCACGTACATGCACGCGCGCACACACACACAGCGCATAGGTGTTAATCACTGAGTGATCTAATATGCATATTCTTCAGCGCGAGAGGGGGGGGGGGGTTGTGTTTCTCACTGTCTGTCGTTGATAATAATAGTCCTGCAGTTCGCAGTTCATTCATTCACGGTGATGACAGCTCTCTAGTCTAGAGTAGAGAGGTGGCCTGTTACTGTTCCATGATTTTCATTCGGCGCTTCAGCTCACCTCGCAGAGCAGCGGTCCCGCGCTACTGCGGTCCGTTCTTGACGAGTTCGAATCCCATTCAATCTTTTTTTTTAACGTGATTTTTTTTTTACACGTGTATTCTTTACTGTACTGATACAATAGTGCATATTCAGAGAGAGATATAGGGAGAGGCAGCGTCGAGACGAAACTTGTGTCGAGTCTGCTTCTATGTGCAACAGAAACTCCTGAACGAGTATACCGAGGCGCTTTGTGAAGGAAAGATGACGTCGTCTCTCTCTCTCTCTCTCTCTCTCTCTCTCTCTCTCTCTCTCACACACACAGGCTAGGCCTCCTGCTGGGTCCATTCACTGGAATAACAAAGGAATGACTGGGCCTTTGCTCAGGTGTGAAATGGTGCTAGTGACAATGATCACATTGAATTCTGGGAGTGTAGTTCTCTCATCAGATAGCTGAATGAACTTGGATCTAGTTCAAAGTCCTATACTGAAAAGGTGTTAGGATTTTACCAGAATGTTTGATAGGACATTGATTGAAAACTATCGTCTCAAATTTGACAATTGATGGCTTATTTTGAAGGTATGAATCTGTAATTTTATATTATGTAACAAAAAAAAGGGGGAAATTCTCAGGAGGAGGAGCTATTTAGGTTAGACTTCTAAGGGTTAACACGGTAACGTAGAATTTCAGCTTCCCTGCTGCTCTGCGGTCCAATGGTAGTCGATTACAAATGGTGGTGAGAGAATTCTTGTACACGGAGACCCCCGTCTATGCAGACCCCGTGCAGGGGGGGCCAGGTTGTAAAAACTGAACGGATGTAGTTTGGAGGAACTTCCACGCTAAAAGAGTCGTCTGACGACGGGTTGTCATGAGATAATAGATGACTAGACCTGGGGCATGTGACCTGGCCTGGGGGGGGGCGGAGCCGGTCTGAGGGCTGAGCTGAAAATGTGTGAACAAGGTTCTCTGGGGAGTTATGAAGTTGTGATTAGACTGTAGGGGACAGGGACAAGACTGGATAGATACTGATGGGCTTTGTTTTGTGCACATTGATTTGGTAAGACGCGCAATCAAAGGGCGGATAAATTACACAACGTAGGGGCGGTTAAGACGCATTCACATAGTGAGGTTATGGCCAGAGTGAGGAGAGTAAGTGAAAGAAATGTTTTCGTTGAAAATCTGCTTTTCTCTGCCGGGCTGGGCTGTGGAGACCAAAGTGGTAAGATTATGACCCTTTTTTGTGTCATAAAGGGGGGAGGATAGGTGGGAAGCAATTGATTGATTATGCAAATGTGATGGTACTATCTTAAGAAAAAAATTAGCAGAAAGAAGATATTATTTCAGAAAATGAATGTAAAATGAAAATGTTGTGATACTAATTATGATTGTCTCCCCCAGATCATATAAAAGAATTCTGTAACTTAAGGAAATTGGGTTTTAAAAAAAAATTGTGATTGATTATACTTTAATGTGTAATGTTTAGATTAAATTGTTTTAATTGTTTTCAACAAATAGGCCTCTGGCTGTGAGCCCAGAGGAACAAAGCCCGATGAAAGTAAGTGGTAAACACTGTTTCAAAGGCAGGATAAGTTAAGTGGGAGAGCTGATAAACGGGTTATTAGCACTCCCGGGAGGGGATCATAGCCAGGGGAATGTGGGGGAAAAACGAAGAAGACAAGAAGATCAGAATTGAGGAGATGTACCAAAGAAGAATGGAAAAAATTGAGAAAAATTGGAAAAATTTTGGATTGTTATTATTATTATATTGTATGGTTAATATGTATAGAAAATCAAGCCAATATACAGTATATGACAATGTGAATTGTCAAAGTGGGGAAATGTGGTAAATATTGAGCTTGAATTCCATAACTAATATGTGTGAATAAAAGAAATTAATCCATAATGTAAAAACAGGGCTTAGCCAAAGGTGCAGTCCAAGCAAAACCCCCTTCTAGACTGGAGTGGAGAGAACGACAGTTGCCAGTCATAAAAGGCCACAGGGGAAGTCACACCCCCCAGCAAACAGGCTCACTTGAAATAGCAGAGGAACAAGCGGTATTACACTCTTGTTATGGAAGCCTGGTATATCTATGACAGATAGACAGAGTGTCAGTCTGGTGAATAAAGGTTGTGTGGTTCATAAGATGTCTTGTATCAGTCTGAGAAAGCACTGACTGTACTTGGATGATATTAGACATCTATAGACATAGAGATTCATTTAGAGGAGATTTGGCCACACCAAGGAGGGGGGGCCGTCAGCAAAACCCCTCTGTACTTAGTAAAAGACCACATCAAGGAAGGGGGGGCCATAAAGACCCCCCTTCTGATCACTGAGGGAAGACGACACCACCCCACCCGGAGACAAGAACCAACCTCCCACAGAAGACGCCGGATTGGACCAACTATATTAGTAAAATGTGCTATTATTGGCCAGAAATTATAGTATATAAGGGCGAACATATTGTTATTCAGGAGCCCAGACCAAACCAACCCAAGGGGTCTGCGGCTCCAACCCCTCCCCGACCAGAGAGACGACTGAGCTGTTTTTATGTAAGTAAGCCGGATGGAACCACGATGTTTGGTTAGAATAGAATGTAACTTAGCTTAGAAACCAGGCTTACTTATATACAAAAAGGGCTTACAGTATTGTCAATGTATGTTCAAATTATGTTAACGAGTGACTGTTTTATGTACATGTTGGGGTTTGAGATGCAAACCTTGTTGATTCCTGTACACAGCAGCCATGTTAATGTTTTCTGATAAAATCCTTTGTATGTGAAAGGCAACCTTTTATTCACTCTTGGCCCTGGCTCAAATAAATCAGTTGAGTTGAACTACAGTTCTGGTTGTCTGGCGTACACGTTTATTCTTCAGCTGCTTAAGTCAGATGAGGAGACCAACAATTCTATCACGTATGATCCCTTTCTCCTCCTTCCAGATAAGCAATCTCGTTGTACTGTACAATAACCTTAGATTATTGTAGGATTCTGTCGAAATATACTACACCGGCAAATGTAAACAGACGTGGGGCTGTTTGTAGAGCTAAATCTATACTTTATAGTATTGCTATCTGTCCATTCTCACCATAAACCGTCCCTTCAAAATGGATTAAAGAAATAATTTTTTCATCAATACGTTCTCATTTTATAGCGCCGTGAATATAAGCGTTATACGGGATTTGGTCTAGTATATTTCCTGGGAGGCGAGATAAAGGGCTAATAGCTAATAACGTTATATCCAATGGCATTTCCGTTATACAGATGCTACAGAAATAACTCAAACTGCATATGATCGGCACGATCCTCAAGCATGTATGCATGAAAGGGGGGGGGGGGGGGGCGGGGGACGTTGTTTCTTATTATTGATTACCAATAACCGTGTTCGTCTAACTAGCCACATAGACCGATCGGATGGATGGCTATCAAAACAAGGCCTGATCGGGATGTACTTTATGTGAAAAAGATCTTACCGTGGGCCGGTGGGATCCCCCCGAGCATTTCCCCGTTATCGATCGACATCTGGTAGATCGATATGTCCATTGGCTGATGAGAAATCCCCTTATTGCATAGTGAAATCTGCAATGCAAAACGTAATCCAAGCTACAGGCTGCAGATCCAGAATCGAGCTAACGGAAAACTCCATTGAAAGTAAAAAAAAAATAGTCCACCGTTCAGCCACAGGGCACACTCCATTATCGCGACAGCGCCCCTAATAGGATCTGGCCGGTAATGCACGTTGGCGAATTCAAAGAGTAGGATAAATCTGCAGTGCCGCTCGGCGACCTTGAATAGGTTATTAAAATGGAATAAAGCCAAAACAACCTTCCCACGGACATGTCCGTGCTTCTGTCCACAACGGGTGGAATCGAAACAAACACAACAAACAAACACATTGGCGACCACGGTTTGCAGTGTAATATGGTTCTGGACGACCAGGGTTTGTCAACAAACCGATGTACGTTCTAACAGCTATATATATACTTTATAGTATTGCTATCTGTCCATTCTCATTGTCACTTGAGTGCATAAACCGTGCCTTCATAATGGCTTAAAGAAAATAAAAATCCATCGGTTGGTTGTCATTTTATAGCGTCGTGAATATAAGCTTTATCGCAGTTTTCGTCTCTTTTTTTTCCTGGGAAGCTAGATATGAGGCTAAAGGCTAGTCACGTTATATCAAACGCCATTTTTGTAATATATATACGAATGAAATAAAACAAACTGCTTAGCATCCGGACTATTACAGAGCATCTATGGATGAAATGGGGGCGGCGGGGGACGCCGATCAGTATTATTGATTAGCAATACAGTGTGCGTTCAAGTAGCCATATTCACTGATCGATCGCTTGCGTGTTACAACAATGTCCAATCCGGCTGTAATTTGGGTGAATAGTATCCTACCGTCAGCCCATGTGATCGCCGGCAGCATTTCGTCATTATTCATCGGCATCTGATAGATCGATATGTCCATTGGCTGATCATAAATCCCATTATTCCAGGCTGAAATCTGCGTTCCGTAAGGTGATCAAAGATGGAGGATGTTCGGCTGGGATCCAGGCTCATATGAAACGCCCCAGACAGTAAAAATAATAATTTTCCCATTCGGCCTCAATGATACTGCAGTGGAGCGATGGCGCCCCTAAGAGGATCTGGCCAGTATTGCATGTCGCCGATTTAAATCTGGCGGGTAAATCTGCAGAGTCGATCCGGGATCTTGATCCGTTTATTAATATGGAATAAAACAATAACAACTTGCCACGAGTTAACTCGTGGCTCTGGTCCTCAACGGGTGGAATCGAAACACGAGTTAACTCGTGGCTGGTCCTTAAAGTGAAGTACAGAGTATCAGGGAAGATACTCCAGTCCTTCTACTCCAGGGCTGTGGAGAGCATCCTGACTGGGAATATCACTACCAGGTGTTCCACACTGGGAGACCGAGCTTTCTCTGTAGCTGTTCCCAGGCTGTGGAACTCCCTCTCCCCCTCTATCCGAGGCTCTGACACCATCAACCTCTTCAAAACCCACCTAAAAACCCACCTGTTCACACTTGCCTTCACGCAACATGGCCCTGCTCCCAAGTAGCCCACCCCCTGACTCTTTTCTTTTAAGCCACAGATCCCGTTTTTGTTGTTTGTTTGTTTGTTTGTTTGTTTGTTTGTTTGTTTGTTTTTGTTTGTTTTTGTTTTTGTTTTTGTTTTAGTTTTTGTTTTCTGTTTTTTGTTTTTGTTAATTTCAAGCACTTCATCCAATTGGACAGCACCTTGCTTCCTTTTTTTATCTTATTTGTTTTTTTCCTGTTGTTACTATACACATAATTATATTCATTTTTTTTTTTTTTTTTTTTTTTTTCAAAAAAAATTATTTACCCTTTCTTTTATATATAGATTCTCTCTCCTTGTACAGTGTCCTTGAGTCTGAGAAAGGCGCTTCTCTCTTTAAATCCAATTTATTATTATTATTTTATTATTACCTGCACTGCCCAGGACAGGAAGGCTCTACAGAGAGTAGTGCGCTCAGCAGAGCATACTACAGGTATTGCACTACCACCCCTGCAGGACTTATACAACAGGAGGTGCAAATCCAGAGCCTGCAGAATAATGAAGGACCCTCACCAACAACAGCCTGTTCAAGCTGCTGCAGTCAGGCAATCGCCTCCGCATACATGAAGCAAGAACAGAGAGACTCAGACTCAGCTCCTTCCCCCAGGCCATCAGAACACTGAACACACTGATCTCTCCACACCCAAGCACACATGAACACGAACACACACACACACACACACACGCGCGCGCACACGCACACACACACACACACACACACACACACACACACACACACACACACACACACACACACACACACACACACACACACACACACACACACACACACACACACACACAGCAGTGTATATAGGACTCATTACCTTTAATTCCTAAGCTTAGCATTGTATAGTATTTTATCTTAGTACCTTTTATCATGTCTATCTATTATCTATTCTATTTTATTCTATTATTATTTGTATTTTTTTGCACAATCAAGGTGGGCATGGCCACCTTCATGTCACTACATGTCTCGTGTATGTATGTGACTAATAAATCTCTTGAATCTTGAATCTTGAGCCACTGTATATGATAGGATGGACAGAAGAGACTGCAAATATACTATTTGAAATACACACTCTACTCTGTTCTGTTCTACTCTACTCTGTCTGTTCTACTCTACCCTGTTCTGCTCTACTCAAAGCAAGACAAGATGAGACGACAGTAACTTACATGACTTGCTAAACCACAACTAGTAAATAAGAACACTAGGCCCATATTACCTAAAGGCTTACTCACCTGATAGCGACAGGAGACAGTTTGTTCTTGGCTGTCAGTGATGCAAATTACTATACAAGGAAATGGGTTGACAGATGAGTCTATATTCACTTCCGGTGTGTGTGTGTGTGTGTGTGTGTGTGTGTGTGTGTGTGTGTGTGTGTGTGTGTGTGTGTGTGTGTGTGTGTGTGTGTGTGTGTGTGTGTGTGTGTGTGTGTGTGTGTGTGTGTGTGTGTGTGTGTGTGTGTGTGTGTGTGTGTGTGTATGTATGTGTGTGTGTGTCGTTTGTGCAGCAATCTCACAAACTACAACACACACAGTGAAAGTGAGACCTCTTAATATACCAAATGCCAGCTTTTAATATACTGTAATATAATATAAAATACAATGCTGTATATTACAAAACTTAAATGGGATGAATCGTAAAAACCAAAACCAATTTGTTCAGAGTAAGAATGGGGATAAGAGGAGGAGGTGTAGAAGAATGATAATTTATAATCAGATCAGGGAGGGGAGATTAAATGTAATCATGTATTGTCTGATGCTAATTATCTCACAACGTTAGGCCTTAAGGTCCCCCTATAGGGGACCCTGCTTTTCTTTATCATAAATCGATCAATAGAGACCGTATTAGATCCCCAATTATCATATCATGGGGTATCATTGGAAAGCCACACTCATTGGCTACAACCCTGTGCAAAGATTTTCGAATGATTGACGGAGCTAGAGCCCCGGGAGTCAGGGGTGGTAATGTGTACTTTTGCGTACTTTGGGGCACGCCTCACACGGCATGTAACTCGAGAACCACTGAACGGATTTTGTCACCTGAAAGGGAAATCGACAGGCAACAAATAGGGCTTTAATTCTATCTATATATGAAAAAGAAATGCACACCCGAGCCACTAGAGGTCGGCAAATAATCGTCCACATGTGGGCCCTTGGATGTTAAGAGGTTAATGTTTAAAAAAAATAATAAATTGGGGGGCGGAGCCAGGCATTCATGGAGTAGGACGTGTTTCACGAGAGCTCCCTGCTAACGTGCTAAAATACACTTTTCACCCCATTAGTCTTTATTTTATTTTTATTTGTTATTGGTTTTCTTGTTGAGTCGTCGAGTGTCAACTACTTTCGTCGACTTTTTTCAACTTTCTGCTGTGTTAATGGAGACCCGAGCCATGAGCACGCCAGCCGGCAGACTGTCACCGAATCCATCCTCGCCTTCGCCCGGAATCAGTGAAATAAGTGTAGCTGTTCTCTCGGCCATGACCAAACTCCATGCAGACTTTGAAGTACGCTTCGCTGAAGCGCAAAGAAAAGCACAGGCGGAATTTTTTGATACCCTTCATCGGGCAGTGACGGAGGAAATTAGGTTGGTGGTCGACCCGTTGAGAGAGAAGATGGAGTCGCTACACGCTGCCTCCACGGCTAATGCTAACGAACTAGCTTCGCTAACGACAGAGGCCTCACAACAGAGCAAGAGGATGGCGTGTCTGGAGAGCTCCCTGCTGGCTAGGCAGGCTGACGTTGCCAAACTCCAGACCGTAATTGTTGAAATGCAGTCCCGGGAGAGGCGTTACAACATCAGGATCGTTGGTGTCCCAGAGGGCAGTGAGGGAGGTCGTCCCTCGGAGACCATGCCGGAGTTGTTGCAAAAGATACTGGGGGAGGATGTCCTCCCCAGCCCACCCATGTGCGAGTCGGCTTACAGAGCGGGCAAGGCCAGTCCTGGAGGGAACAAGGAGCCGAGGCCCATCATTGTTAAGCTAAACAGGCTACAACAGAGGGAGCTCATCATGCGGTCGGCCCGTGCCAGGAGAGGTGAACTCAGTCTCTGCAATCACAAAGTGGCCATTTTCGAAGACTTTACGCCGGAGGTTCAAGCACAGAGAGGCGGATACAAGGTGGTCATGGCCAGGCTATGGAATTTGGGCCTGAGACCTACGCTATTCTTCCCCGCAAGATTATCTGTGCTATGTAAGGGCGATGATCGTCGATCCTTTTGGTCGATGGCTAAAGCGGAGGAATATCTCGGGGGGATAGCCGAGACCGTAGCTTGATAACTGTGTCGGGTGAGTGATGTGGCGATGTGGGCCTAAATACATTGATATGGCGGACTAATCACAAATGTATAATGTCATGCCCAAACAGGCTAACTGGTCCTTGCCCATCCAAACTAGCGGGGCATCTCAATGACTTCTGTTACTTGCTAATGCTGACCTCGTGGTCGTACGTGTGTGTCGCCTCTATGGATGCTAGCGAGCTAGCTGGACAATGTACATAACAGATGCTAGCCTGCTAGCTGGATTAATCACTAGCGGACGCGCTAGCCTCGGGCTAACTAGCATGCTATGTCTATCGCCCGTATCGGGACATTCGAGACCCATTAATGTTTACATATTTTGGTTGTTGTTGCTGTTTAAGTGACATCGGTTTGCACAATTTAACGGCGATCGGGTCCTGCCTTAACTAACTTCTTGTATGCTTTAAATTTTTTATATCCATTTGTATTTGAGTGTCCGTAGTGGGACGCTAAAAGCTGATCATACAGGAGCAACGCACTGTGGTAACCGGAGGCTTACATATATATATATATATATATATATATATATATATATATATATATATATATATATATATATATATATATATATATATATATATATATATATATATATATATATATATATTTTTTTTTTTTTTGTTGCTGTTTAAATGACATCTGTTTGCACAATTTAACTGTGATCGGGTCCTGCCTTAACTGTCTTCTGGTATGCTTTAATTTTTTTAACTTTCTTTTATCTATTTGTGCTGAAGCATTGCGACGTTGATACGCAGATTCAGAAGTAGTTGGTTACAGGGATGGCGTTGAGTTATTATATAATAATAGCAAATTTTTCCCTTATAGTTGGCTCATATTAGGGCCAATGCTCACGTTTGTTTTCACTAGTAATACCTTCGGTTGATCTGTTTTGTTGTGTTTCTAGGTCTTGTTTATTTTTTGTCTAGACTGGGTTTGGCCGGATTTGAGCCTTAGGCTCCGGTCATTGAATGTCGGTTATATATATATATATATGTAATATATAATAACAGGTTGTGTCAGGTATAGCTTATTACTACCTCCGGGTTAATGAAGGTGTTTACTCCTATTCTTATATAGGATTTTGTCATTCCAGCCTATGTGCCTGACCAGAGGGACTGTGAAATGCTTGCACCTTGTCCAATAACTTTATTTTAATTTTTGTTTCTTGGACTAGTGGGGGGTTTAATCAGGGTTTTATCTAGAGAGGGGGTCGGAGTGAAGAGCGTCTTATTGGATCCATGATTCCAGTGGGAAACGATAGGAAGATGACCATCCTTAGTGGATGGAGCATAGGGAGGGGATTGGAGAGTGGGTATAGGAAGGTTAATATTAGGATGGGTGGGTTAGTGTATAGAGTAGAAGTAGGGGGGGTTGTAACTGGGGTGGTATTTTTCTGTGTTTTCTGTACTGTTGTCCTATATGTGTGTAATTGTTCCTCCTCTGAACTCTTGGGATTGACCGTCTGGGCCTGCCTGGATCAGCGCCTCTGTCCTGAGCCTGGCTGCACTGGTATGTTCTCTACGCATTTAGACAAACTCGACCATGGCTAAATTGAATATTTTAATTTGGAACGCGGGAGGTCTTAACACCCCACACAAGCGTGCCAGTGTCCTTTGGTTATTGAAGAGAAGAAGTATTGACATTGCTCTCCTTAGTGAGACGCATTTATTGGTGAGTGATGTATCAAGGCTAGCAAATCGACAATATCATGTTATCTCCTCATCCTCAGCCGACAATAAGACAAAAGGAGTCGTTATAGTTACAAGACGTAACCTTGATATCAAAGTCCTGGATGTGTGGTCGGACACGGAGGGAAGGATTATTATAGCAAAAGTTGAGTTTTCTCATAGGAAGATGGCAATAATCGCATTGTATGCCCCTAACACATTTGATTCAGCGTTCTATAATACAATCACAAGGAATATGTTGGAACTTACTGGATACGCTCTCATTGTGGGTGGCGATTTTAATGCGTGCTGGGATGCGGAGATGGATAGGTCCGGGTCCTCTGAAACACGTGACCAAAAACAGTCCTCTAAGGCCCTCAGGATGTGGGCCCAGGACACGGGGCTCGCAGACCTCTGGCGCATATCCAATCCCACCCTCGGGGACTGGACACAAAACCTTCTCTCGAATAGACTATGCATTCGCGTCCCCTAATATTTTTGATAGTTTCGACGTCTCATTGGTTCCCCTAGCTCTCTCGGACCACAAGGGGATTTCCCTTATAGCAACCTTTGGCAAGCTCTCCACGAGAGCTCCCAGATGGCGTTTTAACTCAACCTTATTAAAAAGCGATGATTTCTGTACTGAGTTCAGGAGTAAACTAGTTGAATTCTTGCAGATCAACGTCGGCACAGTCGAAGACCCTAGGGTCCTGTGGAACGCATTGAAGGGATTTATCAGGGGTCATGTCACACTTTTCGCCTCCAATTTGCGTAAATCCCGGTCAAAAAAACTAGAAGGACTGGAAACATTATACGCAGACCTATACGCATCTTTGCAAGCTAACTATAATGAACGACTAAACACACAACGCAAGATAGTCAAGAAATAAATAAACTCCATACTTAAACAACAGTCTGAGTTCTTGATACATAGGACAAGGCAAAATTACTACTTTCACGGTTCCAGGCCTAGCCATCTACTGGCAATGAAAATACGCTCAAATGATAATTTCTCGGATATTCCTTCGATCAAGACGCGACAGGGAACAGTCACTACTGATTCGAAAAAGATCAACGACACTTTTAAAGAGTTTTACTCACAGTTATATAGCTCAGAGGTTAATTTCGATAATTCTAAATTTGAATCGTTCATTGGCGGGCTTGAGATACCCCACATTTCTGAGGAAGAGGCTAAGGAACTGGGGAAACCGATCACTCTTATGGAACTTAGGGAGACGATTGCTGAAATGCAAAGGGGTAAGGCACCAGGATGGGATTCCACCCGAGGTATATTTAGCTTTCTGGGACCAATTCGGTCCATTGATGCTCGATATGATCAATTGCGCTATCGAACAAGGGGAGTTCTCAAGAGATGTCAACATGGCATTGATTTCTTTACTTCTCAAGAAGGATAGAGATCCCAATGACTGTGGTAGCTATAGGCCCTTGAGTCTTCTCGGGCTGATCTAAAAGTGTTTGCCAAGGTACTGGCCCGCCGCCTGCAGAAGTTTATGACGGTACTGGTACACTGCGATCAAACTGGTTTTATCCCGGGGCGCCTGGCTGCAGATAATCTTAGGAGGCTGTTGCATGTAGTCGATAACAGTAAAGACAATACAGCTCCGGCCACAGTTCTGTCCTTGGATGCCATGAAGGCATTTGACAGACTAGAATGGTCATACCTGTGGAAGGTACTTGAGGTTATGGGACTTGGAAAGAGTTTTATTCATATGATTAAAGTCCTGTATGCCTCGCCGTCGGCGATGATACTGACAGGCAAAAACTGTTCCACACTTTTTCCAGTCTCCAGATCTTCTAGACAGGGTTGTCCTCTGAGCCCAGGACTATTCACGCTTTCCCTCGAACAATTGGCCCAATTTATTAGGCAATCGGAGGACATCGTCCCCATAATGATCAATAATACACCACACAAAATTGCTCTCTATGCAGATGACCTACTGATTTTTATGAATGACCCCTCCCAGTCGGCCACAAAATTACTGGAAATAATCAACGACTTTGGTAAATTGTCAGGCTTTAAGATTAACTGGAACAAATCAGCCTGCCTACCTCTTAATGAGCTGGCCAAGGCGGTGCGACTACCAGCTGATATCCCCATAGTGGAATTTTTTTTTTTTTTTTTTTTTTTATCTTTTTCCCCTTCCATTTTTCCTCAGATTTTCTCCCATCCCAATATTAGTCGTTATGCCAATTCCCAATCCCCTTCCTGGTCACTGCGCACTTACCCCCCACAGTCGGTCTGGGAGAGTGGAGGCTATCACATGCTTCCTCCGACACACGTCCAGCCAATCAACCGCTTCTTTTCACCTGGCAGCGCGGACTCTCATTGAGAGGGCGTAGCGTGTGGAAGAATCACACTATCCCACTCAAGTCCTATCCGCGCTTAGCAGGCGCCCCGACCGAACTGTAGGAGTCGCTGTTTACAATGACCCGGACCCACCCCGCCAGCTTCTCCCACCCTCTAATACTGCCAATTGTATTAGTGTGAACGGCCAGCCAAGCTGGTGACAACCCCGGAGCTGTGAGCTGGATTCGAACAGGCGAATCTAGCCGCTCTGGGGTTTGGTGACGAACGCAATCTCCGTTACGCCACCTGACCGCCCCATAGTGGAACATTTTAAATACTTAGGCATAGAGATATTCCCCACACTAAGTCAAACTACTAAATACAACTTCACGGGTACTTATGATAAAATACACCAGGATCTAGATAGATGGTCGTCCCTTCCTAACTCCTTACAAGCCCGGGCTTCCATAATCAAAATGAACGTCCTGCCTAGGATAAATTTTGTTAGCTCAATGCTCCCCCTGCCCCCTCCAATAGACCACTGGCGCAAGGTACAATCGATGATATCTAAGTTTATCTGGAATAACAAACGCCCGAGAATCAAAAGAGCTACCACTCAATGTAGGAAACAAGATGGGGGCCTCGCAATCCCTGATTTTAAGCTTTATTTCTGGTCCTTCTCACTGAGACCTCTGATGTGCTGGCTAGACCCTGTAGATGCTGTATCTTGGCGCTCCTTAGAAGCGGCGGCGGTCTCACCGCTAAGATTACAGGATGTAGTATACTCCACTATCCCTATTTCAAAATGCCGACTAAGATATGGACCGATCATAACTCACGTGATCCAAACATGGCGTAATGTACAGAAGTCGTGTGCGGTTAAATGCCCATGGCACCTGGACTCTCCAATTTTTAATAACCAGCAACTACTTGTTGGGCACAAACCGGTTAGTATTCCTCAATGGCAAAGGAGGGGAGTTCATACTCTGGGGGATATTTATGATAAGAACGGCCTTCGAATGTTTCAGGACTTAAAAGAATTTTATGATCTTCCCGGCGAGTCCTTCTTTCTTTACCTTCAACTAAGGTCAGCGCTGAGGGCGCATGGCGTGCCGTGGGCTCAAGCTTTGCACCCACACCCCTTCCTCAGGCTCATAGTGGACAGGACGACCTCCAGAGGGTTTGTCTCAGACTTTTATACGCTCTTTAAAAAACATTCCACGTATAAAAATGTATCATTGGATACAATCTGGCGTGGGGATATCCCGGAGTTAGACCCCGAGTTTGACTGGGATGAGGTTTGGACAAATGTGGCATTGTCCTCCCGCAACCCCAATCACCAGCAAATTAATTTTAATTATATTCATAGGACCTATCTTACACCTAGGAAGCTATTTGCTATGGGACTGGTAACCGACTCTCGGTGCACTTTGTGCTCTCAAAGGGCCACTGGCACTTATATGCATATGTATTGGGATTGCCCACCAGTAGCCCGCTTCTGGAGGTCAATAACGGACAAACTTTCAGATCTATGTGGCTTAACAATCCCATTCACAGCTGTTACGCTACTCCTGAACGATATAACAACACTACCTGCGTCCGTACAACAAAAAAGGGTTATCCTAGCAGGCGTCACAGCAGCGAAGAAGCTGATAGCATTGAGATGGAAGGAGCCTGAGAAGCTCACAATGATTAACTGGTCCCTAACACTGATGGATGTGATTTATCTTGAGATATCCACGGCGCGGGTGATTGGGGTGGGGCAGGCTGGGATTGAACTGTGGGTCGCAGCAGCTGAAAAGGTCAGAACCGCCGTGTGCAGCTGAGCGGGGTTGGGGTGCTTGTCCGGGGGAGTCCGGCGGTCTCGTGGGAGGGGGAGGAGGAAATGTCTTGTCTGTCTTGTCTTTTGTGTTGTCCTCTTGACTTTAACTGGGGGGATTTTATTGGGGGGGGGGCTATTTTGCTATTTCTTCACTATTTGGGCACTTTTACACGGTTCCTGTGAGTCTATGGAACACCTCTGTAGGTTTTTGTTTTTCAAGAAGGTTCATTGTTTTGCATTTCTATTCGGGTACTCAAAAGCAGCGTTTTTCTACCTCAAGACCTTAAAGTGGAAATGAAGCAGTGAGCAATGTGATCCTAGTTTGTTTGTTGTGTACCTTGTGTAAGACAGGGTTCTAT
Source organism: Notolepis coatsorum (assembly GCF_963971535.1). Classification (NCBI taxonomy): domain Eukaryota; kingdom Metazoa; phylum Chordata; class Actinopteri; order Aulopiformes; family Paralepididae; genus Notolepis; species Notolepis coatsorum. Next base: position 68,224,721 of record NC_140177.1, on the reverse strand, counting down.
AATCAAATGTGAAATCTATCTTATTTGTCTGAAAAATCAAATATAATATCCCTGTTTTCAACATGGGCGCCGCCATTTTGTTGCTGACGTCATGGCTGACGTCATGCCGCTGGTTGGGTGTATACACTGCTGGTTAGCTGCCTATAGTGAATGGGTCAGTCAGCAAATAAAATGTTGCCTACAAAACAACGGGACCGCTGTGGTTCTGTTTGTATTGCTCCTGGCTGTTCAAACTAATTTTACCATGTGAGAGAGAGGAAAGTTGGTTAATTTCCACAAACTACCAGTGAAAAAAACAGTGTTGTTGGCACGTTGGCTCAGGCTGGCTGCACTCAGGCGGCGCGACCAGCCTGTTGGACAGGGAAGGAGGATCTGCAGCGAACACTTCATTGCCTCGGATTATGTTGTTGGGGGTGGAAGGTTTGTCCAGAAGACCACTAATCAGCTGAAGCCTGATGCGGTTCCCTCGGTCTTCGACAGAGCGATCGCTAGCTAGTTGGCACCAGCCGGGGACCGGCGTTAGCAACCGGGAGCGTCGCGGAGCATTCAGCCTGCTGGCTACCTAGATCCACTTCAACCAGCCGAGCGTCGGGAGCTCCAGCAGCTTGTCGATGTGCTAATAGCCTGGAGCCAGCTACCGTTAGCTTGCCGAGGCTATTAGCACACCGACAAGCTGTGTAGCCAGCTACCGTTAGCTTGCAGAGGCTCCAGCACACCGACAAGCTGTGTAGCCAGCTACCGTTAGCTTGCCGAGGTTCCAGCACACCGACAAGCTGTGTAGCCAGCTACCGTTAGCTTGCCGAGGTTCCAGCACACCGACAAGCTGTGTAGCCAGCTACCGTTAGCTTGCCGAGGTTCCAGCACACCGACAAGCTATGTAGCCAGCTACCGTTAGCTTGCCGAGGTTCCAGCACACCGACAAGCTGTGTAGCCAGCTACCGTTAGCTTGCCGAGGTTCCAGCACACCGACAAGCTATGTAGCCAGCTACCGTTAGCTTGCCGAGGTTCCAGCACACCGACAAGCTATGTAGCCAGCTACCGTTAGCTTGCCGAGGTTCCAGCACACCGACAAGCTGTGTAGCCAGCAGGCTGAATGCTCCGCGACGCTGGTTGAAGTGGATCTAGGTAGCCAGCAGGCTGAATGCTCTGCGACGCTCCCGGTTGCTAACGCCGGTCCCCGGCTGGTGCTAACTAGCTAGCGATCGCTCCCGAGAGCTAACTCCGGTCCCCGGCTGGTGCCAACTAGCTAGCGATCGCTCCCGAGAGCTAACGCCGGTCTGTCTGTCGAAGACCGAGGGAACCGCATCAGGCTTCAGCTGATTAGTGGTCTTCTGGACAAACCTTCCACCCCCAACAACATAATCCGAGGCAATGAAGTGTTCGCTGCAGATCCTCCTTCCCTGTCCAACGGGCTGGTCGCGCCGCCTGAGTGCAGCCAGCCTGAGCCAACGTGCCAACAACACTGTTTTTTTCACTGGTAGTTTGTGGAAATTAACCAACTTTCCTCTCTCTCACATGGTAAAATTAGTTTGAACAGCCAGGAGCAATACAAACAGAACCACCGCGGTCCCGTTGTTTTGTAGGCAACATTTTATTTACTGACTGACCCATTCACTATAGGCAGCTAACCAGCAGTGTATACACCCAACCAGCGGCATGACGTCAGCAACAAAATGGCCGCGCCCATAATGCTAAATGCTTCAGAAATGCACACAACAAATCGTTTTTTCTTAGAAACTGCTTATTTTTATAACGTGATTTCTTCTGTGGCTTATCTAAATACTAATGTGATGCTATGAATATGTATTTATCGCACTGCTTCATCTCCACTTTAAGCCGTTTTGAGGCTGGGCTCCAACCATTGTGTGGCCCGGTGGCAACTGCCACATTGTTATGCAGCTGGGAAATCTCTGACATCACTGATATGCACATTTTGAGATGACTCAGTTCGGTGAGGGTGAATGTTGTCAGGGGAATTGGAAGAATACGCCTTTATGGGAATTAGAGACATACGTCTTATTAATATAGGGCCACACGGCCGGGAAACGGTGCTGAATACTGGGAAAGGCCATTTATGAGATAGTACCCCTTTAAATTTTAAATGTTGTACTCCGTTTTTAAATTTTTTATAATTTGTTATTTCTGTATTATTATTGTTTCTGTTATCTCCCTGTGAAGTTCTGTGTATTGTTATTGTGGTTATTGTGTTGTCTTGTTTTCATGTAAGTAATAATAAAAATAATTGATAAAAAAAAATTTAATTATTTGTAGCCAAGAGTAAATACCATAACCCTATCAAAAACAATAGTCAAAGTGTACATTTTCATTTTTACAGATGTTTTATACGATTTATCGGAAATACGAATTTATCGGAAAATGCTAATTATCGTAAAAAACGCAAGGAAATGACTAAATCCAGATTCAACCCTGCCATTGGAAAGAGGAGCATTTCCCCTATCCATAGATGTATGATTTGGCCATAATAAGGTCAAGTTCAAGGTCAAATATGAATTTATAATTAAAATCGATTATCATTCATTACTGTATCTACAAATCCTTCTGTTTAATCATCTTCCCTTTATTCATTTGCTTAGATTTTTTTGTACACATCTCAATAAGGTGGTGAATGAGCTCAGTGAGCATTTTCTCCTACCCGTATCAATTTTTGATCAAAGATGCAAAAATCATAAATCATAATTTATATTTTCCTTTTCTTCATTACAATTTACTCAGCCTAGTAACAGACACAATATTTCTGACACTGGAAATACATACCCCCAGGTCCCTAGATGTTCCTAGATGCTCAACGAACAATAAACACTATGCAACAACCATCAAATGCACACAGCACACACATCCACACGCACACACTCACTTTAAACAAACAACACACTGCAGCACCCACTCTCCACACTTTAGATCACCTAAACACACTTTATATTTATTGGTAAAGGATTTGCACTACAACTCGTACACCTTACTGTAAATTGTACCTAAATTGTACCTCATTCCATTTCTGCTTTGCACTATATAGTATTGTATATTAGTACATTGCATAGTATATTGTATATTGTATGGTAACTCAGTTACTTCTATTCTGCATCGAACATTGTACATATGTCTATACTGAACACTGTGACCTCTATTTTTACTTCTTTTTACATGCTACTTTATTTTATATCACACTTATCTTGTCTAGCACAGTCTCTGGAGCGTAACAGTAAGAAGCATTTTGTATAAAAGTATTCTGTACTTCTGTATGACAACTATTAAAGAAACTTGAAACTTGAAACTTGAGATACCAAGAACATGCAAATTGACCTTGCAGAAGTGGAGCAATCTTCCATTTACTTAGGCATGTACCTTTAGGTGAAAACGGTCTACAGATTAACAGGTTAAAGGAACACACCAACATAATGGGAAATGTGCTTACCGTCTTCTCCAGAGTCAGACAAGAAGATAGATACTGTAACAATTCCATCTCTACGAGCTAGCCTAGCTTAGCACAAATGAAAGGTAAGCGTATACGGATAAACTAGTCTATTTTAAAACTCCGGGAGAGGTGTTTTTTGGCCAACTGCTAGGCTAGCTGATCCGTATACACTTCCATTAAATTGGGGTAAACTGGGCTAGCTTGCAGCCGGATAGCTTTCTACTGAACGCACAGAGAGGAAATTGACATCTACAGTATCTCCTTGTCTCACTCTGGAGAATACAGTAAGCACATTTCCCATAATGTTAGCATGTTCTTTTAATTACATTATAAATGGAATGCACCCAGGGATCTTTTGTGTTTCACAATGAAGAATAACAGAAAATCAAGGGATTAGGTCACTTTGGAACGTAGTGTGCTCAGTTCACTTCCAGGGGGGTCTTGAAATGATAACTACAGTATAGTATTTGGGGTCCTTCCAAAGGGTGCGTTCAGAAATGACGTAGCCCTAATTGCCATTCTGTATAACTGTCCGTTGTCCTAATTTGCTGCAGTTACTGAGCTGTATAAGCCCCAGCAGGCCTATTGTGTGCATTCCACCCCAGTGCCCCTCCGGTAATTGTAAGCAAGTATAATAACACAGAGACATCTGGAAGTCTGTTTTCATCGCCCAACATGGTCTCACTTTATATATTCCGAGGGTCACTTCATAAATAACTGCCATGCCTGACATAGGATGGGTTTGTCATACAAAACTAGGTAATGCTCAAACAACACCTTGAACCAGGGCTTTTGTAGGCATTATAGCCCCTATAGAATGAACTACTGAGAAAAGGAATACATTATAATGTTTAATTAGACTATTTGTGTGTGCACACTGGCATACACCTGGGTCAAATAACAAACTCAGCAAGACCGACGGCTTCTCAGTTACAGTGGTTGACAATATTGTCACAAGGAAAGATGAAATTACATACCTGGGTTCCATCCTAGAGGCAAATCTTTCCTGTGACAAAATGGCATCCAATGTAATAAAAAAAAATCAACCAACTAACTAGATTCTTGTACCGGATCTCCTCTCTGGTAAACAAGAATACCCTGAAGACTCTGGCAGGAGCACTCATTCAAGGGTACTATGACTATGCTTGCACCTCATGGTACCAAAGCACCTCAAAGGCGCTAAAAACAAAATTACAAACATCACAAAACAAACTGGTCAGACTACTGCTTGACCTTACTCCTAGAACCCACCTCACCCCTGCCCATTTTGACAACCTAGGATGGCTTAGAGTAGACGACAGAGTACAGCAACTTGCAATGGGCCTGGTCTACAAGATACACTACACGACTAAGGTACCCATGTACTACATGTCAAATTACTTCCCAACGGTCAGTGAATACCACGACCACAACACCAGAGGGAGCTCCACAAATCATGTTAAACCCAGATTCGGCTCAAACAAGGGACTAAACACGTTTCGCAATTATGCCACAACAATGTGGAACGCCCTACCCACAGCTGTAAAGGAATGTGAATCACTACCCACTTTCAAAACCACTCTCAAAGAGCACCTACGGGAAACTGCAATTCGAAACTGGCCCCTGTAAATGTCCTAACCCAACCCCCTCCAATGTACAGTAAATGTCCTAACCCAATAATACACGAGACCCTCTTCTTGGGACCAAGTAAGGTTTCGTCGATAATCCAATGTACAGTTACCCCCCCCACGTCCCCACCCACCCAACCACCTCCAATGTACAGTTTCCCCATCCCACCCCACCTACCCACCCCCCCACCCCCCTCGTCAAATGTATATACGCTCTTCTTTAGAATATTTTTGTATCACAAACAGTACTGTATTTGTAAATCTGGTATGTCATAAATGTATAGATGTAGCAGTACTGTCTATCTGTATGTCATGTATGTCATATATGTTATGATGAATTGAAAATGGGGGACCCTGATGTAAACAAGACGAAAGTCTTTCTCTGGTCTGCATCCCCTTAACAATTGTGTGTATTGAGCTGTACTGTATTGTACCCATTCTGCAATCTGTTAGTAAAATGTTCAATCAATCAATCAATCAATCAAACAGTACATTAGCCTATATATAGACCTGTTCGTTGTATACAAACATACCGCGTTCAAGCCAATCAGCGATACCAACTGAGTCACGTGACTAAGTTGCCCCCTACCTGTGCGAGCTGCTGCGCTAAAAAAGTATGACGGGCTCTATGGTGAAACCATGACACTCCCCTGACTAAAGGTTGTTTCAAACGAAAACAGCTAGATGTCATTTAGCCAAATCAGCATGGCTGTGAGTGTGAGTCTTTCACCTTTTACATATCTAGTTTTGGCATGGATTGATTATTTAGAGCGCTAGCATGGCTAACAAATGCACATATATTGTAGTCTGCCCCGTTGTTCTGACCAGGATTACGGTCCTTTTGCCCCCTTGATGCACCCTCACACTGAGTATGACGTAATACAGCGAACAGGTCTATAAGAGTTTGCCCTTTTGCGGTCTATCGGAAGTCCATGCTGGAGTGCAAGGGAGTTGCCTGGGTCCCTTATTGTATGCGATCTTCATTACTGATTTACCATTGGTACTTACGTAATAATGCATCAATGGAGATCTTTGCAGATGACACTACCATGTACGTAGCGGCGGACAAATCTGAGTCTGTTAATTATTGCAAGATGAGATAGTGCTCATTTCCAACTGGGTACATGAAAATAAGTTAAATGTTGCGAAAACCAAGAGTATAATGATAGCCTCAAGATATATGCATCTAGATTCAATCCTAAATTAAATCTCGTTCTGAACTGTGCTGATATCGAACAGGTCAGAGAGGCAAACTTGCTGGGTGTTGTAATAGATGAAACACGTTCTTGGTCGAAACACATTAACAATATATGGTGGCTAAAATGAGCTGTGGTACTTCAGTGATCAGAAGGTGAAGAAATCTGTTGACTAATGGTACAGCGAAGCTTGTACTACAATCTTTGGTCTTATCCCGCCTGGACTACTGTCCTACTACAGTATATGGTCTAACGGCTCGAGGCTTGACCTGACCAAACTGCAGCTGGCTCAGAACAGGGAGGCCTCGCTCTGTGCTGCTCTGTGAGGAGTAGTGTTGGAGGGATGCATGCCGCGCTGACCTGGATGACAGTAGAACAGAAGATGGCATGTAACCTGGTAACTTTTCTGTTTAATAATGTCTGGAATACTGGGAAACCGGAGGGTTTGCACTCACAACTGTACTCAACGAATATGAGACATGGATATACCACAAGGCAAGCATTAGATTCATGCTTTACTTTACCTCTACCGAAAACAAATGCTCTGAAAAAGACGGTAATGTATAGAGCAGTTGCTTATTGGAATAGTATACAGAGAAATGTAACTATGGTAAGGAACAAATTTATGTTTAAATATTTTTTTTAATTGCGCTCAGGAATAACACGATACATTTTGGTCATTGACTTATTATGGAAATTAGTATGGAAATATAAAGGTGACTGGAGACAATTTATGCATAGAGAGAGAGAGAGAGAGAGAGAGAGAGAGAGAGAGAGAGATGGAGAGATACACACCACGGCGGGTGCAGCACAACAGAGAGAGAGAGAGAGAGAGAGAGAGAGAGAGAGAGAGAGAGAGAGAGAGAGAGACAGAGAGACAGAGATGGAGAGAGAGAGAGAGAGAGAGAGAGATGGAGAGAGAGAGAGATGGAGAGAGAGAGAGACACACACCACGGCGGGTGCAGCACAACAGAAGAGAGAGAGAGAGAGAGAGACATAGAGAGAGACAGAGACAGAGACAGAGACAGAGACAGAGAGAGAGAGAGAGAGAGAGAGAGAGAGAGAGAGAGAGAGAGAGAGAGAGAGAGAGAGACACACAGAGAGAGAGACAGAGACAGAGACAGAGACAGAGAGAGAGAGAGAGAGAGAGAGACAGAGAGAGAGAGAGAGAGAGAGAGAGAGGAGAGAGAGAGAGAGAGAGAGAGAGAGAGAGAGACAGAGAGACAGAGACCACAGTGGGAACAGAATAGATTGCATGAAAAACTCACCCTAACGCAGAATCAATGGCAAAGTTGGAAGGAGACGACGTCGACGCATTTTCCTACCGTGGAGATGAAAAAGTTCACCAGCATCCATGATATTGTCCCCCCGTTGGGATGAACTTGGGAGTCCTAGTTTATCTGCCACACGTTAGCACTCGATAACGTAGCAATTAGCAATTAGCTAAAGGCAGGGACAGGTAACTAGCGTTAGTTTTTTTTTTCTCCATACAGTCAACATATTCTTAAATAATAGCGCTGCCCGAGGCTGGGCATACAGTCAACATATTCTTAAATAATAGCGCTGCCCGAGGCTGGGCATACAGTCAACATATTCTTAAATAATAGCGCTGCCCGAGGCTGGGCATGATACAGTCAACTGTCAACATATAGCAAGAGAGAGAGAGAGAGAGAGAGAGAGAGAGAGAGAGAGAGAGAGAGAGAGAGAGAGAGAGAGAGAGAGAGAGAGAGAGAGAGAGAGAAAGAGAGAGAGAGAGAGAGAGATGGAGAGACACACACCACAGCGGGTGCAGCACAACAGAAGAGAGAGAGAGAGAGAGAGAGAGAGAGAGAGAGAGACAGAGATGGAGAGAGAGAGAGAGAGATGGAGAGAGAGAGACACACACCACGGCAGGTGCAGCACAACAGAAGAGAGAGAGAGAGACAGAGACAGAGACAGAGAGAGAGAGAGAGAGAGAGAGAGAGAGAGAGAGAGAGAGAGAGAGAGAGAGAGAGAGAGAGAGAGAGAGACAGAGAGACAGAGAGACAGAGAGACAGAGACCACGGTGGGAACAGAATAGATTGCATGAAAAACTCACCCTAACGCAGAATCAATGGCAAAGTTGGAAGGAGACGACGTCGACGCATTTTCCTACCGTGGAGATGAAAAAGTTCACCAGCATCCATGATATTGTCCCCCCATTGGGATGAACTTGGGAGTCCTAGTTTATCTGCCACACGTTAGCACTCGATAACGTAGCAATTAGCAATTAGCTAAAGGCAGGGACAGGTAACTAGCGTTAGCTAATGCGTTAGCTAGCGTTAGCTAGCGTTAGCTAACGCTAGTTACCTGTCCCTGCCTTTAGCTAATTGCTACTAGCCGACATAGCTATAGCCTGACTGAAGGTTCTAACACGCAACAACTTTCATCTTCAGTCCATCTGCCGAACGTCCTCTTCATCTTGGCATAACCTAATCATACTTGGTATTGATAACAAGCTTATGGCACACGTTGTTATTTCTTCTGCTGCGATGCTGCTTTTCAAAAGACATCCACTCGCTCCTGTGGATAGCGCTGAATAGACCCTATACCAGGCTGTACCCCCTCCCCTCGTGGATCCGGTCTTCTTCACATCTCTCTACCGACTACCAGACCGACGCCAACCAGCTCGGCTCCCCCTAGTGTTAGTCCTCCAACGATGCTTTGCACAAAAGTAATTGAATGAAACCAATAGTATATCTGCAGAGCAGCAGAGCCGCAGAGCCCGGAAGCGTGAACATTAAAGGCAACCAACTTGTGTTCAGCTTTTCTCTGATTGGCCACGACCCCACGCCGCTAGCCCGCCCCCTTTTGCCGCGAGCGCAGCAGAGGTCCCTGCGAGCGGCAGGTCCCGGAAATGAAATGCGGAGCTGTAATCTTTGTCCGAATCGAATCACGCGAATACACAACGCATTTATCAAAACACCTACGCGATTCACGCGTCACTGTACATCAGTGGAGGCTGCTGACTAATTAACTAGAAACTGTACATTGTAACGTTATATAATGTATAATGTTAATTCGCGTCACGCGTCAATTTACATCAGTGGAGGCTGACGCCTGACTGATTAACTAGAAACTGTACGCTGTAACGTCATATGTTATTTTGCGTTTTTAACGTCAGTCACTGTACATCAGTGTGGAGGCTGACGCCTGACTGATTAACTAGAAACTGTACGCTGTAACGTTATATAATAATAATAATAATTCATTTAATTTATATAGCGCTTCTCAATAACCCGAAGTCGCTGACAGTAGTCGGGAGCAGGGGTACAAACAAAGAGGCGAAAGCAAAGAAACAAAACAAAACAACAAAGAAACAAAAACAAAGGAACATGAGACCATGGGGGGAACGGGGGAGACAGCCTGATGGCACAAAAAAAAAAGACTAGAGACATATCGATCAGGTTGGAGGGGAGGGGGGGGTTTAGGGGTGGGGGGGGTTGAAGGCAAGGGAGAACAGGTGGGTTTTGAGGCGAGCTTTGAAGGTGGAGAGTGTAGGGGAGTCTCTGATGGACTGGGGGAGGGAGTTCCAGAGTCGGGGTGCAGTGCGAGAGAAGGCCCGATCTCCGAAGTTTTTAAGCTTGGATGTCGGGACAGTGAGGGAGGCAGTGGAGGAGGACCGGAGGGAACGGGTTGGGCGGTAGGGGAGAAGGAGATCAGTCAGGTAGGGGGGGGCCAGGCTGTGGAGGGCTTTGAAGGTGAGGAGTAGTGTTTTAAAGTTAATGCAGTGTTTGATCGGGAGCCAGTGGAGGGAGTGGAGGACAGGAGTGATGTGTTCGCGGGACCGGGTGTTAGTGAGGAGGCGGGCGGCTGAATTTTGGACCATTTGCAGTTTATGGAGGGAGCGGGAGGTGATACCAGTGAGGAGGGAGTTGCAGTAGTCCAGGCGGGAGGAGATGAAGGCGTGAATGAGGGATTCAGCAGCGGGGGGGGAGAGGCAGTGACGGATTTTTGCGATGTTGCGGAGGTGAAAGTAGGATGTTTTCACGATGGAGCGGACGTGGGGGTCAAATGAGAGGGTGGGGTCAAGGAGGACACCAAGGTTGCGGACTAGGGGGGAGGGGGTGATGGTGGAGTCGTTGATGGTGAGTGTGATGGGTCCGGATCTGGTGAGGGTGGTTTTGGTGCCAATGATGAGGAGTTCAGTCTTGTCACTGTTCAGTTTGAGGAAGTTGTGGGTCATCCAAGTTTGGAGTTTGGTGATGCATGATTCAATGTGACTGAGGGGTGGGCTGTGGGGGGATTGTGTACTGATGTATATTTGGGTGTCGTCAGCGTAACAGTGGAAGTTGAGGTGGTATTTGCGGATGATGTGACCAAGGGGGAGAATGTAGCAGATGAAGAGCAGGGGGCCAAGGACTGAGCCTTGGGGGACCCCCTGTGTGACTGGGGAGGGGGGGGAGGTGTGGCCGGAGAGGGAGATGAATTGGTGTCTGTCAGTGAGGTAGGAGGAGAACCAGTCAAGTGCTGTGCCCTCAACACCCAGTTGGTGCAGCCTTTGGAGGAGGATGGAGTGACACACTGTGTCAAAGGCTGCACTGAGATCAAGTAGGATCAGGATGTTGAGGGCACCGGAGTCAGCGGAGATGAGGAGGTCGTTGATGACCTTTACCAGTGCAGTTTCGGTGCTGTGAGCGGGACGGAAGCCAGACTGAAGGGGTTCATATAGGGTGTTGGACTGGAGATGGGAGTAGAGTTGGGAGGCAGCAATACGTTCCAGTGTTTTTGAGAAAAAAGGAAGATTGGATATGGGGCGGTAGTTGGAGAGGCTGGATGGGTCAAGAGTGGGTTTTTTGAGGACAGGGGTGACAGCGGCGAGTTTGTAGGGGGAGGGGACGTGGCCTAGGGATAGTGACTGGTTGAAAAGGGCGGTGAGGTGGGGGATGAGAGCAGGGAGGCAGGCTTTGGTGAGAGTAGTGGGTAGGGGGTCAAGGGAGCAGGTAGTGGTCTTGGAGGTAGTCATGAGGTCCATGATGAAGGAGGAGTCAACTGGGGCGAAGGCAGTAAAAGGGGTGGGAGGGATGGAGTCAGGTGGGGGAAAAATGTTGGTGGGGGGGGCGAGGGTGGGGGAATTGGCGATGCGGGCAGTCAGTGAGCTGTTGATTAAAGATACTTTATTATTGAAGAAGAGGAGAAACGAGTTGCAGAGGTCAGGGGAGGAGAGTGAGTTATTGTCCGGGGGTTGTAAGAGTTTCTTGACAGTGGAGAAGAGGGTCCGGGGGTTGCGGTTGCTGCTGTTGATGATGGTGGAGTAGTGGGCAGATTTGGCATCTTGGAGTGCATCACGGTAGGAGGAGACGTGCTGTTTGTGGAGGTCGGCGTGGATGGTGAGGCGGGTTTTTTTATAGAGGCGTTCTAGTTGACGGCCGGTCTGCTTCATGGAGCGGAGTTCCGGAGTGTACCAGGGGGAGGAGGTGGTGAATGAGACAGTGATGGTTTTCAGGGGTGCCAGTGAGTCGAGGGAGTCAGAGAGAGTAGAGTTGAGGAGGAGGGCATAGTCGTCGGGGTTAGAGGGGGCGGAGTCAGGGGGAAAGGCAGAGGATATGGATTGAGACAGTGTGAGAGGGTCAATGGATTTTATGTTACGGAAAGAGATGGTGCGTTTGATGGAGTGGTGGGGTGGGGGAAGGGGAGCAGAGAAAAGGATGCAGTAGTGGTCAGAGAGTGGGAATGGGATGGGGTGAGGATTGGATATGGGTAGGGAGGCAGAGCAAACAAGGTCAAGTGTGTGGCCTTTGTTGTGGGTGGGGAAGTTGATGTGCTGGGTGAGGCTAAAACAGTCAAGGAGGGAGAGGAAGTCAGGAGTGAGGTTTGAGTTTGGTTGGTCAACATGGATGTTGAGGTCACCGGTAAGTAGGAGGCGGGTGGAGAGAGTGGAGGCTATGGTCAGGAGATCAGAAAGTTCAGTTAAAAAAGAGGGATGAGGCTTTGGAGGGCGGTAGAGGAGTAGTGCAGTGATAGAGTTGGGGAGGGAGAGGGCAAGGTATTCGAAGGATAGCATGGGAGGGAGGTTTAGGTGCAGTTCAGTGATGGATAGGGAGAGTTTGTGAAAAACGGCAAGACCCCCCCCTCGGCCAGAGAGGCGGGGCTTGGCGATGAAGCTGTAATTTGGGGGGGTAGCTTGGTTGAGGGAGTAGAAGTCCAAGGGCTGTTGCCAGGTTTCAGTGAGGAGGAGTAGGTCCAGGTTGTTGTCCAGTAGTAGTTCATAGATCAGAGGTGATTTGTTAGAGAGAGAACGGGTGTTGAGGAGAGCAAGGGAGATGGATGGGGGAGCAGGGAGGAAGGAGCGAAGGTTATCGAGGTTAGCGGTGCGGCGGGTGGGGGTGGCAGGGGGGCGAGAGGTAGTCCAGGAAGAGGGGATGTATGAGCCGTCAGGGAGGTGGAGAGTCCGGTTTCGATTTAGGCGGGGGCCTCTGTGGATGTTGCGACGGCGACAGTGAATGCCAGCGTTTCTGGCAGCAGTGGCAGTGGCAGCGGGGAGGCGGTAGTTGTTGTTGAGCGAGTGAAGATCAGCAGGAGTATATGAGAGGCGGCAGGGGGGTGGGGGGGGGCAGTGAAAAATGGGGGGAGGGGGGGTTGTGAGAATCCAAGGGGAAAACGGTAGGAGAAGCAGGAGTCCAAGTTGGGTGTAGAATAGGAGCAGGAGTGGGTTAAAAGTTGGTAGTAGCTGGAGAGCGGAGAGTTGGAGTAGAATGTTGAGCAGATCACTCCGGGGCTGCAGCTGGACAATGGGAGCACTCCAAAGTTGCAGCTGGATACTGGGAGAGAGAGTGTTGTTGTTTTGAAGCAGCGTGTAGTAGCCGGCTCCAGACCAAGCCCGCGTAGCGGGCCGAACTGACCGCGCCATACCAGCAGCCAAGACCGAGAGGAGAGTGAGGGCAGTAGTATAGTATCGCCGACACTCACCCGAGGAGATGGGGAACCCGCAAACCAGCGCGAGGGAGTGGTGTCGCCCTCGCGGGAAGGGAGTAGTAGGATAGCACGGCCAGGCAGGCAGTGCCAGCAGCGGGTGGCTGGTTTAGCCGACAGCAGACAGCCAGGAGCAGACGCACAGGACCGGTCCGGAGGACAGGTAAGGTTTTGTCTGGGAGAAAAATGTGTAGATCCGGGAGTTTGTTTTCCAGTGGCAAGGTTTGTAGTCCAGTTTGAGATCCAGTGATGGTGGGAACGGTGAGAGTACAGTCGGCAGGTCCAGAGAGCAGGGGGGAAAGAGAGGACGTGAAATGTTTGTAGAGAGTCAGGACGGGCGCAGGAGAGGACGGGAGAGACAAGCAGCGTCGACGGTAGAAAACAAAATAACAAATAGAGTACAAGGAATGGACGTGGGGGAAACGGGTAACAGGGCTGGGATACAGTTTAAACGGGTAAATAGAGATACGGACAGAAGCGGCAGTCACAGGTTAACGCCAGCAATGCTCTGGATCCGAGAAAAAACAAGAAAAACAGCTGAGTGACGCGGGACAGAAAATTGCGACTGCTCTCGCGAACAGTCACGACATCATAGCAGTTGTATGTTATTTCGCGTTTTTAACATCATAAACCAACTACCAGATTCACTCGTCACTGTACATCAGTGGAGGCTGTGTCTAACCTCAACCCTGTATTGCAAAATTAAGTGATATACAATTTTTTTTTCAGGACAACTTGGCCTATCAATCTATATGCTACAGTTATGTCATATATATGAATGTATAAATGTAATATCTCAGATATTGTTAAACACAGAACAATAATGAACAATCAATTTGGCTTACTGTTACTGTTATGGTTTGTAACCGACCCCAATCGCACAACACAAGACAGGTATGAGAGTAAGCCAAGAACTGGGCATTTATTGAAAACAGAAAACGGCACTGTCCCTTTAAGGGAGAACACAAATTACTGGAAAACAAGAATTGGGAAAATAGGCACAGTGCCTTTAAGAGGCGAGCTGGCTAAGGGGAAGGCTAAGGGAAGGCTAACGGACTGGGCCAGGGCAAGGGACAAGGCAGGAACAGGGAGGACTAGGAGGACTGGACAGGGAGGACTAGGAGGACTGGACAAGGAGGACTAGGAGGACTAGAAGGACTGGACAGGGAGGACTAGGAGGACTAGAGAGGGGAAACAGGGACAGAGGCCCGCGGAGGCGGGCTGGGGACAGGGAGGACAAGGAGGACTAGAAGGACTGGACAGGGAGGACTAGGAGGACTAGAAGGACTGAACAGGGAGGACTAGGAGGACTAGAAGGACTGGACAGGGAGGACTAGGAGGACTAGAAGGACTGGACAGGGAGGACTAGGAGGACTAGAAGGACTGAACAGGGAGGACTAGGAGGACTAGAGTGGGGAATCAGGGACAGAGGCCCGCGGAGGCGGGCTGGGGACAGGGAGGACTAGGAGGACAGGACAGGGATGACTAGGAGGACTAGGAGGAACTGGACAGGGACAGAGAGAAACAGAGTCAAGGCCTTGGACAGGGCGAGGGCTGGAGCTGCTTACAGGGAGGAGTAGGAGGGCGCAGGCTTGGAGAGCGCATCTGGCGCGGAGGTCTGAGTGGTGCGCGTCTGCTTGGAGTACGCGCCGGTACGGAGGGCGCATCTGGCGCGGAGGTCTGAGTGGTGCGCGTCTGCTTGGAGTAAGCGCCGGTACGGAGAGCGCATCTGGCGCGGAGGTCTGAGTGGTGCGCGTCTGCTTGGAGTACGTGCCGGTACGGAGAGCGCATCTGGCGCGGAGTCTGGATGCGCGTCTGGATGCGCGTCTGGAGTGAAGAGCGCGTCTGGCTCGGAGGTCTGGATGCGCGTCTGGATGCGCGTCTGGAGTGAAGAGCGCGTCTGGCTCGGAGGTCTGGATGCGCGTCTGGATGCGCGTCTGGAGCGAAGAGCGCGTCTGCTGCGCGGAGGTCTGAGTGCGCGTCTGGATGCGCGTCTGGAGTGAAGAGCGCGTCTGGCTCGGAGGTCTGGATGCGCGTCTGGATGCGCGTCTGGAGTGAAGAGCGCGTCTGGCTCGGAGGTCTGGATGCGCGTCTGGATGCGCGTCTGGAGTGAAGAGCGTGTCTGGCTCGGAGGTCTGGGGTGGAACACTGGAATACCTCCCGTAGAGGTTTAGAGAGCGCAGTTCAGTGTCTCCCTCCAGGCAAACGGCGACAGGAGGCGAAGGCTTGAGCGCATCTCACGCCAGAGATAAAACGGCATACAGACAGAAACAGAAACTCCCGTAGGAGCCTACAGACAGAGAATCCTCCCGAAGGAGTTTGGTGATAGAGATATGATACGGAACGACCCGACAAGGACAGAGGGGAAGAGCGAGGTACTTAAAGCCCAAAGGGGTGCTAATTAGAATACACATCAGGTGCGTGAAGGTAATTGGTACTTGAACTAGAAGTGTGTGTTCGGCACCAGACCAATCAAACACATAATGACAGGTAGTCCAAGGGTGTGGCTGCTGAAGAGCAAACGAGAGTAAACGAACGCGAGGGTGGGGGCTAGTGAGGTGAGGAGACAGGGAATTAAAGGTCAAGGGAAAGGCGAACCTCACAGTACTCCCCCCTCCACGGGAGCCACCGGGCGACCCAAAAATACAGACAGAGTGGCAGGGGACAAAACAAGGCAAACAAACACAAAAAAAAAACACTGGGCCATGCCAGCAGGGGAAGCTAAACCAAAGTGGGGCTAGCAAAGGGACAGGGTAGCTGAAGGCAAACTAGGGTAGCTGAGGGGTAACCAGGGTAGCTGAGGGGTAACTAGAGGAGCTGAGGGGTAACTAGAGGAGCTGAGGGGTAACTAGAGGAGCTGAGGGGTAACTAGAGGAGCTGAGGGGTAAGTAGGGTAGCTGACAGGGCACTGATAGCTACAGGGCCTATGCTAGCTGTACTGCTACATTAACATAGAGGCTGCGCTAGCTGCCGGAGCTAGGCTGGCAGACAGGGCTGGACCAGCATGAGAGAACAAGCTAGCTGGAAGGACAGTCCTAGCTGTGGGGAACTGATCTTGCTAGCTGAAGGGGCAGTCCTAGCAGTGGGGAAACTGACCTTGCTAGCTGAAGGGGCAGTCCTAGCAGTGGGAGCAAACTGACCTTGCTAGCTGAAGGGGCAGTCCTAGCAGTGGGAGAAAACTGACCTTGCTAGCTGAAAGGGCAGTCCTAGCAGGGGGAAAACTGACCTTGCTAGCTGAAAGGGCAGTCCTAGCAGTGGGAAAACTGACCTTGCTAGCTGAAAGGGCAGTCCTAGCAGTGGGAAAAAACTGACCTTGCTAGCTGAAAGGGCAGTCCTAGCAGTGGGAGAAAACTGACCTTGCTAGCTGAAAGGGCAGTCCTAGCAGTGGGAAAACTGACCTTGCTAGCTGAAGGAGCAGTCCTAGCAGCGGGAAGGCTACACAAAAAGTGGAGGCCATGCAGAGGGACCGGGTTAGCTGCCTGGGCATGGCTAGCTACAGGGCCTATGCCAGCTGCAAGGGCTGCATTAACATAGAGGCTGTGCTAACAGCCGGGGCTAAGCTAGCAGACTGGGGCCATGCAGAGGGACTGGGTTAGCTGCCTGGGCATGGCTAGCTACAGGGCCTATGCCAGCAGCAAGGGCTGCATTAACATAGAGGCTGTGCTAGCAGCCGGGGCTAAGCTAGCAGACAGGGGCCATGCTGGTAGTAGAGGCCTAACAAGCTGCAGGGGAGCTAACGAGGCTAACAGGGAAGCAAACAGGGGAGTCAACAGGCTAACAGGGGAGCTAACAGGGGAGACTAAACAAGCTAACAGGGGAGCTAACAGGGCTAACAGGGAAGCTAACAGGGCTAACAGGGGAGACTAACAAGCTAACAGGGGAGCTAACAGGGCTAACAGGGAAGCTAACAGGGCTAACTGGGGAGCTAACAGGGAAGCTAACAGGGGAGTCAACAGGGGAACTAACAGGGGAACTAGAGAAAAAAAAAAAAGGCAAACTCAACATACACCGTCTGTGCTGGCTGGGGTCGTCGACTGGTCGGGTCGTACTGTTATGGTTTGTAACCGACCCCAATCGCACAACACAAGACAGGTATGAGAGTAAGCCAAGAACTGGGCATTTATTGAAAACAACAGAAAACGGCACTGTCCCTTTAAGGGAGAACACAAATTACTGGAAAACAAGAAATGGCAAAATAGGCACAGTGCCTTTAAGAGGCGAGCTGGCTAAGGGGAAGGCTAAGGGAAGGCTAACGGACTGGGCCAGGGCAAGGGACAAGGCAGGAACAGGGAGGACTAGGAGGACTGGACAGGGAGGACTAGGAGGACTGAACAAGGAGGACTAGGAGGACTAGAAGGACTGGACAGGGAGGACTAGGAGGACTAGAGAGGGGAAACAGGGACAGAGGCCCGCGGAGGCGGGCTGGGGACAGGGAGGACAAGGAGGACTAGAAGGACTGGACAGGGAGGACTAGGAGGACTAGAAGGACTGGACAGGGAGGACTAGGAGGACTAGAAGGACTGAACAGGGAGGACTAGGAGGACTAGAGTGGGGAAACAGGGACAGAGGCCCGCGGAGGCGGGCTGGGGACAGGGAGGACTAGGAGGACAGGACAGGGATGACTAGGAGGACTAGGAGGAACTGGACAGGGACAGAGAGAAACAGAGTCAAGGCCTTGGACAGGGCGAGGGCTGGAGCTGCTTACAGGGAGGAGTAGGAGGGCGCAGGCTCGGAGAGCGCATCTGGCGCGGAGGTCTGAGTGGTGCGCGTCTGCTTGGAGTACGCGCCGGTACGGAGGGCGCATCTGGCGCGGAGGTCTGAGTGGTGCGCGTCTGCTTGGAGTAAGCGCCGGTACGGAGAGCGCATCTGACGCGGAGGTCTGAGTGGTGCGCGTCTGCTTGGAGTACGCGCCGGTACGGAGAGCGCATCTGGCGCGGAGTCTGGATGCGCGTCTGGATGCGCGTCTGGAGTGAAGAGCGCGTCTGGCTCGGAGGTCTGGATGCGCGTCTGGATGCGCGTCTGGAGTGAAGAGCGCGTCTGGCTCGGAGGTCTGGATGCGCGTCTGGATGCGCGTCTGGAGTGAAGAGCGCGTCTGCTGCGCGGAGGTCTGAGTGCGCGTCTGGATGCGCGTCTGGAGTGAAGAGCGCGTCTGGCTCGGAGGTCTGGATGCGCGTCTGGAGTGAAGAGCGCGTCTGGCTCGGAGGTCTGGATGCGCGTCTGGATGCGCGTCTGGAGTGAAGAGCGCGTCTGGCTCGGAGGTCTGGGGTGGAACACTGGAATACCTCCCGTAGAGGTTTAGAGAGCGCAGTTCAGTGTCTCCCTCCAGGCAAATGGCGACAGGAGGCGAAGGCTTGAGCGCATCTCACGCCGGAGATAAAACGGCATACAGACAGAAACAGAAACTCCCGCAGGAGCCTACAGACAGAGAATCCTCCCGAAGGAGTTTGGTGATAGAGATATGATACGGAACGACCCGACAAGGACAGAGGGGAAGAGCGAGGTACTTAAAGCCCAAAGGGGTGCTAATTAGAATACACATCAGGTGCGTGAAGGTAATTGGTACTTGAACTAGAAGTGTGTGTTCGGCACCAGACCAATCAAACACATAATGACAGGTAGTCCAAGGGTGTGGCTGCTGAAGAGCAAACGAGAGTAAACGAACGCAAGGGTGGGGGCTAGTGAGGTGAGGAGACAGGGAATTAAAGGTCAAGGGAAAGGCGAACCTCACAGTTACTGTATTGTTTGTCTTGTTTCATGGGCTGCCAAAATGTTATATTTTGCACCAGGGAACTTGAAGGTTCATGCACAACATGTGTCTAACCTCAACCCTGTATTGCAAAATTAAGTGATATACAATTTTTTTTCAGGACAACTTGGCCTATCAATCTATATGCTACAGTTATGTCATATATATGAATGTATAAATGTAATATCTCAGATATTGTTAAACACAGAACAATAATGAACAATCAATTTGGCTTACTGTTACTGTATTGTTTGTCTTGTTTCATGGGCTGCCAAAATGTTATATTTTGCACCAGGGAACTTGAAGGTTCATGCAAGTTTCAAGTTTCAAGTTTCTTTAATAGTTGTCATACAGAAGTACAGAATACTTTTATACAAAATGCTTCTTACTGTTACGCTCCAGAGACTGTGCTAGACAAGATAAGTATGAAATAAAATAAAGTAGCATGTAAAAAGAAGTAAAAATAGAGGTCCCAGTGTTCAGTATAGACATATGTACAATGTTCGATGCAGACTAGAAGTAATTGAGTTACCATACAATATACAATATACTATGCAATATACTAATATACAATGTTATATAGTGCAAAGCAGAAATGGGATGAGGTACAATTTAGGTAAAATTTACAGTAAGGTGTACAAGTTGTAGTGCAAATCCTTTACCAATAAATATAAAGTGTGTTTGGGTGATCTAAAGTGTGGAGAGTGGGTGTGGGTGGGTGTCTAACCTCAACCCTGTATTGCTAAATTAAGTGATATACAAAAAAAAATTCAGGACAACTTGGCCTATCAATCTATATGCTACAGTTATGTCATATATATGAATGTATAAATGTAATAATATCTCAGATATTGTTAAACACAGAACAATAATGAACAATGAACACACGTGAACAAGGACACTGCTCTTCCAAACTGGATTACAGAGCTTCTGAAAGGGCTAGGATCACACCAGGTGGCTCTTTGGAAAGCTACAAAGGTAAGGTTGCTAACAGAAAAAGATGTGTGCAAAGAGTAACATGAGTGCAGCTGGACTCGTCCTGGAAAATCACCTGGATTCTGACCCTGAATGACTAGCTGCGGCTCTGTCTATATGCTAATTATTTTGGGATTCAGGGTCTGGACCTGCTGCCCTGATTGGTGATTTCTCTGGTTGGAATTTCAACCGGGCCATTCAGCATATATATCCCTATCAGGTCTGTTGTTTCATGTAAAAATAGAAAGAAAAAAAAACATTTGTTCCAAAAAAGAAAAGAAAATTAAAAACTATGAGCTTCAATGCTTTTTTGCCCCACTAATGTTCAAAGCCACCGACGCGCTCAGGTTGTGTTGCTTCGCAGGTTGCTTCGCAGGTTGCCCAGCTTGAACTCGCCTCCGCGAGCCAGCTGGCAACTTCCTGCGTGCCACTGCAGTTGGCTGGCAGCTGGGTCGTCCTGCTCACAAACACCATCACTGCGTCTAAAGTCCAAATGAATGCAAAAACAGCAGGCTAGCTATTTAGGTATTAACAATTGTATGTATTGACCTGTACTAATAAACTTTTCAATCAATCAATCAATCATGTAACCTACTGTACCTCTGCACTGGCTTGCACGTTGTAATGTAGTTAATCAATCAATCATGTAACCTACTGTACCTTACTGTACATGTGCGCTTACTGTACCTCTGCTTTGGCCTACAGCACAGCAGGTAATGTAGTTAATCAATGAAACATGTAACCTACTGTACCTTACTGTACCTCTGCTTTGGCCTACAGCACAGCAGGTAATGTAGTTAATCAATCAAACATGTAACCTACTGTACCTTACTGTACCTCTGCCGGCAGGTAATGTAGTTAATCACACTGTACCTCTGCTTTGGCCTACAGCACAGCAGGTAGCGTAGTTAATCAATGAAACATGTAACCTACTGTATCTTACTGTACCTCTGCTTTGGCCTACAGCGCACAGCAGGTAATGTAGTTAATCAATCAAACATGTAACCTACTGTACCTTACTGTACCTCTGCTTTGGCCTACAGCACACAGCAGGTAATGTAGTTAATCAATGAAACATGTAACCTACTGTATCTTACTGTACGCCTGCTTTGGCCTACAGCGCACAGCAGGTAATGTAGTTAATCAATGAATGAAACATGTAACCTACTGTACCTTACTGTACCTCTGCTTTGGCCTACAGCGCACAGCAGGTAATGTAGTTAATCAATCAAACATGTAACCTAGCGTACCTTACTGTACCTCTGCTTTGGCCTACAGCGCACAGCAGGTAATGTAGTTAATCAATGAAACATGTAACCTACTGTATCTTACTGTACCTCTGCTTTGGCCTACAGCGCACAGCAGGTAATGTAGTTAATCAATGAAACATGTAACCTACTGTACCTTACTGTACCTCTGCTTTGGCCTACAGCACAGCAGGTAATGTAGTTAATCAATCAAACATGTAACCTACTGTACCTTACTGTACCTCTGCTTTGGCCTACAGCGCACAGCAGGTAATGTAGTTAATCAATCAAACATGTAACCTGGCGTACCTTACTGTACCTCTGCTTTGGCCTACAGCGCACAGCAGGTAATGTAGTTAATCAATCAAACATGTAACCTAGCGTACCTTACTGTACCTCTGCTTTGGCCTACAGCGCACAGCAGGTAATGTAGTTAATCAATCAAACATGTAACCTAGCGTACCTTACTGTACCTCTGCTTTGGCCTACAGCGCACAGCAGGTAATGTAGTTAATCAATCAAACATGTAACCTAGCGTACCTTACTGTACCTCTGCACGTTGGCAGCCTGCGGCGGCGGCGTGGGCGAATTGCTCTGTGCTGGCTTGCACGTTGGCGTGCCAAAAGCTTGCACGTTGGCGGCAGGGTCCATCTTGAATTAGTTAGTTAGTTAGTTAGTTAGTTAGTTAGTTAGTTAGTTAGTTAGTTAGTTAGTTAGTTAGTTAGTTAGTTAGTTAGTTAGTTAGTTAGTTAGTTAGTTATGGCGTTAAGCAACCGCGCGAACACTGCTGATATGGCAATATGGCATTAACCAACAAGCACCTGGGAACCAAGAAGCACCTGGGGGAGCCTCATGCGCATGCGCGGCCGACGCGTCACTCTCTGCCGCGTCTCACTCTCTGCCGCGGGCGGCGCAACAACACACAGACGGATAAGCAGAGCGGCGCGGATAAGGGCGTGTGCTAGCGTGGTCACGTGGCCGTGTGGCCAATCAGAGAAACGCTGAACGAAAGGCTGAACACAAGTTGGTTGCCTTTAATGTTCACGCAGCCCGGAACACTATTCTACAAATGTGTCTAATGTGAAATATATAAGCATGTAAGCAAAACTAGATGAAAAAAGGCCTCGCGGGAAGGGGGGCCTCGCAAAAAAAAAAAAAAAACCCTGAGGCTTGTTGACATTCTCCCTTAAAGATCCCCTATCTTATAAATGGCCTTTTCCAGTGGTTTGCATTGTTTTCTAGCAATGTGGGGTTGTACCAACACTGACTAGATGTGAAATCTCTACCCAGTCCCATTTCTTCAGTACAGCTGAGACAAGAACCTCCCCCACTGAACCAAGCCATTCTGAGATCTGTGACGTGTAAGAAATCTGATCTGCATACCTCAGCTCCTTCTGTGGTTGTACGTTGTAGCCACCGCCCACAATCAACAATTCGAGGAAGTTAGCGTAATGTTGAAATTATGAGCAAAACGGGCAAGCAGTGAATACGTCCTTGCACTCATTTCCTAATGATATCGTGCTCCACAAGCAATGGGCCAAGTTAGTTTTTGGATTTTTGTAAAGACGAAGGACTTTATAATGCTGCAGTGATTTCCCTGCTGTTGCTAAAGAAGGGAGCTAGCCTGTACCAAGTATTTGGGACTGAAAGAAAGTATCGAATCAGTAAGTACATACTAGACTAGGCAGAATTTCTGAAAATGTGCTTGTATAAAGTGCTGAAGGCATTTCGTGTTTATTTTTGGTACACAACATTTCTAGGGGTATTAAGGGGTGCTGAATCCAAATATGCTGTATACCAAGCTCAGAAATGTCAAATAAGGCCTCAAAATTGAGAAATCCAACATGGCCGCCAGCACCAGGCCCTCTCTCCACAAAAATAGGTGCTAAACCCACATTTTTTATTCTACTGACATGAAACTTTGCACAGAACATCTGCACCTATGGAGGAAGAAAGTAGGAATATAGCTGGGGTGCAACCATGAGAGTAGCATTTTCAGCTTTTTCTGGCCACGCAGGACCGATAGAGGGAGAGAGGGAGAACGGGAGGAGAGGTAGGGAAGACATGCGCCAAGTGGTCGCCGGGACTGGGAAACGAACCCGGGACGACCGCTTCGCGACTCAGCGCGCTATGTGGTGTGCTACTGGAGCGCCCCAGTAACAGGGTGTTTTTGACTGTCTAACTGTAATCTTTGTATAGGCGAGGATAAAGAAAATGACATTTCTTCAGTGTATGCAGGAATACTACAGCAATTTGGTAATAACTATACAGTGTTGGACACCAACATTAGAATCCCCCAAGTCTTAGCTTTCTTCA
Source organism: Notolepis coatsorum (assembly GCF_963971535.1). Classification (NCBI taxonomy): domain Eukaryota; kingdom Metazoa; phylum Chordata; class Actinopteri; order Aulopiformes; family Paralepididae; genus Notolepis; species Notolepis coatsorum. Next base: position 68,201,271 of record NC_140177.1, on the reverse strand, counting down.
GGTACCAGGTTTATGCAAGTAGCTCTTATAAATCTGGATATATAAGCATTTTAATGTAAGCATGCTGTTTTAGGTGAATTTTCAAAAAATAAATGGTGGGGCTTAATGAGTTAAGTGTGACTACACAAGGTACAAACCTGAATTAAATGTGCTTTTGTACATTTTCTTACATGGGGGATCCAATGCCATATTCAGATTTATATCTCATATAGACTAGTGATATAGATAGTGAAAAAATAATTGTAACTATGAATAATTTCTCAGCTATTGTTATTATTTTCAAAAAATAAATCAAATGTGCTGTGATGGAACCTTTGCCATCCCCACTATCAACCCCTTCCCCCTTATCCATCCACATGTCCCTCCCAACCTGCACGAGCGCGCACTTCACCTTCACCTCTCAAAGAATGGCTGCTCTGCTATGGGACAGATAACAGCTGTTACCTAGGTAAAGTCATGGCTATTGTTTTGATGTGATCATTTGACATTTTATGTTAAGTGATTGTAGTGTCTGTAGCTTTTTATCATATTTAGATCTCAGAAAGAAGCCTTACACTTCTCGCAGAAGAGGCTGAGGCTGGCTGGTCCGAAACATGAAACAGCTAACAGGTAAAGTCATGTCCAGTGTAAATTGTAATAATGTGACATGATTTATGCTGTTTAAATTTGTTTTGTCTGTATATCTTATCACAAAAAGAAGCCTTACTAACGTTAGCTAACATTAGTCAGCACGTTTTTAGCTGGGATTAGCTAGTCGCTAGCTAACGTTACTGTGATCTCACAAGGCCAGAATACGACAGGCTAACGTTTTAGGCTTAACACTTTGAGTGCCAGCCACGAGAAATCTCGTTACTTCATGCCATGCGTTGAGTGCCAAGAACGAGAAATCTCGTTATTTAATTGTTATTTTTTTTAATTATCGATTTCCATAAATTTTTCATCAATCTAGCCATACGTTACCAGTGGGGATCTATCTGAGCTCAAACAGAGAAAATACCGCCCCCTATCATCTCTCCGGATGGTATTGCACCCATTGGATTGGACTGAATGAAATGGATGGGAAAAAAATTGTCCGGAATCCACATTTTGCTTGTCAGGCATGTAACCGGAGACGATCCCATTCATTGCCGAGCCGCAGAACAGCGTGGAATGTGTTTCCAGTACCCAGCGTTGGATCAATAAACGCGATCGATATTTGGAATGGCGATCAGGAATTGGAATAATCTTTTTGGAGAACATCTGATCTGAGGTAAGGAATCTATTTTACCAGTCTTGGGATAATCAGAGTTTTTTTCACATATATCTCAGCGTGTCCCATATGTGTGTGTGTGGCTGTGAGTGTGTGTGTGCTGATCAGGAAATAAGATAATCGATTTTTCAGCCCGCTTCTCTAGTGTGCATAAGTACACATATACTATCGATAATCTAGCGTTTATTTGAAAACTATTCATAAATAGGCAGAAAAATTACAACGTGTTTTGTGTATTCCAGTAAAGCGCGATTCCTGCAGAATCTTTTTTTTTCTGGAAGTTTAAAAAAACGAGCGTTTTTCAAAATGGTATAAAACGGAAATGTACCGATTAAAAAACAATCCGTTTCGACAATGTCATTGATAAGCAACGGGCGTATTAGAGACATAATTTAAGATGTAGTTTATGCGTTGGCAAATGTGATCGCCCTCCCATTGACTACAGCGCTGGCACTCAAGCGCTATTTCTGGCGCCCCCTGCTGGCACTCAAAGTGTTAATGAGCAAGCTAAATGAATACATATGTCTTACAGTTTGCATTCTTATCCTAAGATTGTTAAAATCTTCTTGTAGGTTTGAATTAGTCAATTGGCGACTGAAACCATGGCTGAAGCGACAGAAAGTGTAGTGTCAATGGAGCCGCAGTTGTGCATCATCTGTCAGAGACAAAAAGCAAAAGCTCATGGAAGTTAGTAAGGATGGCCTCCAGTCAGCAAACACTATCAGAGAACTCCGGCCAAAATTACATAATGACAATTTTCGAGATGCAACTAGTCAACTTACAGAGATATTTCAAGGAGACTTGCCTCACCATTTCTTATGGCATAGGGATTGCCGAGCGCCATACATGGATAAAGGTAAAATTGAAAGGTTGAAGGCTGGATCGAAGAAAATTGCCAAGGAAATGTCATGTGCATCCACAGCAACTACGCAAAATGTTAGGCTACGCAGCAAAATCCCTCCAATGGATTGGAAGCAAATAGGGATGCTCGATATTGGCTTTTTTACCGATACCGATATACCGATATTGTCCAACTCTTAATTTCCGATACCGATATCAACCAATATCAACCGATACCGATATATGCAGGGTTTCCCCCCCCCCCAAAAAATGGAATCATTTCAGGTAATTAACATTACATATCTCTTGTTGTGGAATTAACACAACATTATGCATACTTTTGACAATAAATAAAATCTGAATTTGTTCTTACTTGCTTGCCTGGGTAAATAAAGGTTATAGAATTTTTTATTTTATTTTTTTTAACCGATACCGATATTTTCCGATATCACATTTTAATGCCGATATCGGCCGATAATATCGGTAGGCCGATAATATCGGACATCCCTAGAAGCAATGTATCTTTTGCCAAGAAGTTCAGTGGTCACGGAAAGAAAACAGCCTGGCAGGTGTTCGAGCACCATCACACTGATCTTGCTGGCCTTGGGAAGGGCCCTTTCACAGAAGATCTTGTGACATCAACAGAGAGATTCATCTGCAAGATCTATGGTGTGCCTGAGGTGGATACGTGCAACAAAGCAAGAGTCAAGTTATTCTGCAAAGGCCGTCCACAAGAGACTCTGCCACCAACCTCGGATGCAGTGAAGTTCCACATCATGCGCTCACACTATCAAGCAAGCATCTGGAACCAAGCTCATCCTGCCACACCCTGATCTTCCTCCTGTTGATGAAATGGGGTGGATACACAAGGAAGGACAGCTAGTGCCACGGCTACTCTCTCTGCCACCCATGCCTAAAGCCTGCAGGGAGTTCACTTCATGTGGGTGTACCAAGGAGTGCCTCAGCCAACGCTGCAGGAATGTATGAAGGATTAGCTGATAGTGATCAATGTTATTAGATTGTAAAACTATGATGTGGTAGAGCATATCCACCTGCAAGACTGTATTCTACACTCATTACACACACATCCACACACTCACTTTAAACAAACACTCACCTTAACACTCACTTTAGACACTTTAACACTACATCATATTTATCTATTTATTAAAGAGAGTTGCACTACATCCATAGCTCATTTGCCTTTTGCACCTTGCCTTTTAAAAAAAAAGTTTTTGAACCTCATTGTCTGCATTTTTTATCGATTGTACTTAAACAAAAAACATTAAAAAGCAAACTTGAAACTTGAACTTGTCCACTATGGAAAGGTCAGTGCCCACAGACACAAAACCCGGTATTTATTGGTCTACAGGAAGCTATTTACCTTGCCAACCTCTCTCTGTCCTGTGAGGACTCATCTGATCTGTTTGGTCGCATGGCAACTGAATGGATTCACTTTGCCTTCACCTATCCACAGTTGTAATCAGTGGCTATTAATTGGGATGTGGCCAGTGACCGTAGCATAAAACCCAGTTTAAGAAGTGGCTTAGCCTGGGCAGGGTAGGGATTTTTAAAGAAATATTTTTCCATGCTTCGAATACAAATACATTCTTTTATGATATATTCCTTGTTAAAGTAGGCCTATTTTAATTCACATTTAATTCTTGAGATATGACTTAAAAGGGGAATTATATTATTTGATTATGAAACAATTTTGCCCTTGACTTAAAAGAAAATGTATTATACCATGGCCTCAGTTACTGTTTACGTTTAAGGTGCTCTGTGCAGTTTTGGAAGATACATATATATTCATAACTGAATAATCAAACTGGTGTGGGGGAAATTGGGTCCCTGGAACAGGTGTGAAACTAGCTTGCAATTCTATACAATAATTAACTTTTATAGTCCTATGCACTTGTGGAGTGTGTTATAAGTCTTGGCCACTAGATGTCCTCGTTTACACATTTTGGAAAATCTCCTCAGTTTATTTCAGATTCAAACTTAACGGTTTTAAGTGCTTTATGAACTATGAACATTAGAAATAAGCTAAATAGATTGAATAATTTATGAAACTTTAAAACTGCAGGACATCCCTCAACCCTCTTCCATCAGTTCATCTGGACATTTGTCTTTATTTTCTGTGTGGAGCAGGACTCAATCTCTGACTCTCATTCAGGAGCACTTGGATTGGTCCCCGGTGCGCGGCCCCACGCCGCAGCGCCGGCGTACCTATCTGCTCCCGGCTGCCCTTGGGGGGATTGATTGATTGATTGATTGATTGATTGATTGATTGATTGATTGATTGATTGATTGATTGATTGATTGATTGATTGATTGATTGAAAAGTTTATTAACAGATTGCAGAATGGGTACAGTACACCTCAATACACACAATTGTTAAGTGGATGCAGACCAGAGAAAGACTTTCATCTTGTTTACATCAGGGTCCCTGTTGGCAGTGGTGCAGCCATACTTGGTAGCTAGATTAATTGTCTTTGGTAATAAAGAATACACATGACTGCTCGCATCAGTTACTTGCCGGAAAGAGAAATATTTATTGGCGCTCTTTCATTTTATATACAATGTGAATGAACAAGCGTATGACGTCACACAATGTGAACGTGAATATGCAAATTAGATCAACACTCAACACCCCCACTTGATCTCAGACTGTATAATACCGTAATGAACAAGGTACTTATCAACATTAAACATCAACACTCAACACCCCCACTTGATCTTAGACTGTACAATACCGTAATAAACAAAGGTACTTTGACATGCACTTTTATTGATCACACACCCAACATGAATCGCATGAATCTCTCCATCTTGAACTTGGTCATCGTTTTAGTCATAACGTCCGCCACCATGTCTTCTGTAGGACAGTACTCAAGTATGACTTTACCATCATTTACTGCTGAACGAACAAAATTATATCTAATATCGATATATTTGGACCTTTGGAGGCACACTGGATCTTTTGATAAAGCAATTGCACCTTGATTATCTTCAAATATTTTCCACTGGTGCATATTGACCATTGTTTTCCATCCCATTCATTAACTGTATCAGGTATCAACTCTCTTGCGTGGTCGCGGCCAGCGCCATGTACTCTGCCTCGCAGGTTGACAAGGCTACTGTAGCTTGTTTCTTTGATTTCCAAGAAATCAGTGGGCCATCATCTGTTAGACTGAAGCAATAACCTGTCATGCTTCGTCTGTCACTTAAATCAGATGCCCAGTCCGAGTCACTATACCCCACAGGTTTGAGATCTGTCTCACTCTTCCTGTAACATAGCTTGTGGTCTACTGTGGCCAGTGGCCTTCAAATACCTCATCACATGTTTAGCTGTTACCCAGTGCTGTCCATCTGGTTCTGACAAATGCTGTGATAACTTTCCCACCACCCAGCTCAAATCAGGCCTGGTACAGGTCATTAAGTAAATTAGACTCCCCACAACCTCGCGGTATCTTTTGGGATCCATCACTGGGTCAGCATCACTGTTGTTGTCTAATTTCTGTTCACATGGGGTGGATCTTGGTTTACAATCTGACATACCAAATCTTTCTAGTACCTTAGAAATGTATGTTTTCTGGCTCATCTTCACTGTTCCCGCATCATCCTGGTCAAAATCAATGCCTAGGAAATGTTTCCGTTTCCCAAGATCCTTAATTTTAAATTTCATAGTGAGTGTTTTCTTCACATCATTTAACAGATCATCATTGCTTGCCGCAATTATCAAATCATCAACCCATATGAGGATTATTGCCCTTTCTTTTCCTGTTTGTTTACTGTATACACAGTGGTCTGCAGTATTTTGAACAAAATCATTTTCACACAAGTAATCACTTAGCATCCTGTTCCAGTTCCTGCCAGATTGTTTCAACCCATATAGTGACTTGTTTAGTTTGCAGACTAACTTTTCCCCTGTGTCTGATTTTAGCTCAAACCCTTCTGGTTGTTCAATATATAAATCGTAATCGATAGGAGCATGTAGATACGCTGTCTTTACATCCATTTGGTGAAATTTAAGACCCTGCTTGATTGATTGATTGATTGATTGAAAAGTTTATTAACAGATTGCAGAATGGGTACAGTACAGTACAGCTCAATACATACAATTGTTAAGGGGATGCAGACCAGAGAAAGACTTTCGTCTTGTTTACATCAGGGTCCCCCATTTTCAATTCATCATAACATATATGACATACATGACATACAGATAGACAGTACTGCTACATCTATACATTTATGACATATCAGATTTGCAAATACAGTACTGTTTGTGATACAAAAGTGTCCAGAAAAAGAGTGTATATACATTTGGCGTAGAAACTGTACATTGGAGGAGGTTGGGTGGGTGGGGTGGGGTTGGGTGGGTTGGGTGAGGGCTGTACATTGGAGGTGGGGGGGGGGGGGGGTTGGGTAGGGGACACACACACATTTTACACTGTACATTGGAATACTGACAAAGCCTTACTTGGTCATTTACTGTACAACTAGGTTAGGACATTTGTAGGGGCCAGTTTCGAATTGCAGTCTCACGTAGGTGTTTTTTGAGAGTGTTTTTGAAAGTGGGTAGTGATTCACATTCCTTTACAGCTTTAGGTAGGGCGTTCCACATTGATGTGGCATAATTGCGAAACGTGTTTAGTCCCTTGTTTGAGTCAAATCTGGGTTTTACATGATTTGTGGAGCTCCCTCTGGTGTTGTGATCGTGGTATTCACTGACCTTTGGGAAGTATTTTGACATGTACATGGGTACCTTGGTCGCGTAGTGTATCTTGTAGACCAGGCCCATTGCAAGTTGCTGTACTCTGTCGTCTACTCTAAGCCATCCTAGGTTGTCAAAGTGGGCAGGGGTGAGGTGGGTTCTAGGAGTTAGGTCAAGCAGTAGTCTGACTAGCTTGTTTTGAGATGTTTGTAATTAGTTTTTTAGTGCCTTTGAGGTGCTTTGGTACCATGAGGTGCAAGCATAGTCGTAGTACCCTTGAATGAGTGCTCCTGCTAGAGTCTTCAGGGTATTCTTGTTTACCAGAGAGGAGATCCGGTACAAGAATCGCGTTCGTTGGTTGACTTTTTTTATTACATTGGATGCCATTTTGTCACAGGAAAGATTAGCCTCTAGGATGGAACCCAGGTAGGTAATTTCATCTTTCCTTGTGATAATATTGTCACCCACTGCAACCGAGAAGCCGTCGGTCTTGCTGAGTTGCGCTGCTATCTGCATCAGGGCACGTATTGACGTCAGATTAGCAGTGGGAGAAAATGTCTCCTTATAGTCTATCGTGTTCCCAAGTTTAATATACTTTAACACAACGTTTCGGCCTGTGGAAAGTGTTGAAAAAGGCCACAGGCCGAAATGTTGTGTTAAAGTATATTAAACTTGGGAACACTGCAGACGGTGTGCTGACTTTTTTTCCACAACTTTACATATCTATTTGAGTCAAGCACCCATGACTATACTTTGGATGTGCGTGAGTCTTTTCTACTTTTTGGTGACCCAAAAACTTTGTTTCCCATAATTCGTCATTTCTCTCGTCGCCATCAAAGCACAATCTAGACCATCTGCTTCCTCCTGTTTCACGCCTGGGCCCATAACCTGTTGGCAGTGGTGCAGCCATACTTGGTAGCTAGATTAATTGTCTTTGGTAATAAAGAATACACATGACTGCTCGCATCAGTTACTTGCCGGAAAGAGAAATATTTATTGGCGCTCTTTCATTTTATATACAACGTGAATGAACAAGCGTATGACGTCACACAACGTGAACGTGAATATGCAAATGAGATCAACACTCAACAGTCCCCCATTTTCAATTCATCATAACATATGACATGGATGACATACAGATAGACAGTACTGCTACATCTATAGATTTATGACACACCAGATTTACAAATACAGTACTGTTTGTGATACAAAAAGAGTCTAAAAAAGAGAGTATATTTGACTAAGAAACTGTACATTGGAGGAGGTTGGGTAGGTGGGGTGGAGGGGGGGGTTGGGTTGGGCTGCTATCTGCATCAGGGCACGTATTGACGTCAGATTAGCAGTGGGAGAAAATGTCTCCTTATAGTCTATCGTGTTCCCAAGTTTAATATACTTTAACACAACGTTTCGGCCTGTGGGAAGTGTTGAAAAAGGCCACAGGCCGAAATGTTGTGTTAAAGTATATTAAACTTGGGAACACTGCAGACGGTGTGCTGACTTTTTTTCCACAACTTTACATATCTATTTGAGTCAAGCACCCGTGACTATACTTTGGATGTGCGTGAGTCTTTTCTACTCCTTATAGTCTATCCCCTTCACTTGGTTATATCCTTTGGCTACATATCTAGCCTTGTAGGTGTCAGATTGATCTGCACTGGTCTTTACTGTGTAGACCCCCTGCCCCCCACTTCCCGTTTTCCTTCTGGTAGGGTGGTCAATGTAAATGTGTCGTTCTCTTTAAGATAATCCATTTCTTCGTGCATGGCTTTAGTCCAGTTGTCTGCCTTGTCTGAGCTCATTGCTTCTCTGAAGGTTTGCGGTGTGTCACATACTCTGTAGCAACAATCTACACTAAATAACACATGATCATCTGAACTCTCATCGGTAACATACTCAGAGAGGTACTGTGAGGTACTGTGGGGTTCTCCTATCTCTCCTCGGGTAACGAGGCTCACCTCCCTCTATCTGAATATTGTCTGGTCTATCAGAATTATCAGGATCCTGAGACACACCTGTCGTTTCTGTCACATCTGCTCTAGGGATACTTCTCCTCCTAGGTAAGTCAGGGAAGTCATCATCAATCATAATTGGATCTGTCTGTGTCTCTTTTACCATGTCAGGCTTTGTGGCAAACCTCACTAGCCTATGTTTCATGACCTTCTTAATATCGGGGTAGTACACTAAATATGCTATTTTTTTACTATTTTTGTCATAACCTACAAAAATCCCTTTCTCACTTCGTGGGTCCAGTTTATTTTTGTCCTGTTTGTATGCGTAGCACACCGATCCAAATACCCTCATTCTAGATAAGTTTGGCTTCTTGCCTGTCAGTGTGTGGAATGGGGTTTGCTTTGTTCTGTTGTTAAAGCACCTGTTGCGTATCACTGCCGCTGTCTGTACAGCATACGTCGACATCTCTTTTGGCATATTGCTCTCAATTAACATGCATCGTGCCATGTCAAATAACGTGCGCCAATTTCTCTCAGCCGTACCATTTTGGTGTGGCGAATACGGTGCTGAGAACTCATGTCTAATGCTATTTTTGTTAAGCAGAGACTGAAACTCCTGTCCTGTGAATTCTGTGCCATTATCGGACCGGAGGGATTTCACCTTTCCATATGGAGCTATGTCTGCGAAGAATCTCTCTGTAGCTTTCGCCATATCACTCTTAGCTTTCAGGAAATACACAAATACTGCACTTGAGTAATCATCTGTAAAAGCTAGGGCATATTTAAACCCATCTTTGGCTACTGGGTCAATAGGACCAGCCAAATCTGTACAAGCTCAAATTTTTCTTTTGCTTTTGTGTCAGGTTCCCTATTTCTGCTCTGAACGAATTTACCTTGTGCGCATATTTCACAATTCATTTAGCTCGTCAAATTTACCCATGATCTGCATTCCCTCTACAACATTCTGTAACCTGGAAACATCATCATAGTTACAGTGCCCAAGGATTGTGTGCCACGTTTGAATATCGTAACAGCCATTACATGAATCGTCAGTTATAGGAACATCACTCACAGTGTTTAAGTAGTAGAGCCGGTTGTGTTCTTCAATGTCGAATTTCTTGCCACTCTCGTGGATGAGTTCGTCATGTCCTTGTTTGAACTTGATTGTAGCTCAGTTGGCAGTAGCTGCTTTTACCGAGAAGATCTCTTGTGGGTAAGATGGTATCAGGAGCGCGTTCCTCAGCTTGGCCTTCACCACTTTCCCTGCACGATCCACCAGGTGTACCTCTGCATCGCCCCTTTTGGTCGCCACGCCGCTCGTCCTGGTGCCATCCGCCAGCTCGATGAAGTGCTTCTCTGGTTGAAACGTATCGTTGAACTTCTTGAATTTGCGTATGTCTGTTATTATGTGAGACGTTGCTCCGGTGTCCACCATCAGCCCTTTTTGCTTGGAACCGGCTAGTTGGACGTCGCTTGCTTTGAAGATATACGCGTGTTCCTCTTCATCACTTTCTTCATCGGCCGCTTGCTTCGCGTTATCCTGTCTTTTACTCCTGCAGGTTGCATCTGTGTGTGTGGGGCTGTTGCAGTATCCACACCACTTTGTCTGCCTCTGGCGCTCACTGCGCCGACATGCCCGGGCTATGTGTCCCTTCTCTCCGCAGTTGAAGCACTTGACGTCGGGTCCTGTAGTCCTCTCTCTCCCTCGTCCGTCGGAGGCACTCGCTTTCATCACGTTGTCCTCGGTGTCAGCACAATATTTCTCTGTATTCATATCTAGCCGGTTAGACTACTGTAATGCACTTTTCACAGGTCTCCCTAAGAAAACCACAGAGAAGCTTCAGCTAATCCAAAACTCTGCAGCCCGACTGCTAACTAGAACCAAAAGGAGAGAGCACATTAGTCCAGTCTTAGCTGCTTTACACTGGCTTCCTGTAACATTTAGAATTTATTTTAAGGTCCTTCTCCTTACATACAAAGCTCTAAATGGACAGGGACCTAGCTACATCGCCAACACTCTAATAAATTACACACCAGCAAGAACACTGCGATCATCAGCTGCTGGACTACTAGAGGCTCCCAGAAGCAGTCAAAAGAGGATCGGTAATGCAGCCTTTATCAACTATGCCCCAAAACTATGGAACAAACTACCCCAAAACATGAGAGAAGCCAACTCGCTAGACATCTTTAAAAGACAGCTTAAAACCAATCTCTTTGCTCAGGCATTTCACTGATAGATATCTGCTACCACCTAGTGGCAAGAGGAAACATCAGGGATATCCTGACACAACTTGTACTTACCTGCACTATTCTTACAGGTACACTGCCTATCAAATTCATGTGTCGGTTATCGCACTTTTTACTTCTTACTGATGGCTATTTTTAAACTGAATCATTTTAAACTATTTTTATTATTTGCTAGATCCAAATGTGAAACACTGTGATTATTTGTATTACTGAATAGAGAGCCTATTAGGATGCTAGATCCTAATGTGAAACACTGTGATTTACCATACCTTGCTATGCTCGCTCATGCCTGTATTTTTTATGTCCGTTCTATTTTATAATTTTTTGACTATTTTTAAACTGAATCATTTTAACTATTTTTATTATTTGTGTTACTGAAAACTGTAAGCGGAGAGCCTATTGGGATGCTAGATCCTAATGTGAAACACTGTGATTTGCCATACCTTGCTACCTGTCTATCTTTTTTATGCCCGCTTATGCCTGTATTTTTTTACTGTTGTGAAGCACTTTGAACTGCAACCTCTGTATAAAAAGTGCTATACAAATAAAGTTATTATTATTATTATTATTATTACTCAATGTGTGATAAAATCATTGAATGCAGAAACATCCTTGCAGCATTAACTGGTAGGCAGGGCCTCTGCTTCATTGAAACGTGGCTGTCGCCAGGAACCCCAGATCACGCCATCCAACCGGCCGATCACTTCTTCATCCACCGCAAGGATAGAACAGCGTGGAGGAGGTATCGCCTTCATGTTTAACAACAATTGGAGCGATCCAGCCAACGTGAAGGAATTATCGAACCACTGCTGCCCCAACCTGGAATATATAACTATCAAGTGTCGTCCTTTCTTCCTCCCGAGGGAGTTAACGGCGATCGTCCTGGTCGGAGTGTATATTCCACCGCAAGCCAGCAATAGTGTCGCGCTCTCCAGACTCCTCGACGAGGTAAATAGAATCCAAGCAGCGAACGTTAACGCCGCCATTGTAGTAGTGGGTGATTTCAATAGCGCCAATCTGAGAAAGGTTTTGCCTGACTTCTATCAGCATGTGACTTGTAACACCAGAGGCGGTAACATCTTAGACCACTGTTACACGCAATTCAAGGGTGGCTACAAGGCTCATTCTGCTAGTGGCTTTGGTAAGTCTGATCACGCGGCCATCTTTCTTTCACCAAAATATAAACAAAGAATCAAGAGCACTCCTGTAGTCTCGCGAGAGGTGCAGAAATGGGATGTGGAGTCGGGGGGGACGCTCCAGGCTGCGTTTGAGTGCACAGACTGGAGCGTGTTCCGCGACACAGATAACATTAATGTCTACACGGAGACAGTGCTGGACTATGTTCGTACTTTGGTGGAAGAAACAATCCCCGCTACCACAATTAGAGTTTACCCAAATCAAAAACCCTGGGTAGACAAATCCATCCGTGAAGCTCTGAAAGCGCGCACCAAAGCATACAACGACGGCCTGGTGGCAGGCAACATGAATGACCACAAGGTGGCGCGATACAACGTAAGGAGGACAGTGACAGAGGCCAAACGGCGCTACAGGGATAAAATTTTACTCCAGTTTGAACAGGCTGACTCCAGAGCTATGTGGCAGGGGCTCAAAACGATGACAGACTACAAAGGCACCTCCCTCAAACTGAACAGTGACATCTCCTTAGCAAATGACCTCAATACCTTCTATGCGAGGTTTGATGCTGGTAATAACAACACCAGCCCACAAGCCACGGCAATGGGGGGGGGGGGGTCAGCTGCTGATGGAGACTCAGTGTTCAGGGTAACAGAGCATGAGGTAAGGCGGACCTTTAAAAAAGTGAATATCAGGAAGGCAGCAGGACCGGACGGCATCTGTGCCGACCAACTGGCCCCGGTATTCACTGACATATTTAACCTGTCCTTAGAACAGGCTGTCATCCCCACCTGCCTGAAGAAGTCCACTATTATCCCTGTACCCAAAAAATCCAAGCCTGCTTGCCTCAATGACTACCGCCCTGTAGCTCTCACCTCCATAGCCATGAAGTGCTTTGAGAAGCTAGTAAAGGGCTACATCTGCTCCTCCCTCCCCATCAACATGGACCCCCTGCAATTTGCATACCGCCCCAACAGGTCCACGGAGGACGCCATAGCCCATGTGCTGCACACAGCAGCATCACACCTGGACAAGAGGAAGGGGAACTATGTGAGAATGCTATTCATCGACTACAGCTCGGCATTCAATACCATAGTCCCCTCCAAACTCATAGCCAAGCTCAGGGACCTGGGCTTGAACTATGACCTCTGCCAGTGGGTCTTGGACTTCCTGACGGGCAGACCCCAGGTGGTGAGAGCAGGCAACTGCACCTCCTCATCCATCACCCTCAACATAGGGGCCCCCCAGGGCTGTGTTCTGAGTCCCCTCCTCTACTCCCTGTACACACACGACTGTGTGGCTCAGCGGAGTAGCAACACAATCATCAAATTTGCTGACGACACAGTGGTGGTGGGCCTGATCTCTGCCAACGACGAGAGGGCCTACCTGGAAGAGGTCAAGGTCCTGGCGGCGTGAATATTAAAGGCAACCAACTTGTGTTCAGCTTTTCGTTCAGCGTTTCTCTGATTGGCCACACGGCCAATCAATCAATCCACTAGCACACGCCCTTGCGGCAAGAGAGACGCACGGCAGAAGCGCTGGTCGAACCAGCGGTGTTCTGTTGTGTGACTGTACTACAGCGGTGTTCTGTTGTGTGACTGTACTAAACTCTTCCACCACATGACCGACATTTGACATACAGTACACCTCCTATCTATGTTGGGATTATGTTTGGTCATGACAAAACAATAAAAATCGCTACTGTTAGTAATGCTGCCACCACCCACTTCAATGACAGAGCTCTCATATTTGCGAATGCATAAACTATATCTTAAATTATGGCGATGTGTCTAATATGGCTGTCGCGAAGTCATTGATAAGCGACAGCCATATTAGACACATAGCCATAATTTAAGATATAGTTTATGCATTCGCAAAATATGAGAGCTCTGTCATTGAAGGGCTTCTACAACGGAGCGCGGCCGCTGCTGCTGCTGGAGCTGGATCAAGCCGCGGGCGGCGCACGGAAGCCGGGGAAAAAACAACCGCGTCGCCCCGCTGGCTCTTCAGCAAGCAGCCTCCACAGCTCCAGTTAATCTAATTTATACCGTAATGAATCATTAAAAAATATACCGTTAACTGGAATATGTTGTTTCTTTACACATATGTTGGATTATGTAATTGGGTTGTCATGACAAAACAATAAAAATCGCTACTTTACATCAGGGTGAACGCTGTTACACTGCCACCACCCACTTCAATGACAGAGCTCTCATATTTGCGAATGCATAAACTATATCTTAAATTATGGCTATGTGTCTAATATGGCTGTCGCGAAGTCATTGATAAGCGACAGCCATATTAGACACATAGCCATAATTTAAGATATAGTTTATGCATTTGCAAAATATGAGAGCTCTGTCATTGAAGGGCTTCGTTCTACAACGGAGCACGGTCGCTGCTGCTGGAGCTGGACCGAGTAGAGCCGGCGGCGGTGCACGGAAGCCGGGGACAAACCACCGCATCGCCCCGCTGACATTAAAAACGCGAAATAATGTTACAGCTTACAGTTCCACACTGATGTACAGTGACACCCAGAGTTTCTAGTTACAGTAGTGACGCGTGAATCGAGATAGTCCTAACACTGTAACAGTGTTTATTATTAAGAGTCAGATAGTCCTAACAGTGTTTATAGTCCTAACACAGTGTTTATTAGTAAGAGTCAGATAGTCCTAACAGTGTTTATTATTAAGAGTCAGATAGTCGTAACAGTGTTTATTATTAAGAGTCCTAACAGTGTTTATTATTAATTAACGTCATAAACGAACTACCAGATGTATTTTCTAGTTCAGCGCATTTCATAACTGTATGGGCTTTGTTTATACATGTACAGTGACGAGTGAATCTACCGTTGGTTGTTAAAAACGCGAAACATAATAATCAGTCAGCAGCGCTCCACTGCTACCGCAGCTGAACACAAGTTGGTTGGTACAGCAGGTGAACACAAGTTGGTTGGTACACAAGTTGGTTGCCCGCGCTGCCGCGCTTGCTCCTTGGATTTCATTTGGGATGTGGGACGGCTGCGCTTGCCTGCGCGTGGGGGCGGGGGGTCGCGGCCAATCAGAGAAAAGCCGAACACAAGTTGGTTGCCTTTAATATTCACGCGTCCTGGCGGGATGGTGCCAGGAAAACAGCCTCTCCCTGAATGTCAGCAAAACAAAGGAGATGATTGTGGACTTCAGGAGGTCGGGGGTCAAGGACTACAGCCCCCTCAGCATCGACGGGGCACCGGTTGAGAGAGTCAACAGCTTTAAGTACCTCGGAGCCTACATATCCGAGGACTTGACATGGACCACACACATTGACAGTGTTGTGAAGAAGGCACGACAACGCCTCTACTTCCTCAGGCGCCTAAGGAAGTTCCAAGTCAGTCAGAAGATCCTTAAGAACTTCTACTCATAGAAGAGAGCATCCTGACTGGCAACATCACCTCCTGGTTTGGAAATAGCACTGCACAAGACCGAAGCAGACTACAAAGAGTGACACGTTCAGCCGAACGCACAATTGGAGGGGGGCTCCCCACCCTCCAGAACATTTACAACAAGCGGTGCAGGGGCAAGGCTAACAGAATCATTAAAGACTCCAGTCACCCGAACAACTGCCTCTTTGAACTGCTGCGGTCAGGCAAGCGATACCGGAGTCTCAAGGCGAGCACAGAAAGACTCAGAAGAAGCTTCTATCCCCAGGCCATCAGGCTGCTCAACGAACAATGAACACTACACAACAACAACCATCAAACGCACATAGCACACACATCCACACGCACACACTCACTTTAAACAAACACACTGTAGCACTCACTCCCCACACTTTATAGCACACACTCACTTTAAACAAACACACTGTAGCACCCACTCCCCACACTTTATATTTATTGATGAAGGATTGCACTACAACTCGTACGCCTTACTGTAAATTGTACCTAAATTGTACCTCATCCCATTTCTGATTTGCACTATATAGTATTGTACATTAGTACACTGCATAGTATTGTATATTATATGGTAACTCAGTTACGTCTATTCTGCATCGAACATTGTACATATGTCTATACTGAACACTGTGACCTCATTTTCTACTTCTAATTTACATGCTATACTATGTTATTTGATACTATCTTGTCTAGCACAGTCTCTGGAGCGTAACAGTAAGAAGCATTTTGTATGAAAGTATTCTGTACTTCTGTATGACAACTATTAAAGAAACTTGAAACTTGAAAACTTGATCTGCCTGAAGTTTTCGATGTTAAACTTGACTGTGTTTGTTACTTTCTTCACGTGACTTTTGAAGGTCAATGTAGAGTCCAATGTGACCCCAAGATACTTGAACTCATTTACAATGTCCAGCTCCGCCTCTCCCAGAAACACATTAGTGAGTGACCTCTACTGGTGACTTTGTGAACATCATACACACTGTTTTCTTGGTGTTAAGTGAAAGACATGATTTTGTTAGCCAGTCTTGAACATGGGTCATTGCAGATGTCAGAGTTGCAGAGGCATCTTGTATTGATTTTGCAGATGTAAAGATTACACAGTCGTCAGCATACATTTGGACATTGGTGTTATGGCATGCATCAGGTAAGTCATTGATAAATAATGAGAACAGTATTGGCCCAAGACTTGAACCCTGTGGAAGGCCTGTATAACAGTCAAGGTAGGGATATTTGACACCATCAACACAAACACATTGCTTTCTACTGGATAGATATGATTTCATCCACAATAATTTCAGAGAAATTAAAATGTCTAAGTTTGGACAATAGAACCTGGTGGTTGACAGTATCAAATGCCCGCTTCAGATCAACGAAGACGGCACCAACACAGTAATGTGTGTCTAGTGAGTATTTTACTTTTTCTAAGAACATACAGTTTGCTGATTCTGTTGAATGATGGGCGCGGAACTCGAATTGCATGGGGTGCAAGAGCGTACAGCTTTTATTTAGATGTTCATTCAATAGCTTTACTACCCACTTCTCAGCTACTTTAAATATGACCGGGAGAATACTGATTGGCCGGTAGTTAGCAATGTCATTTTTTTGTCCAGATTTAAAGATTGGGGCAACCGTGGCCACCTTCAATGCTGAAGGAACAGTTGATTCCCTGAAGGACAGATTGACCAGATGTGTGATTGGGGGGACCAAAGATTCTATATGGGTTTTCAAAAAATTGGTATCAAGCCCATAGGCGTCCTTAGCTTTGGAACTGTTTAGTGTACCAATAATATTGGTCACCTCCAGCTCTGTTATTTCCTCTAAATTCCTGTAAATAATTCACTATTTTATCTTACCTCATTTTATATTTTATTTTGATGTTACTGTTACCATTCTTGTATTCACTTGATGTTTCTTAATTGTGCACTGTTGAGTCTGAGCTTGAATCCCTCTTGTATGCTGACAATCCAGTTGTATACTGTATTGCTGATTCTGTGCAGCTGGCCACTGAGAAGTTGCAGCCTTCTTTTGATGCTGTTAATCTTAATAATATATATATTTTTTTTAAGTATACAGCTTCTCTCTTCCTCACCGTGTGTGTTACTTATTAAATAAGTAACACACACGGTGAGGAAGAGAGAAGCTCTTCCTTTTCCATGTGTACTTCTTACGACTCCTTGCAGCACTGAGTAGCTGTTTATTTTTCAAAATGTTGCAGTAAAACTCTGAACTGGACTGCTCAAAGTTGAGAGAGACCAGGAGCTCACTCCTCACGAGCCCCACGGCGCGCCTGGTCCTGCTGTCACTCCATTTGATGGCCATTCTGGAAAAATACCCTTTCCACAGATCCAGTGGATCCAGCTGAAACGCTCCGGATGTGGCTGATGGCAGAGCAGACAGCGTGTTAAGACAGGTCAGCAACTTGAAAGTTAGCCACCCCACCTGGCAGCCATGCCTTTGGACTTCCGTTCATCTTCCACATTTTCTCTGACCCCCATCTGAAAGGTATTTGCTGCCGTGCATTCATCAAAGTTCATCCATATTGACTTCATGGATGAGGTTGAGCTTACCAGTGATCCCCTCGATATCGCTGAAGGTAACGGGAACAGACTTACCTTGCGATGCAGCTGGTTAGGACTCTGAGTGGATGGAGCACCCAATAAACATTTCTATGGTACTGAACATGCTGAAATGGTGGTAGCATAGTTCATACTGAATAGCCACCTGAATACCTCCAATGGGCAATAGCTTAAATTTATGCTCCAATTTGCATGACAAGTCGGCCAGCCTATCTTTCCAAAGCTCGGTGCTGCACCCCTCTGAAACTCATCCTTGTGTGGGATCACAATCACATCCTGTATACATCAGACCGGCAACAAGTATTCCGCACCGGATTTTTATCGTTGTGTGTCTCTTTTTGGGGGGAAAACAACTCAAGGAATAAACAGGAAGTAGATGGCATTTGTTCATAAAAACAGGGGTATAAATCACGCTGAAGACTAATAAGGCCCAGAAAGTCAGAACCTCTTAGATTCATAAGCATAATATTATAAGTTCAGGTAGGGAAATGAGGAGATATCCTGCAGCTGAATGGGGAAATGACTGCCCCCCGCCATACCATGTAAACTCTGAACTCCACTGCCTATAGGCCTACCCTAGGCTCTGTTACACATACTGTACTTACATTGAACTCTGTTGCCTATACTCAATTTATACCTGCCTACAGTAACTGCTTTCTACAACTGCCTAATTCACTATTTTATCTTACCTCATTTTATATTTTATTTTGATGTTACTGTTACCATTCTTGTATTCACTTGATGTTTCTTAATTGTGCACTGTTGAGTCTGAGCTTGAATCCCTCTTGTATGCTGACAATCCAGTTGCTGATTCTGTGCAGCTGGCCACTGAGAAGTTGCAGCCTTCTTTTGATGCTGTTAATCTTAATAATATATATATATTTTTTTTAAGTATACAGCTTCTCTCTTCCTCACCGTGTGTGTTACTTATTAAATAAGTAACACACACGGTGAGGAAGAGAGAAGCTCTTCCTTTTCCATGTGTACTTCTTACGACTCCTTGCAGCACTGAGTAGCTGTTTATTTTTCAAAATGTTGCAGTAAAACTCTGAACTGGACTGCTCAAAGTTGAGAGAGACCAGGAGCTCACTCCTCACGAGCCCCACGGCGCGCCTGGTCCTGCTGTCACTCCATTTGATGGCCATTCTGGAAAAATACCCTTTCCACAGATCCAGTGGATCCAGCTGAAACGCTCCGGATGTGGCTGATGGCAGAGCAGACAGCGTGTTAAGACAGGTCAGCAACTTGAAAGTTAGCCACCCCACCTGGCAGCCATGCCTTTGGACTTCCGTTCATCTTCCACATTTTCTCTGACCCCCATCTGAAAGGTATTTGCTGCCGTGCATTCATCAAAGTTCATCCATATTGACTTCATGGATGAGGTTGAGCTTACCAGTGATCCCCTCGATATCGCTGAAGGTAACGGGAACAGACTTACCTTGCGATGCAGCTGGTTAGGACTCTGAGTGGATGGAGCACCCAATAAACATTTCTATGGTACTGAACATGCTGAAATGGTGGTAGCATAGTTCATACTGAATAGCCACCTGAATACCTCCAATGGGCAATAGCTTAAATTTATGCTCCAATTTGCATGACAAGTCGGCCAGCCTATCTTTCCAAAGCTCGGTGCTGCACCCCTCTGAAACTCATCCTTGTGTGGGATCACAATCACATCCTGTATACATCAGACCGGCAACAAGTATTCCGCACCGGATTTTTATCGTTGTGTGTCTCTTTTTGGGGGGAAAACAACTCAAGGAATAAACAGGAAGTAGATGGCATTTGTTCATAAAAACAGGGGTATAAATCACGCTGAAGACTAATAAGGCCCAGAAAGTCAGAACCTCTTAGATTCATAAGCATAATATTATAAGTTCAGGTAGGGAAATGAGGAGATATCCTGCAGCTGAATGGGGAAATGACTGCCCCCCGCCATACCATGTAAACTCTGAACTCCACTGCCTATAGGCCTACCCTAGGCTCTGTTACACATACTGTACTTACATTGAACTCTGTTGCCTATACTCAATTTATACCTGCCTACAGTAACTGCTTTCTACAACTGCCTAATTCACTATTTTATCTTACCTCATTTTATATTTTATTTTGATGTTACTGTTACCATTCTTGTATTCACTTGATGTTTCTTAATTGTGCACTGTTGAGTCTGAGCTTGAATCCCTCTTGTATGCTGACAATCCAGTTGTATACTGTATTGCTGATTCTGTGCAGCTGGCCACTGAGAAGTTGCAGCCTTCTTTTGATGCTGTTAATCTTAATAATATATATATTTTTTTTTAAGTATACAGCTTCTCTCTTCCTCACCGTGTGTGTTACTTATTAAATAAGTAACACACACGGTGAGGAAGAGAGAAGCTCTTCCTTTTCCATGTGTACTTCTTACGACTCCTTGCAGCACTGAGTAGCTGTTTATTTTTCAAAATGTTGCAGTAAAACTCTGAACTGGACTGCTCAAAGTTGAGAGAGACCAGGAGCTCACTCCTCACGAGCCCCACGGCGCGCCTGGTCCTGCTGTCACTCCATTTGATGGCCATTCTGGAAAAATACCCTTTCCACAGATCCAGTGGATCCAGCTGAAACGCTCCGGATGTGGCTGATGGCAGAGCAGACAGCGTGTTAAGACAGGTCAGCAACTTGAAAGTTAGCCACCCCACCTGGCAGCCATGCCTTTGGACTTCCGTTCATCTTCCACATTTTCTCTGACCCCCATCTGAAAGGTATTTGCTGCCGTGCATTCATCAAAGTTCATCCATATTGACTTCATGGATGAGGTTGAGCTTACCAGTGATCCCCTCGATATCGCTGAAGGTAACGGGAACAGACTTACCTTGCGATGCAGCTGGTTAGGACTCTGAGTGGATGGAGCACCCAATAAACATTTCTATGGTACTGAACATGCTGAAATGGTGGTAGCATAGTTCATACTGAATAGCCACCTGAATACCTCCAATGGGCAATAGCTTAAATTTATGCTCCAATTTGCATGACAAGTCGGCCAGCCTATCTTTCCAAAGCTCGGTGCTGCACCCCTCTGAAACTCATCCTTGTGTGGGATCACAATCACATCCTGTATACATCAGACCGGCAACAAGTATTCCGCACCGGATTTTTATCGTTGTGTGTCTCTTTTTGGGGGGAAAACAACTCAAGGAATAAACAGGAAGTAGATGGCATTTGTTCATAAAAACAGGGGTATAAATCACGCTGAAGACTAATAAGGCCCAGAAAGTCAGAACCTCTTAGATTCATAAGCATAATATTATAAGTTCAGGTAGGGAAATGAGGAGATATCCTGCAGCTGAATGGGGAAATGACTGCCCCCCGCCATACCATGTAAACTCTGAACTCCACTGCCTATAGGCCTACCCTAGGCTCTGTTACCCATACTGTACTTACATTGAACTCAGTTGCCTATACTCAATTTATACCTGCCTACAGTAACTGCTTTCTACAACTGCCTTACACTGTAATCATATAATTACTATAAACGAGTCCTACCTCAAACTATAGTCTACCCATATAACTCTGTATAGCTGTGTACAATAGTGCTGTGTATACTGTATATACATTTATCGCATATATATCCATATCTGTCTGACTATACCTGCATATAATCCTTCTATATACCTACCGCATATAACCCATAACTTTGTCTGATATCCACATCTGTCTGTACATACCTGGCCAGTATGACTTACTACCATAGTGTCTTTATACCTGGTTCACTGTATATAATAATACTATAATTCCTAGTATATACTAAGTATATACTTAGTATAAGTATAATATGTACATGTAATATTTCAGCGTATTTGGGTTCCTGAAAAGCGCTTTATAAATCAAATGTATTATTGTTATAACTCTGTATACATCTGATTAGCCGATTTAGCACTATTCTCAGTAGTACTAATTTATATATCTTATACCCAGTTTAATCACCTATACATTGTATACTACTATCGCACATAACTGTTGCATTTGCACTCTGGTTTGATGCCAAACTTCTTTTCGTTGTACTGTACTTGTGCTGTATAATGACACTACATTTTAATCCGATTTTATTGCTTGATTTAACATGATGCACTAACAAAACAAACTCAAATAATACGCATTTGACAGATTTTATGCAGGCCAAATACAATGGCTGGAAAGGTGTCTGCGTTTCCCCCAGTAGCCTACCGGGTGTGCCGCTCTGATGTATTGATTCAAAACGAAATGCAAGATTGAATGGTCAATTCCACATTCTACGGGAAGGGTGGCAACCCCACACACAGCAGCAAGAACCATCGATTTAGCGTCACTCAGTTAGCTAACCTGCTTCAGCAGCGACGTTGTCTGACAGGATATTCATAAGGGTCTGGATTGACTCCTCGCAACAAGCGGGCTTCCCAGTGAAACCGTCCATAGAGACAGGATACTAGAGAGCAGGCCCTTTGGAAACAAGCCCAAACTGCCGATATTTATAAGTTACTTTACAGGAAAAACAAGCCCAAACTTGGTGGTCACCCATCAGGACAAAAGAGAAGTTGAGAGGTCACTCAGTCTAGAGCTTGTCAAGGTCATTGGCTGGTCGAAAACAGGTTATCCCTCCACCTGGGTAAAACCGAAGCTATCCTTTTTGGCTCTGCCATACGACTTAAGTGGTCTCCTGGGTTCAAAGTAGTGGTAGGAGATATCGAGGTTACAGCAAAGGAGGAAGTCACATACCTAGGATGTGTTTTGGACAAGACCTTATCAGGGGTGAGCATGGCACAAAAGGTGGTCACAAAGATCAACCAGAGAATACAATTTCTCTGTACCCAGAAGTACTGGCAGGGGCCCTGATCCAATGTCATTATGACTACGCGTGCTCCTCCTGGTACACTGGCATCACAGTAGCACTGAAAGGTAGGCTACAGACAGACAGCTCAGAACAAATTAGTTAGACTGATTTTAAAACTCCATCCCAGGACTCACCTTACACAGACACATTTTAACAGCCTCAAGTGGCTCAGGGTTGAGGAGAGGGTCTCTCAATTAAAACTCAACATGATGATGATCTCCTTCTTCCCTACCGCCCCACCCGTTCCCTCCGGTCCTCCTCCACTGCCTCCCTCACTGTCCCGACATCCAAACTTAAAAACTTTGGAGATCGGGCCTTCTCTCGTACTGCACCCCGACTCTGGAACTCCTTCCCCCAGTCCATCAGAGACTCCCCTACACTCTCCACCTTCAAAGCTCGCCTCAAAACCCACCTGTTCTCCCTTGCCTTCAACCCCCCCCACCCATAAACCCCCCCCCCCTCCAACCTGATTGATGTCTGTCTCCAGTCTTTTTGTGCTATCATGCTTGATTGATTGATTGAAAAGTTTATTAACAGATTGTAGAATGGGTACAGTACAGTACAGCTCAATACATACAATTGTTAAGGGGTTGCAGACCAGAGAAAGACTTTCGTCTTGTTTACATCAGGGTCCCCCATTTTCAATTCATCATAACATATATGACATACATGACATACAGATAGACAGTACTGCTACATCTATACATTTATGACATATCAGATTAGCAAATACAGTACTGTTTGTGATACAAAAAGTGTCCAGAAAAAGAGTGTATGGAACTCCGATGGAGTTTCGATTTGACGTCGAAACTGTACATTGGAGGAGGTTGGGTGGGTGGGGTGTTGTTGGGTGGGTGGGTGTGGGCTGTACATTGGGGGGGGGGGGTTGAGTAGGGGGGGGGGGGGGGGGGGACTGTACACTGTACATTGGAATACTGACAAAGCCATACTTGGTCATTTACTGTACAACTGGGTTAGGACATTTGTAGGGGCCAGTTTTGAATTGCAGTCTCCCGTAGGTGTTCTTTGAGAGTGCTTTTGAAAGTGGGTAGTGATTCACATTCCTTTACAGCTTTGGGTAGGGCGTTCCACATTGATGTGGCATATTTGCGAAACGTGTTTAGTCCCTTGTTTGAGCCGAATCTGGGTTTAACATGATTTGTGGAGCTCCCTCTGGTGTTGTGATCATGGTATTCACTGACCTTTGGGAAGTATTTTGACATGTACATGGGTACCTTGGTCGCGTAGTGTATCTTGTAGACCAGGCCCATTGCAAGTTGCTGTACTCTGTCGTCTACTCTAAGCCATCCTAGATTGCTGTCTTCCCCGTTCCCCCCATGGTCTCATGTTCCTTTTGTTTTTGTTTCTTTGTTTCTTTGCTTTTGTTTCTTTGTTTTTACTTTTGCTCCCGACTTTTGTCAGCGACTTCGGGTTATTGAGAAGCGCTATATAAATTAAATTAATTATTATTATTATTACAAGATACTCTGGAATACTGTCCCTCAATATCTTAGTGAATATTTTAACAGGGTAAGGGATTTACACGGACATGCCACCAGGGGGAGTCCTACAGATATCGTCCCAGTGAGATGTAATAGAAAGATAGGCCAAAACTTAAAGTCATTCATATATTCAGCAGCAGTATTATGGAATAGCCTACCAATGGAGTTGAAGTCCATAAGCCCCTTCTCCACTTTTAAATCAGCTATAAAGAGGTGGATCATAAGTAGCAGAAGCTGGGAGTAGTGAACAAAGGGTTTCTAATATGTGTTATTCCTTTTTATTCTTTTATTCTTTATAAAATGGAATATTAATGTATGTATATGCATGTATTATTGGTATTGCACAGTTGAACAATTTTATTGTAAGTTGTATGCAATATATAGTTTTTGGCGCTATTCCAAAACGGAAACACAATTTAGCATTTTCAGTAGGGCCACAACGTTTCCTGCCAAAACGGCATTTCTATCTAATAGGGACAGCAAACGTATTCAAAAACGTATTCAAACGAGCACAAAAACACTGTGTGTAACAAGGGCCTCAAACAAGGGACTAAACACGTTTTGCAATTATGCCACATCAATTTGGAACGCCCTACCCACAGCTGTAAAATAATGTGAATCACTACCCACTTTCAAAACCACTTTCAAAGAGCACCTATACGGAGACTGCAAAGAATGTGAATCACTACCCACTTTTAAAACCACTCTCAAAGAGCACCTATACGGGAGACTGCAATTCGAAACTGGCCCCTGTAAATGTCCTAACCCAACCCCCTCCAATGTACAGTAAATGTCCTAACCCAATAATACACAAGACCCTCTTCTTGGGACCAAGTAAGGTTTCGTCGATAATCCAATGTCCAGTTTGCCCCCCCACCACCCCACCTACCCAACCCACCTGCCCAACCTCCTCCAATGTCCAGTTTCTTCGTCAAATGTATACTCTCTTTTTTATACTCTTTTTGTATCACAAACAGTACTGTATTTGTAAATCTGATATGCAGGCATGCGTTGTTCATGGGACTGGGTAGCACGGTGTGTAACCTCACTCGCTATTTGCATATCAATAGCACCGGTCGTCAGGTGTGTTAAATACGTTCTCAGACACATTCACACCTACCTTGTTGTGAAGACGTGTTACATTCCATTCGTAGACGCAATTAGGCACTGTCTTTAGTCTGTGCCCAAGCGAGGGGACATTAAATGCGCATTCGCGGGAGCTCGCGCACGCGCCGGGAGCGCGCGTGCACGTGGTGCGTGTCACTCCAGATGATTTCAATAACGCACCACTGCTGATATGTCATAAATGTCTAGATGTAACAGTAATGTCTATATGTCATGTATGTCATATATGTTATGATTAATTGAAAATGGGGGACCCTGATGTATGTAAACAAGACGAAAGTATTTCTCTGGTCTGCATCCCCTTAACAATTGTGTGTATTGAGCTGTACTGTATTGTACCCATTCTGCAATCTGTTAATACAATTTTCAATCAATCAATTTCAATCAAGCTTTATTGTGTTTATTTTAATCCTATTGGTAAATGGTGATATGTATACCTGTTCATCTTGTGTTCAAATGTATGTGTTATTCTAAATCAATAAATGATTCATCTATCTATCTATAACTTCCCCAAAGTCTATGAAAATGACGTGAAAGACTAAAGGGGGGTGTGCCCTTCCAAAGATTGCGTGTTTTAAATACAAAAAAGTCAACAAACGCCTATGCAGAGCTTCTATTGGTTGCTCAGCGGTTTGAAATGTCAAAGAACTCCTCCTAGTGGGTTTACAGGATTTGTCGACCACATGGGCGGAGCCATGTATGTGCATTCGTATTCCCGTTGGTATAATCTCACAATAGTATTACTTGTTGAAACGTGTATGTATAACTCATAATATATAGTGGACTTTATATTATAATATGCTACTTACGTCGTCACAATACCATTGCAAATACTTCTCGAAGTCAACTTCCTGTCTTTTTAACTTTCTGTCCAAGTGCATTGGGGGGGAAACATGCACTTTAGAATCACCAGATATTATTCTAAAGTGGACAGAAAGTAAACAGGACGTTGGGCGGATCCTGTGCAGCAAAACACGCGCTCCTTAACCTCGTTCCCACCTTAACTCGTGACGCGCTCCTTAACAACGGCATCCCAGCGGCACCCTGATAGGCTCGCTGGAGTCAAATTCCAGCCAATGAGCGCAGCTGGTGTGGCTCGCCGCGGCCCCATAGTTGTTGTGTCTCAGAGGCGCAGAGTTCAAACCTACTGGGCTCAATCTACTGTAGTCTTTCACCTTTAGTTATTAAGTGATTTATTTAAACACACAGGAGGAGACACCAGTCACGGTAAGATGGAATATAATATATATATTTTTTAACCTAACGTTACATAGTCATTTTCGATTCAATCAAACTACGAAACCGCCACACCTAACAACGCTAGACGGGCTTCGTTAGAGATCTGCAAACGTGCACACAGATTATGTTCAAGTTATGCATTACAAAAAAACCTAATAATATATACAATTAACTTGCTCCTTGTTTCACATTGAACATCGAGAGAAAGAAGTAGTTCGATCTTATTTATTTTTATTTTTTTAAACCAGAGACCCGCCTGTTTCGTTGTTTTTCCATTACAGGTCATCATCACTGGCCATCAGTCTGCTGAGAGAGAGATAGAGAGTAGGATCTATGAGAGGATAATACGGAGTCAGCCATGCCTTTTCCGAGGGGGAAGAACCCCACTGTGCTCGGCGGGAGTAAAATACCAAAATTAAATATCAAAGGGGGTGAGAAACAGGTAAGTGACTTGCATTCAACTCTGCTTGAGGTATCGTTCGGTTAGACGAGCTGTTTAAATCGCCGAGGTGACTATGAACAATGGGAGGCACTACGATCTCACTACAGAAAGAACTCAAAACACAGCGTGTTTATGTGACCTGAAATCCACAGCACATTTAACGATAAATGAAAACATTAAATTTACCACATTCTCCATCTTGTCGACATGTCTATTTCATCACTTGATTGTTTCCTGTAAGCTACATTCAGTTGAATTAAACTGGCACAAAATGAGCAGCCTATGCACTGGAGGAATGCATACCTAATCTAAACGTATTTTTGATTCGGTGCAATAATAATGCAGGACCTGTAGGATATTTGATCTTGTAATACAATTGTCATGGTGTTTCATTCAACACTGTCTTTCTCTTTTTATATTAAATACTTTTTTAATGCAATATCCATCTATAGGATATTGTGGACAACAGTATAGCCTACACGTATATACCTTTGCATGGAACACATCCTAGTCCTAATTCTGATCATGTTGGTATCTGTATATTTTCTAGCTCTATTGAGCTATGTATGTATATACAAAGCTCTATAACTAACACTGTGGATTCTGAGGGTTGTTAATAACTTGTCCTAACTAATTATTGCAAGTTCCTTGTGTTTTCGAAGGGATCAACAGAAAGCTCAAAGAGTCTCACCAAAGGCCAGCGGGGTGAAATTAACACAAGCTGCTGCTGAAATACAGTATACAATTACCCTTTTCCAAAGTCTCCTTTAAACTTCTCCAGCCGAGCTGTTCATTTCCGGTAATGCTGCTGTAATGACATAATGACTTTCAGATTTGATAGCGGCTTGTGTTTTCACCCCACCAGCCTTTGACTCAAAAACACAATGCAAACTTGCAATAATTTGTTAGGATGAGTTATTAACTTAACCCTCGGAATCCACCGCTGTTCTTCATAGAGCTTTGTATATTTACATTTTGTCATTTAGCTGACGCTTTTATCCAAAGCGACTTACAAGTTCTGTACGACAAGTCAGCAGGAAGGGTACAACTCTTTCAGCTGAGTAACAACGATCAAACAGTGCTGAAACTTGGGTGCTGCAGTATTGAGTGCATAGACGTATGACATATTAGGATATATGTATACATACATACAAAGGTCAATAGAGCTATCGAAGTCAACAGTGATTAATAATGTGTAATGACATGTGTTTTTATTTACTTGTCTCCTGTGTGTGTGTGTGTGTCTTGCAGGAGGACGGTCCCCATGTCAAGAGGTCGTCCTCACCTCCCCAAGGTGCTCCTAAGAAGAGGCCAGCCTTCCTTGACATCACCAATGTGAGTTGTGCAGAATGAACAATTCCGTAGAAGGGTTGACGTTCTATTATCTAAAAATAACATTGGTTATTAACTCATTGACTGACACGCTGTTTTCCCATCTTTACTCAATGGCGCCAGCGTTATTGACCATTTTCGCAATGTTTGCGGACCCATCGTGTGTTCTGTATTATAGCTATGGAGACAATAGTATGGCTCATTTGACAGGCATTGTTTATAGTCCAACATTGACAAACCAGTTAATGTCTACATACTTTAGTTTGTGCGCTATTACATGCTAAACATCGCCCCTTTCCAAAATAATCCAGTCTTTTTTTTCTAGATCGTGAGATATGACGTCTTATATGCATATGCCCAAATCGTTCGGCTTGCTCGCCTGAAACTCCAAATATTTCCAAATCAAAGGTATATACCATATATATTATGTGTCTTCACAAAATCATCAAGGGGGGGGCGGGGGTCGTTTTACCTCGAAACTGCGATCGTTACCAAAAGCATGTTTTAGGTTTGGTAAAAGACGGCGCTGTGATCGGTACAAAAGCATGTTTTAGGTTCGGTAAAATATACCTTACCTTAGCCAGAAGGTACTCCAAAAAGAATAATCCCAATGACCCCATCGCGATCGCAATTACTCGTGTATATTTTGCATGGCTATCCTACGGGAAACAATAGGTTTGAGGCGATACAATCTCCGACCGATTGCTCTGTCCTGATTCCCTCTGAGGGGGAGAAGTTCCTGCAGACACTCCCCACACTAAACTATCCCAGTTCAAAAGGTAGGCGATACTGCCACCTGGTGGGATTCGATCATCATTGCAATTTTAACGTAGGCAGCGGTGCAAGGGAGATACAGGGAGGTCCGCGCAAGTGTTGGGGATCAAAGGAAAAAGATCAAAGCATCTAAAAACGAGAACTCATTATTGGCGCTCAACGGTTGGCTGCCAATGAGTTAAGATGGTAAAACTCCAGTTTCAGTTGAATGTGTTCAAGTTCTTTATTTGTTAAATACACAATACAGGGGCATTGCAGGTAATTAAATGTGTGTTTCGAGCTCAGACTCAACAGTGCACAATTAAGAAACAACAATGAATACAAGAATGGTAACAATAAGTAGTAGTAGTAGTAAGAAAGATAAAATATAAAATTAGGTAAGAAAGTGTCTTGCATATAGTGGGGCGACAGGTAGAACAGTCGTCTGGTAATCCAGAGGTTCCCGGTTCGATTCCCACTCCTCCCGGGCAGCGTATCAAAGTGTCCTTGAGTAAAATGTGAGGAACAAATTATGAAGCGCGTTGGATAAAATCGCTATATAAATACAGCCATTTACCATTTAGTGTATGGGCATGTTAAGGTGCACTGCAGGGTTTCATTGTACACAGGTATGTTCAATAACAATAAGTAGTAGTAGTAGTAGTAGTAGTAGTAGTAGTAGTAGTAGTAGTAGTAAGATCAAATAAAAGTGTAACTGCTGTGAATAATGGGGCCAAAGCTTACCCAAAGGTAATTCAGTGTTCAGATTGTTGGGTTCAGTCTCATGATGTTCTACTGTAATAAAATGCTTTTAGTGCAGTAGAGTGATTTTGTCCGCTCCTCTGATGACAGGCTGCCTGTCAGATCGCCATGACGATGGGGAGGGAGGTGTCAGTAAGTGTGACACTATGCATCCGCCACTCTGGTAATGGACGCTGTACTTTGAGCATGGGCGGGAGAGACACTGTGTCTGGTGTGTGTGTGTGTGTTGGTCAGGGTTCCCACTCGTCCTGGAAAACCTGGAAATTCATAGACTAGAATTGTTTGAGTCCCAGTGGGGAGCCCTGGTTGGTGTAAATTAACTTGTTAAATTTGTCACTGGTGGTGCTGCATGTACTCCATCACTTAACTTTGGTGATTATAAATGATCGCCATGTCTTGAGTTTGTTTTGATCATGAAACCCTGTCTTTTGATTTGAGTTATATTTGTTGCTCTTTGAAATACCGTAATTCCTCTAATAGTAACCGGGTCTCAAATACAAGCCGGGTCTCTATTAATGGCCGGGTGCGCTCTTGAGCTAAGCAATTATAAGCCGGCCTCCTAATACAAGCCGGGTTACTAATATACTGAGCTGCATACTGAGCTAGTTACTTGATTTCACTTTGAAAACGTTGAAATGACCAGTGACCACCTGTAATTGCACTGTTTACTATTTCATACAGTACTTGGTTTCAATAAATGAACCCAGTACATTTTACTGGGTTCAAACTGACACAAAATGTTGATTTATTCATTATGATCCGTTTGAAAATTTGAAATATAGGCCTCCCTCTTATACAGGCCTCCTCCTAATACAAGCCTGGTACCCGCTACAGTTGAAACAAATACAAGCCGGGGTTACTATTAGAGGAATTACGGTACTTGGGCAGGCAGTGATGTTTCTGCTCATACACTTATTTAAAGGGGGGGGGGGTTCTTCTTCCTTTCAGGAATCTTTGTATTGATGCACGCATGCATTTTTGAATATATATAAGGTGCACAGTGTTCCTGCAGTCCATGCGTCCGGGAAGATTTCAATGTCCCGGAGAAATTCTGGACAAATATGATCTTTGTTTATTGACCTTATTGCAATAACGTTGTACCTGATGCTTATTGTCAATCGAAACAGTCTCAGTTACTATTTGTAATAACTAACTAACATTACACTACCTCAGTACCTCCACTCTGTCTGCACTGCAGAAGCTCTCTCCACTCATGGAATGGCAGATTTCAAGTGTTTCAAAGGTGTTTCTGGTACAGCCAGCCCAGGAGTGTTTCGGTCCATGTAGCACAACTCTGCGTGTACGTTCGCATCAATAGTCTGTGAATGTTACGCGAAGGGGGTGACATGTTGTCAGCACAATTTGGAAATGCAGAAACACAAACTATTGTAGCTGTATTCCAACGCAACAAACTTTTCCTGGTAACATTACTTGTTAGATTCCTCCTCCAACTCTCTCATGCTCTAGCTTCCACGGTTTGTTTAGCTGCTGCTCACACACACACACACACACACGCATGTTACTTGGTAACCAAATAAAAACAAGAGGTACCGGTAACTATTTTCACAGGATATTATGACCAGAGAGTTTTATATATGTTGGACTTCCAAAACATATTATATTATGTTTAACATAATACGGTATATTTTATTCCTTTATGCCAATTTTTTTTTATTTATTGCCAAAAGTACTTGTTTGTGCCACTGAAACAGAAATCTCACTCTGAAATCCCATGGGGCATGAGTTGTTGCAGGAAAACAACGCTGGTTAGCTGTGAAGCATGAGAGCATAACACTTTGTTGCGTTAAAAGCTGGCGATTTTTTTAAATTTATATATATATATATATATATTTTTTTTTTGTGACCTGCAACATGGCAGTTTTAAAACCAGAGACAGTGGACAGACTTGTCTTTCTTGCCTGCAACTTAAAGTAATGGCTTTGCTTGTCCAAATGACAATACTGACCAAATTGAGATATATTTTTCTCTTGTCCATTTATTTTGTTTGCTTTCTAAATTAAAATACAGTTTGAAACTGTCTGTACACCGTAGGCTATGTGTGCTAGCAGTAGGGATGGGTACCTTTCACATTTGAACCGGTACCTGTGAATCGATACCGGTACCCAACGGTACCTTTTTTCTGTACTTTAGTCTAAACAAATTTTATTTACCTACCTCAGTTGTGAAAAAAAAAATCCAAACTTCAAATAACTACAATTTCGACAGTTTTCGGCTTGCCATTGCTCCGACTGCTTTGTTGTTGAATCAAGTCAAATCCTAGGTAAGCATATATTGTGCGTGTGAACGTTGACATGAAGAAAAAAAAAGCTAAAAAAAAAATAGAATTTTATTATTATATATTTCGTCCTGTATCTCACTCGAATCGATACTCTGTAGTACCGACGTGTTTTGGTTCGGTACCCATCCCTAGCTAGCAGAGCTAGTCTCCAGTCATGAGTCACGGTGCACATGTGCGGTGGTTTGTCCACCAAAAAAGCGCCAAAAGATAGAAAAGAAACTAGCAGAGCCAGAACTGTTCAACTCCCCTGGAGCCACAGCCAGCAGAGAAGCCGGTTTACTTTCGCTTTCAAACCAGCTGCAGCCTGAGAACTGGAGTGTGAGGGGATGTAACACTAAAGATGGCGGCAACGACAAACAATTGCTGCAAAATAAACATACATCTGTTGTTAAAAAAAAATTTATACTTTTTTTTTTTTTTTTTTTGAGTGATATGATATTGTTATCGATATCGTTATCGCGATATCATTTTTGGCCATATCGCCCAGCCCTAATTCATACACTATTGAATTATTGATATGGGCATGCCGTTTCTTGAGTGGAGAGACCTGTTGGCTGTTGCAGACAGAGTAGTGGAGGTAATGTAATTATTCGAACATAATAAAATAGTAGTGTGAGTGACTCCGTGCTGCCATGCGTTTTAAGATGCATTCTAAAAATTATTTCCCTAAACAATTACTCTAGCATTACTCGAGTAATTCATGCGAGTACTCGAGCGCTGGTATACAGGATGGAATACAAGATAGTGGCTCAAGGCCTATTCAGTTTCAACTCAACAGTTTTCCTCCTCATTGGAAACGTTTCACATTACACAAATGCATGTCATTAAAGGTGCTTTACGTGGTATTTATTTTCTTAAAATAAGTATTGAATAACTACATTTCGATGGCCATCACTGATATGGAGTGTTTGGTCAGTAACATGGGTCTCCCAGTTCCTCCACTCTGCAGTAAACAAATAGAAAAAAGGTACATATTGTATGTTATAGCAATACGTAATATACGTATGTGTACGTATGGGTGTAATAAGTACATAATGTTGCATATCCATTTATATACTATCATTGTTGGTTTGTCTCCCGGTCCTGTTTGTTTTGTACTCTTGCAGATACAACACGTAAATATATTACTTTTATAAATAAGACGTAAATATATTACTTATGGCTATAATGTACAATGTACATTTTTCCCTGTGGTCAATTAGTACTTTAGTTTTCTGATGAGACTCATTTTGGGACACTGTACTGCGACCGTATCCTGGGTCACCAGAAATAGATGACTAGAGCACTGACTTGAACTGACTTCCCTGCCGAAGCCTAGACATAGGCCAATGTTGAGCCAATATGCTGGTATCCGTGTCTTGTGTACCACCTTAACCGAAGTCCTTACCCGGCGTCCACAGGCCCACAAGGTCCACATCAGTCTCCCGGGGAGGAAGAAGGAATTGGCGAAGAAGACTGTGAAGAAAACCACAACCGCCACCTCAGTGTCGGTCAAGAACTTGAAAAAGTAATATACCTTTATATACTTTCTTCAGTGTGCTTTCTGTCTACTCGCCCCCTGGCCCTCTTTCCACTGCTCTTCACATCATTATTATAAGTAAAAATAAAAAAATTACGTATATATACGTGGTTGGCCGCAAAACGGTTAAAGTGCTTGAAATTCAAATCAACCATTCGCATTGAACGTTCATCCATGATAAAATCCAAGAAATAAAATCTTTTTTATTTAAAGTGCAAATAATTGACGGAAATTGGTTTTAAGCCATAAATATTGGATCCTACATCTTTTTCTATAAAAACAGCATTTAAAAGTTAATTGTATCCCTTTAAATGCCTGTTTAAAATGATAAATGGTGCTTGGAAAAGTACTTGAAAGTCCTTGAGTTTCATTTTACAACGTCTGTGGGAACCCTGTATATGATTGATGTATAATAATACCATTTACCATCTTCAATCATAATCCTTTCTTCCTATTGGCAGCTAACACACCTCATTATGTTTGGTTAATGTGTTCAAATCAAATCCCCCCGGGTGTTTTAAAAGTGATGTTTCACTTGAGCAGAACATGTTTTCAGTCTACCTCCATCCAAGCACATCTTCAAGTAAACTAACGAGTGCTGTGCTGCTGACCCTGTTATCCACCGTCAACACCGGCTGTTCCTATTGGTTGTCAGCCCCCTCAGACCCTAAGGTAGTCTGAGTCTTTGTTTTTGAATGGTTTGAAGAAGTATTAAAGAGTTCTCTTGTCTCTTCCTCTTTAGGTCTTCCTCTGGGAGCTCAGAGGGGCCAGATCCTGAGGAAGAGAGACCTGAGGTAGAGGAGAAGATAAAGGAGGAGGTGGTAGATGAGAAGATAAAGGAGGATGAGGCAGAGGTGAAGATAAAGGAGGAGGAGAAGACGGAGGTGGCTGCCACACCCTCTGTTGGCCGAGAGCTGCCACTGCGCCTCCAGAGACCACAGGTAAGGCTGTATGCGTGTGTGTGTCAGGGGTGGGAGATTGACGCTAACTATTTCATGGTATTCCATCGCAGACATCTTGGTTTGGCAAACATGTGATTGTAATCAACAAGCAGGTGATTATCATTCAATGACGACCGTGGCCAATGACGACCGTGGCCAATGAGTGCCATTAGCCGGAATATTATAGTTTCATGTTATCAGAATATTATAGTTTCATGTTAGCATTGAGCATTTCTTGGTCGACAGTGTGGCCAACTGGGCAGTAGTGACCATTAGAGGATTAGCTGCGTCACACAGGTGGCTCCGATTTTGGCGAAGTACAGAGAAGACCTCCTCCTCCAGTGGAAGGATGTGAAGAGGGCGCTCTGGTGACAAGTTCTGCACAAATAACAACCTGTAGAGTCAAAGTCATGTCTCCGAAAGGAGTTAACTGTGTACAAAAACAAGTTTTTGAGTGGAGGGGGCCTTTTAACCTCTTCCGCCCTAGCCATATCTTCTGAAAATCGGCCTAAAAATACATACCTAAGTAAATGGAAGATTGCTCCACTTCTACAAGGTCCATTTGCATGTTCTTGGTATCTAGGGACATCTATGGATCTCAGGGAATGATTCCCTGTGTCAGAAATATTGTGTCTGTTACTAGGCTTGAGTAAATTGTAATGAACCAAAGGAGAATATCAATTCAATTACTATTATTATTTTTTTCATCTTTGACAGTGAATAACACCATGCTAAAAAATCTAAGCAAATTAATAAAGGGAAGATGATGAAACGGAAGGTTTTGTAGATACAGTACTGAATTCTTCTATCCGGACACATGCAATTTGAAATATTATTATAGAATATAGAATATCAGGCCTATAAATTACCTTATTATAGCCAAGATGCACATCTATGGATCGGGCCAAATCTCCTCTTTCCAATGGCAGAGTTCAATCTGGATTTAGTATCACCAGGCGTGATCCACAAACTGTGAATGAAATCTACTGTAAGTACATTTACTTTATTTGAATGGAAATTGTGTCGCCATTTTTTATCAGAATGCAATGCAGATTTTTGCTAAATGTTCACAGAAAGGTAGATGAACTAACTGCGTTCTAATTTATGTCAATAACGTTCAGGTTTGTGGTAGTTAATTCCGAAAAATAAGATAAATAAAAAAATAAGTCATGACAGGAGCTGGCTTGAGCTGGGTAGTGTCGTTTAAAAAAATTCCAACACCATTCGAAAGCCCTGGGACTCCTCTCCTCATATGACTACAAACAAAATGGCGGCATGCATTACCTTCCGTCGATATTCTCAAGTTTCTGAATACATTTCCAAAACTAATATTTCACTAATAACACTTATTGGTAAACAAACGTATTGCTGAAAATATACACTATTGCTGCTGTTTTGACAGGGTTAGGGTCTTTAACCTTGGCTACATTTGAAGTAGGGCTGGGCGATATATCGAGTATACTCAATGTATCACGGCTTGTTCTACATGAGATGTAGTAAATTACTATATCGCGAACATCGAGTATATGTTGTCACGTCGCGGCTGAGATGAGACTTGCTTTAGCGCAGAGCTTTCCTCTCATTTCATTATACAGACCAGCGAGGACCTTAAATGACATGCAATTGTAATTCCATTAGACACAGACCGGCACGGACCTTTAATGACATGCAATTTAATTGACGCAAGCAATGGGCTAACGTTAGCTGCTACGGTAATTAAGTTATCCCACATAACTAGGCTAAGCTAACTAGCGTTAGCTGCTAACCCTGGAAACGCTCAAAGCGGACTCCACACTAGTAGTCCATGGGCCAGAGGCCAACATTTCACTTGTCAGTGCCACTCAGGGTGAATAAACTTACATATAATTTTTTCAAAGATCTATGTCTGTAGATGATATTTTTGTATGATAGCCCTTCCAGAGTGGTAGCTTTATCATAATTATCAAGTCATGAAGTATACCTACCCCCTCAGGAAATTGCATTTCAGATGCTGGTGCATATCCTGCTTTAGACTCACGTAGAGGACATTTGTCAATGTTTCACAATATTGTGTTTGGTATCATTTTAAAGGGGACTATGTCCTCTTTCATTCAAGCTAAGATTTGAATCTTTCTGACCAATATAGAGGTCACTGGAGCTCTTTGAACAGTCAACAACACACATATCTACACGATTTTTGCCTAAATGATATACTATCTTTTAGCCTTGTGTCATCTAGGAGCAACAAAGACACTAAATACAATATCTACAACACTCTCAGGACCATAAGGATTCAGGAAATGTATAATATGCCTATACTATTTCATTGTTACAGGTCATTGTGAGCCTTAAATTAGAAAAGCAGTATTAGGCTCCTATTAAACTATACAGAACAGCCACTATAGTCTAGATGGAAACATACAGTAGGTCCACCTGCATAGGGTGGATTTTTTTTCACCACTTGTTTTTTATTAATCCTTGAAGTGTCTATTTTAAGATTCTGACAGGTAACAGGTTGGAATAATGTCCCATGGGTTTATTTTTAACCATTTATTACACCTATTCTGAACCAAAACCTGAAAAAGAAAACAGCATAACTTTTGAAGTTAACAACATATAGAGACAAATTAAAACATTTCCCCAAACAAGTTTTGACCCAAGGAATTCAGTACAATTGTTATTTTAAAGATTCGAACACATCTTGATAAAATGTCAGGACAGAAAAGGCAAAAAACGCTGAAAAAGCATATCACATCTCTATTTTCCCTTTTTACTGAAATGTAGTGCATTGGACGAGATCGATTTAGCTTAGCTTAATATTGGAAATAATATTGTAATAAAGATTGTCTCCATGCTGTTATGCCCTAAATATTATAGTTTTGTATAAACAATTATATAGAGACAAATTAACACATTTTCCCATGCGATTTTGATCAGTGATTTATTTATTGTTAAGGTTCAAACTATATGTTTTCATATGCACTGGATATCATGGACTGGATATCTTCTTTGTTGACACAACATTCAAGTCTTTTTCTATTTGTTTTTTGTACCCTAAACTACTAATCATCATCATCACTAAAACTATTGTCAAAGTCTATCTCTTCCTCCGCCTCATCACACTCGTACTCTCCATCCTCCTCATCCATGTTATTTTTTGCGTAATCTGCCTCTTTATCAAGAGCTTCTTGCTCTTCTGACTCCAGTTTATGGGCCAGTACCTTGATCATAGGCTTTGGGCCTCTTGAATATTGGCTGTTCTGCTCTTTTGTAGCAGGCGACTCTGAAGTTGGCTTGCTGTACATGTGGGATGAGACAGACCTTGGGGGGAGGCAGGCGTTCAATGTCTACTTTGTAGTTTGCATCCAGGACTTTATCAGCACCCATCATTTTCTGCAGCATCTTGGCTCACACAGCATCAACTGACTTCATCCGACCATGGCCATCCATAATGCATGTGAAGGACTCCATCTCATGTTGGAGCTCATCTGTTACCAGCGACAATGTGCCAAGCTGACTAAAAGCCTTCTGAAATCTAGGGTTCTTCTGCAGATTATTCAACGGATTCACCGGTCTCTTTCCTTTGAAAGCGCTGGCACAGTCATCCCCAGAAAAGTCATAGTATCCCAGCAGAGTGCTGCAGTACTCTGAGTCCAGAGACTCAGCCAGTTCGGACACATGTATTAGCTTGCAGTGCCAAGGTGCCAGTGCCATGGTCCAGCCAGGTATCTGGAGAGGTTGGTCATGCTGACATGGTAGAGGAGGATCATCAGTATATAGAGAGGTTGGTCATACTGGCATGGTAGAGGAGGATCAGCAGTATATGGAGAGGTTGGTCATGCTGACATGGTAGAGGAGGATCATCGGTATATAGAGGTTGGTCATGCTGGTAGAGGAGGATCATCAGTATATGGAGAGGTTGGTCATGCTGACATGGTAGAGGAGGATCAGCAGTATATGGAGAGGTTGGTCATGCTGACATGGTAGAAGAGGATCATCAGTATATGGAGAGGTTGGTCAGGCTGACATGGTAGAGGAGGATCATCAGTATATAGAGGTTGGTCATGCTGACATGGTAGAGAGGAGGATCATCAGTATAGAGGTTGGTCATGCTGACATGGTAGAGGAGGGTCATCAGTATATAGAGAGGTTGGTCATGCTGACATGGTAGAGGAGGATCATCAGTATATAGAGAGGTTGGTCATGCTGACATGGTAGAGGAGGATCATCAGTATAGAAAGTTTGGTCATGCTGGTAGAGGAGGATCATCATTGTTTGTCTTGGCAAAAAGCCATCGGGAGAGCCAAGTGCATGAGGCGAGAGGGGGTAATGCATGAGTTCTTGGAGGTTAATGGGCATATCCAGATCCAAAGTAGACCTTGGGAGGAGGCAGGTGTTCATGTGTCTCATCCCGATTCCCACATGTACAGCGAGTCAACTACCATGTCAGCATGACCAACCTCTCTACAATATACTGATGATCCTCCTCTACCAGCATGACCAACCTATATACTGATGATCCTCCTCTACCATGTCAGCATGACCAACCTCTATATATACTGATGATTAGGGCTGGGCGATATGACGATATTATATAAATATCGGGTACAGTTCATTAACAATACACTTTTTAAACGTATCGCGGATATCGTGATGTTTTGCCCTCGCGTTAGAGGCCGCCGCGGCTGAGATGAGACTTACAAGCGCAGTGCTAAATGCTTTCCTCTCTCTCTCGCCTCTACCTCTCGCAGAAAAAAAAAGTCAGTCACACACACACTTGCCAAAATTACGTCATCTACACGCACATACACGCACGCAAGCGCACACACCTAGCCAGAGACAGAGAGGCGGTGGCTCGGTGCTAGGGATGCCCCCTGAAACCCAGGAGTAAGCTCCGGCGTTAACGGTACTGCTATCTGTAAGTTAGTTTATGAGCGGATTAGCTACGGAGCTAACAGAGTGTACCATCCATCTGCGACGCAACAGTGGCAGCAACAGTGGACACGGAGTAATGTTAACGTTATGTGGAGTTCATACTACACTACATGTATGAACTCGACATAACGTTAACGTTACTCCGTTTCCATGAAGTGTTTAATTAGCAGCAATCTGTTGTTGAAAATGTAACGTTAACCGGAAAACCGGAAATGGAATGCGAGGACAGGAAGCCGTCATGAAGTGGGCTTCTGGCCCTTGTAGTCATATATATTGTAGTCTTTTAGTCTTATTAACTAAAAGATTTTAACAAAATAAAAAGCAGCAGCACTATTGGATAACTGAGTCATGTTTGCTATGTATTTCTTTCTTTAGGGGAGTAGGACATTTGTTTCACAGTTTTAGCATGATGTTTTATAGATGGCTAGGTTAAACACAGGTTTTTGTTTTTAAGAGGGGGGGGTTTGATTTGATTGAAGTTTATTTCAAGTATGCAACACAACAAACAAACATCAAGTACAGATATAGCCTTAAGCCGTTCAAATAATAAATGTATACATACATGTAAATAAATAAATAGTTACAATATGTAATCTAATCATCTAAATCTAATCTAATATATAATATAAAAAAAACAAAAGGCTAAAATGCTAAATATATAATCTAAGAATCCAATAATCTAAATCTAATATATAATATAAAAATGCTAAATGCATGAGTCTTTTGTCTTTAATGTTCGCTTGCAAACTCAAATACTGTCTTGGTAAGCCTCATAATGAATTGTTTGGGGAAAAAAGGAAAAACATCGCGATGTGTATCGTGTATCGCCGAAAGGTCAGAAAATATCGTGATATCATATTTAGGCCATATCGCCCAGCCCTACTGATGATCCTCCTCTACCATGTCAGCATGACCAACCTCTCCATACACTGATGATCCTCCTCTACCATGTCAGCATGACCAACCTCTCCATACACTGATGATCCTCCTCTACCATGTCAGCATGACCAACCTCTCCATACACTGATGATCCTCCTCTACCATGTCAGCATGACCAACCTCTCTCTATACTGATGATCCTCCTCTACCATGTCAGCATGACCAACCTCTTGATCCTCCTCTACCATGTCAGCATGACCAACCTCTCTATATACTGATGATCCTCCTCTACCATGTCAGCATGACCAACCTCTCTATATACTGATGATCCTCCTCTACCATGTCAGCATGACCAACCTCTCCATATACTGCTGATCCTGAGGCTTGACAACAGAAGTTCAAACATAACTTCATATTTATTGGTTATTCGTTTCTTCATATCGGGCATCCAGTTCCCATAATCGTCTGTTCAACTTCCTGTGTTGACATTTGAGTGTGACATCATCACCTACGGCAGCTTATACGCTCAAAACGCAAACCTACAAAACCGGCGGGGGGGGGGGGGCTGGCGCTCTCTCTCTCTACATTCAATGATTTAAAGTAGCCAAACGTTACAGTATAAATTACTAACTGGATAGTTGATGATATAAACATTTAATTTCATTATCTGAAATATTCTAAAATCATTAAGTCTGCTATAAGCCATTATCCCTTTGTGTGTGATTATTATTTTCTCACAGTGTGTGTATATATATATACCGCTACATATATATATATGTGTGTGTGTGTGTTTGGCTAAAGGTGATAGAAAACACAGTACTGTGCAAAAGTCTTAGGCACCCAAGAGTTTTTAACGTACTTTTCGCACTATAAGCTGCACCTTAATATAAGCCGCAGCAGCTCAATTGAATGATGTGTACATATATAAGCCGCACTGGACTATAAACTGCAGGTGTTTTAATGTTTAATTACCATATGTAAGGGTTCGTGCACAGAGGGGATTGTCGGGAAAGAGATGGCTGTTTGAGGAAGCTCCCATTTATTAACATTTTTGTTTAAACAGGAACGATAGCCAGTTAGGGGAGCATGTCTATGTTCCCCGCTTTGATTGATTGATTGAACATTTTAGACCACCAGCCCTGATTCCAAACTCTAACCTTAACCAGTTCGAAAGAGGGCCTAAGCTTAACCGTTCGAAACAAGGCGGACATTAATAATTAATAAAAGAATAAAAATTTATAAAATTTTCAATCTATTAATCAATCAAAGCGGGGAACATAGAACCCGGGGAACATAGGGATGATCCCCCAGTTAGCAGCGCCGGGTACATATAGGTAGCAACGTTAGCACTCATAACGATAGCCAGTTAGCAGCTCCAGGTACATATAGGTAGCAACGTTAGCTCTCATAACGATAGCCAGTTAGCAGAGCCGGGTACATATAGGTAGCAACGTTAGCTCTCATAACGATAGAGCCAGTTAGCAGCTCCAGGTACATATAGGTAGCAACGTTAGTTCTCATAACGATAGCCAGTTAGCAGCGCCGGGTACATATAGGTAGCAACGTTAGCTCTCATAACGATAGAGCCAGTTAGCAGCACTGGGTACAGTAGGTAGCAACGTTAGCTCTCATAACGATAGAGCCAGTTAGCAGCGCCGGGTACATATAGGTAGCAACGTTAGCTCTCATAACGATAGAGCCAGTTAGCAGCTCCAGGTACATATTAGTGTTGTCACTAGAGCCATATGAAATCCGCGTTCACGGAATCGCGGACGCAATCGCGGAATTTACCAATAAAAATTGAATCAACTGCAAAACGTGGAATATTGCAGAATTTGGCCTAAT
Organism: Notolepis coatsorum; assembly: GCF_963971535.1. NCBI lineage: Eukaryota > Metazoa > Chordata > Actinopteri > Aulopiformes > Paralepididae > Notolepis > Notolepis coatsorum. Next base: position 68,158,728 of record NC_140177.1, on the reverse strand, counting down.
CTGGACTGAAATTTCGTTTTTGGGTGGAACGTTTGGTGCACACGCGACCGGGGAGGCGGGGACGCTACAGCGTGTTACACACAACACAAGCGGTGCTCAAGCGTCTGGCTGCTTCAGTGTTAACATCGTCAAGAAGCTAAAAAAATCCACAATAAGCCCTCAATTCAGAGCAGAACAGTATCCTAATGACTTTTTATGCCTCCGGTGATAAGGTGTTTTGCTAATTCTGTCAACGTTGCGTGGACTGGACCCGCAAAAACACTTGCGACACTATTGTGATTAAATAGCTATAACGTTAGGACATGATAGCTTCTAGCTAAATCTAGTGCACCCATCCATTTGTTTAATGCAAACGATTGTCATTACACACTGTCCTTTATAAACTAAATACACTTAAATAGCTATGTAACGTTATAGGACTATAGATGGAAATGATAGCTTCTAGAAGTTTAAGCTAAATCTGGTGCACCCATCCATTTGTTTAATGCAAACGATTGTCAGTATACACTGCCCTTTATAATCTAAATAAACTTAAATAGCTATGAAACGTTACAGTACATAGGACTATAGATGGAAATGATAGCTTCTTGCTAAATCTGGTGCACTCATCCATTTGTTTAATGCAAACGATTGTCATTATACACTGCCCTTTATAATCTAAATAAACTTAAATAGCTATGAAACGTTAGAGTACATAGGACTATAGATGGAAATGATAGCTTCTTGCTAAATCTGGTGCACTCATCCATTTGTTTAATGCAAACGATTGTCATTATACACTGCCCTTTATAATCTAAATAAACTTAAATAGCTATGAAACGTTAGAGTACATAGGACTATAGATGGAAATGATAGCTTCTTGCTAAATCTAGTGCACCCATCCATTTGTTTAATGCAAACGATTGTCATTATACACTGTCCTTTATAATCGAAATAAACTAAACTAAAGGTGCCTAAATTATGCATTACTATATTTCATCACAATATAATAGATATAGCTAGGTTACTGACATTGTCATTGTGATAATGTCAGTAGTAGCTAGCTGTATCTATTGTTTACACTTGAAATATGTATTTTTATTTTGTCACAATATTAATTGAAAAATATTGTGTAAAATTGAACTGTATTTCTGAGTTGCAGCACTTAAAAACATTAAATGGACTGTTGTATCTTATTCAATTGTGGACATTTATTCATTCCCACTTATTAGACACTATTTCTGATGGTAAAATGAGCATAAAAAGCAAAATACAGAATTCTGAAATATTAAAACGGAAAAAATGGAATTTGGGAAAAAATAAAATGGAATTTGGAAAATAATAAAACGGATTTCATATGGCTCTAGTTGTCACGATACTGGAATTTCGACTTCGATACGATACCTTGAAAAGTATCGATATTTCTATACCATTTCGATACAAAAAATAGTAATAATAATGATACATTTTTTAAATTATTTTTTAAACAAATTTTGCTTTTGTTGCTGGTTGATTCTCCTCAGCTTCTCTCTGGTACTATAAGAGAAGATAAATATAACACTTTTAAAACCCTTTGTTTATCTTTAGATCAGACATTTAAAAATAACTAAATTATCTAATCTAAATCAAACCCCTCTTAAAAACAAAAACCTGTTTAACCTAGCCATCTATAAAACATGCTAAAACTGTGAAACAAACTCCCCTAAAGAAAGAAATACAAAGCAAACATGACTCAGTTATGCAATAGTGCTGCTGCTTTTTATTTGGTTAAAACAACAACTACAACAATTTTCATGACGGAGAGAGAGAGAGAGAGAGGTAGCGATGTTAGCTCTCATAACGATAGAGCCAGTTAGCAGCGCCGGGTACATATAGGTAGCAACGTTAGCTCTCATAACGATAGAGCCAGTTAGCAGCTCCAGGTACATATAGGTAGCAACGTTAGCTCTCATAACGATAGAGCCAGTTAGCAGCGCCGGGTACATATAGGTAGCAACGTTAGCTCTCATAACGATAGAGCCAGTTAGCAGCTCCTCCAGGTACATATAGGTAGCAACGTTAGCTCTCATAACGATAGAGCCAGTTAGCAGCGCCGCTGCGCCGGGTACAGTAGGTAGCAACGTTAGCTCTCATAACGATAGCCAGTTAGCAGCGCCGGGTACATATAGGTAGCAACGTTAGCTCTCATAACGATAGAGCCAGTTAGCCAGCGCTAGCCAGCACCTGCGAAATCGAATGCCAAACTGATGATATCAGGAGCTATCAGCAGCTAGATAACATTAGACAACGCCTCATGTATTAACACTTTAACTGCCGGAGGTTAAATTCATGACCATGCATGGGTTGCCACTTGCCAGCTCTATTTGTCTATGGATAAGTTCCCCTTCTTTGCAGGGCTATAACATTTTAGATTATATTGCTATATTGCCATTATTATTGCCATTATGTCCTATATGTAATGTTCAGGGTGAAGCAATGTTAAACTTTTTCATTCACATATTCATACTAAAGTATGGTCTAAAGCAGTGTTTCTCAACTGGTGGGTCGCGACCCAAAAGTGGGTCGCGGGGTCATTTTGATTGGGTTGCAATGTGTGTTGTAAAAAAAAAAAAATTTAAATTTTACTTTTCTTTTTCTTCTTTTTTTTATAATTTTTTTTTGCTACCTATCTTTGTGGAAGTGGCTTAAGACAAAGCAGAGGAACAGATTGGACATTGAGCATGACCTCAGAGTTGCTTTGTCTACCATCACCCCAGACTTTGAGACTCTTGTCAGGAGCAAACAACATCCCCAGTTATCCCATTAGTTCCCTGGGATGTTAAGCTAAGAAGTCTGCTAAGAAGGATATATTATTTATTATTATTATTATTAGTATTATTATTATTATTATTATTATTATTATTATTATTATTATTATTATTATTATTATTATTATTATTATTATTTTATTTCATTGTGTTTTTAGCCCTAGTTGCACTTTTGTTGCAACCCCAGTTATCCCATTAGTTCCCCCAAACTTAGGTCTGTTATGTTAAGCTAAGAAATCTGCTAAGAAGCATATATTATTTATTATTATTTTATTTCATTGGGTTTTTAGCCCTAGTTGCACTTTGAGTTTATTTCATGTTTTTAACAATGCATGAAAGATTGTGTATTACTGCAAAAAAAAAATGTAAATCATAGTGGTTAAGAAATTTGGGTCGCGACTTAATGACTAAGGAAAATGTTGGGTCCCGAGGCTAGACCAGTTGAGAACCACTGGTCTAAAGTATAAGTATGTTTTCATCTCTTTCTGCAGCTTTCTCCAGAACGTGATCTATAGCCCCAAATGCATTATATTGATGATGAAATACAGTTTGATGGCAATCGGCGCGATCTAAAAGATTCCAACTGGACATGGTTCTAGAAGTTACTACACGTCATCTGATGTTGACCGGATGGCCGAGGGGGCGTTTATAATTCCGTGGGCAGCGTTATACCATTCATCTAATGTGGGTCATATGTTCATCAGATCAGTTAGTATAGAAGACATTGAAAAATAACGCTGAATCTTACCGTATCTTCCTCGCGCCGTTGGGCGATGAGCGTGGAGTATACATTTTCCTATTATGGGATGTTGGAATACCCGGTTCATTTCCAGGTTTTATAATGGTATATACCTCCAAATCATGTTGTTTATCGAGTTATTGGCAACGGATCGCTATGTATTGTGACGAGCTAGAGTGCCGGGACCTATACCGAGTGCCCGGAAGTAATATGGGTGAACAGCACATCGTCTTAGTAACTTCCTGTTTGGCGATTGCGCCGATCGGCCACCAGATGGCGCTCTTGAACCGCTAGAGGGTTCAGTGGGGCTTTTTGGTGGGTCTCAGGCCAGCGGATGGGAAATATGAATCCGATCACAGATTTTTGAAATATTGATATCAAAGACGAGTTACGGCGTCTTTGGCAACTTGAGCATGGTGGGGAAGGACGCCTAAACTCGTCTTCTGGCAGTTAAAGTGTTAATAAACTAAAGTGAATAGTTCGTTGACTGGGTCATTTTGTTTAATGCTTCAGTTATGTTGAAAGAGGAGCTCTGAGCTGCTCATGCACTCCTCTTGCCGTAATGGTTTGTTGACGTGGTTATGTGAGGAGGAGGGGCAAGGCGTGCACTGCTGCAGCAGATTTAGGAGTCTGATCTGACGGTCACAGAGCTGAGGGAGTGCGCCCAGTTAGCTGTAAAAATCCATAGATTAACTGCACCGTTATATAAGCCGCAGGGTCGAAAAATGGGGGGAAAAGCCGCGGCTTATAGTCCGATAAATAGTCTTAGATGTAAAGCATTTTTAAGTGCTTTAGAGGAAATGTCAAAATATTGCGATATATATAGTGTATCGTGATATGGCCAAAAAATATCGCGATATCATTTAGAGGCCATATCGCCCAGCCCTAATTTGAAGGGAAAAAAACGCAACATTAATTCATACAGTCTGTAGAGATGGATTTATGGCGTGATGTCATTTGCGGTCCGCCGACGCAACGCTCGGCCTAAAGAGAGAGGGAGATGAAGCATAGCGATATAAACAGTCATAGCATCAAATTAGTATTTAGATAAACCACAGAAAAAATCACGTTATAAAAGTAAGGCGTTTCTAAGAAAAAACGATTTGTTATGTCCATTTATGTAGCATAAATCAACATGGGCGCCGCCATTTTGTTGCTGATGTCACAGAGATGGTTTCGCCCGGAGGTGGAGCCTCCCACCTCAGAGAATTGCATGCTGTAGCAATATTATTAGGCTCCTCAAATATCGTTATTCATAAAAACACTTATGTAATATTTTACAGCATTGAGCAACCCCAACAGGGGGATGCTGCATGCTCTGTCATCTTTGAGATGGCGAGACCTGCAGTTGGCACCTGAGATGGCGAGACCTGCAGTTGGCACTGTGTGAGGCCACGACATTTGAGCAAATTAATAATACTGCATGTTCTGAAGGTCCAGATTAATAATTAGAATGAGTTCAACAGAAGGGTATAGATTAGGCTATCACCTAAAGTCTGTTGGTTTATATGAGTTCAGCCTCAACCGAACTCAGTCTAAAGGTCTATTCTGTCTCCGTTATCCCCTGCCCGTCGGCAGATCGATGCGGGAGTAGTTATATCCCTCCCTCCTCTCCCTTGGAGACACCACAACACCAACGTTACACAGCGCTGTAGCAAAACACCTCTCTCCTCACTTTTATTCTCCAACTAACGGTTATCTTTTTCTCCGTTCAATATGTGTTGAGTAGTGGCTCGGCTGTATACAAAACGAACGGTATAACTTTGTCTCCGTTCCAATGCGCGCTGTAAGCAGCGGCGATACAAGGAGCATATACGGGTGAACAATAAAACAGGTCAACAGTAAATATATATCTTTCAAATAAAACAATATATATATAGAGAAAATAATAATAGGGCTCGACGACCGGGTTACACTCTCCCAGGTTGCACGTATTTTTCAGACATTGCCCTGTACCCGAGCCCTACCAGGCAGTGTATTTCGCACATTGATAGCCTTCTGAAAGAAGGCGTTTCTTCAATTAGCTCAGGGGTTCCCAAACTTTTCAGGCCGAGACCCAAAAATAACGGGGTCAGAGAGCCGCGACCCCCACTATTATAGGAGGTAACATTTTTTTTTTTTTTTTTATATAAATGTATGGTTGAAACATGCACACGTTTAAACGCACACACACTAATAAGCATTGGAGGCTTTTAACCAGGGCTGAACTAGGGAAATCATTCAGGCCAGGAAATATAGTGCAAAATATAGCCCCAGTCAGGCCACTTTTTAAGCAGGGGGTCTGGGGGTCCCCCACCAGGACATTTCTTGTTACAAAGACTTAATTTCCTGCATTCTGGTGCAGGCATTTTTTATTTGTACCCTTTAAATGCCAGTGTTTGTGATGGCATCACAAATTATTGTTAAAAAACAGGCTAGCATATGTATGATTAGCAACAACACTGATTTTGATGGATTTTCAGTTTTTTTGTAATGTCAGATTGAAAATAATACAATCTTTTATTCAACTTCAGGCCTGATCATAACACCACATATAAATTTTATAATTCTAACCCTTTAAATGCCAGTGTGTGTGATGGCATATATTTGCAATATATCAAATGCAAAGTAGATTTTTCTGGGGGGGATTATTACAGGCTAGCATGTGTCAATGATTAGCAACAACAGTTTTTTGTAAGGGTCCCGCCTCCACCAATCACATGCGGCTCCTTTTGTGTGTGTGTGTGAGAGAGAGAGAGATAGTTCTCCAACTTGTGTGAGTTGCAGTGATCTCTTGGTTGTTCCCCACCTAGGTTATCTAACTATTGCGCTGCTACAACTAGAAACACTGCCAAATACAACGCAGTTCGGTTTCCGGGTTCCTCTGATTGGTCACGTGACCGCGCGCTAGCACGCCCCCCTTATCGCCCGCTGCCGCGCTGTGAAGCGGAAGAGCCAGCGAGGCAACGCAAGGCGGTGGTTTCAGCAGCAGCGGCCGTCTTCTTCCGAGGTGGCTCGTTCTTATTAATCCCTAATGTCATGTATGTTGTGTATGTCATAAATGTCGATATGAATTGAAAATGGGGGACCCTGATGTAAACAAGACGAAAGTCTTTCTCTGGTCTGCATCCCCTTAACAATTGTGTGTATTGCGCCGTACTGTATTGTACCCATTCTGCAATCTGTTAAATAAAGTTTTCATTCATTCATTCATTTCTCCCCCACTACTCCCAAAAGTAACACTAAATAGATAAAGTACAACAACGCCAGACTCAAGAAACTGTGTTCCCAATTGTTAAAAGGATGCAGACCAGAGAAAGACGTTTGTCTTGTTTACATCAGGGTCCCCCATTTTCAATTCATATCGACATTTATGACATACACAACATACATGACAGCTTTGGCTGTTTGTACGATGAAACAAAGAACTTCTAAGATATACATTAACTTGGATTTCAGTGATATACTTTTGACAATAAATAAAATCAGAATTTGTTCTTACTTGCTTGCCTGGGTAAATAAAGGTTATAGAAATGTTTTTCTTTTGAAAACCGATACCGATATTTTCCGATATCACATTTTAATGCCGATATCGGCCGATAATATCGGTAGGCCGATAATATCGGACATCCCTAATTCATATTTATTTAGGCTATGCTAATTAAAAACACATGTTATGGATATCTAATTTAATTATCTGCTTATTTATTAATGCTTCAATTCATTCAGAAACGTTGCAGCAAACAATCCATATGTGCATTTGTTTATATAATGATAACGTACATAAATAACATTATTGAGGGAGGAAAAAAAGGAAACTGATACCTACTTCACCCTGTTAGTCAAGTTGAACTATCGCTCTGACTCAGACTGTGGGTGGGGGGGGTGTCTCGCAGATAATACAATAGTATAATTATATAATATATATTTTTTCTGTAGGTAACGTAACGTTACATTTGGTTGACAATTTACTGACTGACTGGCATCTGCCTTTTTTTGTCAAATAAAACACCTTGGAACTACGACTGAGTTGCGAGCCCTGCTTTATCTTATGACTTTCACGACACTCCATATTTACGTAGCTATCTAACCATCACTGTAAACCGGGACCCAGCCCAAACCATCACCGTGATGTCACCATCCAGCTCAATCTAAAATGGCGGCGCCCATGGCAAAAACGGGGAAATTACACTTGCGTTTTCAGACAAATAAGCAGGATTTCACATTTGATTATAGGACCATGTCTTACCCAAGGTACACAACAAACAAATTAGGCTCATATTGTTTAACGCTTCATCTCCCCTTTAAGGCTGAGATCACGTAGGAGGCTCCTTGGAATGCGCCTGTGCCTTTTTTTTCCCAGTTTTCCTTCAACCGTTTGGTCGCAGTCGTTCTCCAAAAGACTCACATTTTAAAGCAGATTTTGCCACACCGTATGTCGATGTCATCCTCTTGTCAAACTGTGTGTTGTTTAGCAACAAGGTTGAGGTATTTTTCCTTACCTTCTCCATTTACTAGCGGCGCTCGCAGCTGCATTTCTAGTAGGGGTGTAAAGGTACACGTATCCGTACCGAACCATTTCAGTGTGTACCGTACCGTACCGAACGGCTCTGTACCGAACGAATACAACGGTATGTTAACCACTAATGACCGTCCACCGGGGGCTGTTATTTTCACAATCTAATATAATAATATTTTTTGTTATTAATTTCAATATAGAATATTCGTTGACAGCCCTATGAGTACAATTAGTTACTGCACACTACATCACCCCTGAGTGGAACACTGTACCGAACCTTGACTTCAAAACCGAGGTACGTACCGTACCGTGGTTTTTGTGTACCGTTACACCCCTAATTTCTAGCATTTGGTTATGAAAAAGAAGTGCCCTATATGATCATGGCCTGAAGCAGTATTTACAGGGTATCTGCAGGGTATTAAAAAGTCTTCAATTTCATTTGCACACAGGTATTACTTTTTTTTGGGGGAGACATGCAACAATTTAAATAAAGTGCAGCCACCAGTTCATTATCGCTATGTTTTTGTGCTAGTATGGTCATGAAATCGGAATAAAAAAATCTCATGTTGAAACCTGCAGATACACTGTTTTAATAAACAGTTTGGTTATTATTGATATTGAATGTTGCGATGACATGTTGGGCTGCCGTCGTCCCAGCTGTAACACTAGCCACGTGCCGGTAAATATCTGTGGCTGATAAGTCTGTTAACACCAACACACTTCGGTGGGAGGCTGACAGTTGCCAGGAGGCTCTTTTCTATTCAAACCAACTTGACTGGTAAAATGGCGGAAGGAAGGGCCACCCTGTGCCAGGTAAATTAAACTCTCTCCTCTCTGTCCGTCTCCCCTTCAGATCCCAGAGGAGTTTGACATCGACTCGCAGCACTCGGACCAGTGCTCTCTGACTCCAGAGTACGCCAAGGAAATCTTCGACTACCTCAAGAAGAGAGAGGTGAGTTGAAAACGCAACGAGAAAAAGAAGGGGAGAAAAAAAGAGTCATCCAAAGCTTCAAAACCAAAGACTCCCGATTCGGTAGACTGTTCTCTACACAATGGTGTTACATATACTTTTCCAGCTGTCACTGAAGAAAATTTTTTGGGTAGAATAATGTATATCTGTTATGTATTTCTATGCTAGCATGTACAATAATACTGTTTGTACTGTACATATATCTCAACATCTGTACATACCTGCATATAATCACTTTTACATATCTGTAGATAGTGATACTATATCTACATATCCCTTACCTACTCTTACTAGTTATGCTGCAGTTATGACCTGTTTCACTGTACATATTAACACTACAACTCTGTACATACATTTGATTAGCACTACACTCAGTAGTACTAATTTATACTCATACATTGTATATTACTATTGCACTTTACTGTTACATTTGCACTCTGGTTGGATGCCAAACCTCTTTTCATTGTACTGTACTTACTGTACTCTGACAATGATTTTGAATCTAATCTAATCTTCACTCCCTCTTTCATCCCTGACCAAGCACAAGAGATACCATAGGAATTTCACGGAAAACCTGGAAAAGCAGTTTGATTTATAATTAGTGTTTTCCAGGCCTGGAACAGTTATAGACTTTTATATCCACGTCATCTGGCTTCACTTCCTCCTCTCTCGTCCCCGACTGGGCAGACGACGCGCGGGCAGTTTGTCACGGTGTGATGTGAGTGAGCTTGCTAGGTGCACCTACTGTATTGTAAAGGTGTGGAAACACTCATTTCTTGTTCTTTCTTTCTTTTCTTTCTTGTCTCTCTGTCCGTCCATCTCTCTCTGTCTCTGTGTTCCAAAGGAGAAGTTTGTCCTCTCTAACTACATGTCCACGCAGCCCAGCCTCAACCCGGGGATGAGAGCCGTGCTGGTGGACTGGCTGATTGAAGTCCAGGTGTGTTATTCATTGCGCCCGCCCGCCCGCGTCCATACGTAACCATGACAACAACCACGATTTGTCTTACGCCGGGACCCCACCAAGCACTTGCGGGTTTCATGCAAGAACAGCCCGCGTGGCCGTCCACACCGAGTCCAATTTCAGAGCGGGCAAAAGCGCACGGAGGAGGAAGGCACATTTACATTGGAACAGCTGTAAAGGCCTAGTCTATATGCGAAGTCAGTCCCCCCGTTTGAAGATTGTATAAATATTTCCAGTTCCAGTATTCTATTGTCCATTTTGCATGTATAACCATTTATTATCTAATTAATTAGAATGTTAGAATTCATTTTAGAATGATGAAATCAGTGTGACTGTACTCCTGGAAAAAGTATAGTATGGTTTATTTGTATTGGGAAAGATACAGACACATTAGCTGGTTGAACAACATCTATATGTGTAGTAATAATGCAGATATTGAGTGTATTTCTGTAAAAATGCCTCTGAATCCAACCAAAGCAAAAAAATGCACTTCCTGCCCGCGCGCGGCCGGTGTGAACAGCGACACCCGTTAACATGGGAGCGAAAGTGAAGCGCCTCATGCCCGCGTTCGGTGGGTTTGGGCTGTTAGACTTGAGGTGGATAAACACTGAGATGTACTTCTGCGTGGGCCGTCGCCGCTCTTTCCACCCCGACCATCATACCTGCATGCTGTCTGCGACGCCCAGTAAAATTACTGGCATCACCCTCAGCGCCACTTTGACGTTTGTGTATAAAGTACACTTTTGTCGGTCGCGGAAACCGCACCACTGAATTTATTGAAAGAAATGGAGAGATTATTAGAATCTTTATTCTTTTTCCTTTTTCTATAGTTTTCTCCCATCCCCCAATTTTGTCGTTATGCCAATTCCCTTCCTGGTTGTTGCGCGCATTGCCCTACTGTCTGTCTGTGGAGGGTGTAGAACTACCACATGCCTCCTCCGATACATGTGGAGTCGCCAGCCACTTCTTTTCACCTGACAGCGAGGAGTTTCACTGGGAGAACGTAACGTGTGCAGAAGTTCACGCTATTTCTCCCAGATCCCCTCTCTGCTGAACAGGCGCCCCGACCAACCAGTAGGATTCGCTGTTTGCAACGACCAGGACTCATACCCCCACCGGCTTCCCACCCGCGTACACTGACAATAGTGTTCGTAGGGACGACTGATCAAGCCGGAGGTACCACTGACTTGAACCCAGAGTCTCTGCGGTGGTAGGCGAGTGCTTAGACCTCTACACTACCCAGCCGCCCAGAAAGAGATTCTCTACGTGTGTTAAAGGAACACGCAAACATTTTGGGAAATTAGCTTACCGTAAAAAGATTAAGATTAAGAAGTTAGATACCAGTTTCCTCACTGTCCGCTTCCATTCATTGTGCTAAGCTAGGCCAACGTGCAGCCAGATAGCTTTCTACTGAACGCACAGAGAGGGAAACTGGTATCTATCTTCTTGTCTCTCTCTGGAGAAGACGATAAGTGAATAACTCCAAAATGTTGGCGTGTTCCTTTATTAAACTTTGTGAAAATGTTTTCCTCACATCCAGTGTTTTTGTGTCGCAGGAGAACTTTGAGCTGAACCACGAGACTCTGTACCTGGCGGTGAAGATCACGGACCACTACCTGGCCTCCACGCCGGTCAGACGAGAGATGCTGCAGCTCATCGGCTCCACCGCCACACTCATAGCCGCCAAGTTCGAGGTGAGGACACACGCACACACACACACACGGTATATCACTTTGACACAACTCCACCGCCACGGGCGGCTAGGTGGTGTAGTGGGCAAGGCGCTCGCCACCAACGCTGGAGACACTGGGTTCTAGCCCAGCTCTCGGCGTTGCTATCAGCTTGGCTGGTCGTTCGCACTAACACAATTGGCAGTGTTAGGGGTGGGAAAGCTGATGGGTGGGTCCTGGGCGTTGTGGACAGCGACCCCTACAGTTCGGTCGGGGCGCCTGCACAGCGAGGGTAGGATCTGGAGGGAGGTAGTGTGACCTCCCACACGCTACACTCTCCCGGTGAGAACCTGCGCGGCCAGGTTGGCCTGCCCCAGGCTGCACATGCGCCGGAGGAAAGCATGTGACAGTCTCCGGCCTCCCGGACCAACAGTAAGGGGGGGTGCGCAACAACCAGGAAGGGGGTTGGGAATTGGCATAACGACTAACAGTGGGATGGGAGAAAAATCGTAAAAAGGAGGGGGGGGAAAGATAAAAAAAAAAATCCACCGCCACCTCCACCGCCAAGTTCGAGGTGAGGACACACACACACAGAGTATATCACTTTGAGACAACTACACCACCACACTCATAGACTCTTGCGATGAGTTGTAACGTGCTTGAAATAAATGCATAAACCTGCCGGAAATAAAGATGAGAGAACTGGAACAGAGTTGATTTTTCAAAATGCAAACCTTCCATTGTCCAACAAGAAATCAGTCCCATGCTGATTCACATGCCCGAAAAGTAAAGGGAACAAAAGTACCGTAATTCCTCTAATAGTAACCGGTATTCAATTAAAAACCGGGTCTCTATTAATGACCGGGTGCGCTGTTGAGCTAAGCAATTATAAGCCGGCCTCCTAATACAAGCCGGGTATATTTTGTTATTGTTGTTATATGCTGGCCTGGCTGTGCAGTAAATACCATATAATGGTATGGTGTTAATGTTTACCAAGATAGTAAGCCTACCTCAGAATTGTATAAAACAAAGTTATTATTATTATTATTATTATTATTATTATTATTATTATTATTATTATTATTATTATTATTATTATTATTATTATTATTATTATTATTATTATTATTATTATTATTATACCAGTATTGTGATTGCACTATTTTACTTTATTTAACTTTTTTTGACCACCTGTAATTGCACTGTTTACTACCGTATTTCATACAGTACTTGGTTTCAATAAATGAACCCAGTACATTTTACTGGGTTCAAACTGACACAAAATGTTGATTTATTCATTATGATCGGTTTGAAAATTAGAAATATAGGCCTCTCTCTTATACATGCCTCCTCCTAATACAAGCCTGGTATCCGCTACAGTTGAAACAAATACAAGCTGGGGTTACTATTAGAGGAATTACGGTAATCTAATATAATAGGGGGAAAGACTGAACTACTCCTGGCTTGGTTTTTGGAGTTTGTTTGTAGGAGGCCTCAGCAATCCCTCCTTCCTACTCGAGGCATAGATCCCAAATCCAAGATGGCACCCTGAGGGTTAGGAACACCCCTAACTACACCCACAAAGGGAGCCCCCTACATGGTCAAACCTAAGACATAATGGTGAACTTTGACACCAACGAAAGCATTTTCTGTTTCTCTTTTTGGGCTAAGAAACTCATTGGATTTATTGGATTGGAAATTGGAAGATTCCAAATAGGAGGAGGGCTTTAGACTTCAAATACCCATTGATTGTGTTTTTATATTTAAAATAGTGCTGTCAATCGATTAAAATATTTAATCTGATTAATCACATGATTGTCCATAGTTAACTCGCGATTACTCGCAAATTAATCGCATTTTCTTTTCTTTTTATCTTAAATGGATCTTTTTCAAGTTCCAAGTTTTAATACTCTTATCAACATGAGAGTCAACAAATGCTTGCTTTATGCAGCCATTTAACACAAAAGGATGACCCTCATGCATTGCAAATTTGCATCAAATTCAAAACAGAGTGATGCACAAAATAACTTAAAAGAAAATAATAATTTAAAACAATGAATAAAGTGTGCATGAAATAATAGGGGAAAGAAAACGTTAGGAACTTGTTACATTCACCCACACAAGGGCTGAGTAATCACCCCCCCCCCCTCTCTCACACCAACCTCCCTCTCTATCTCTCTCACACACACACACTTCAGAAACAAACATAGTATCAATGAGAGCATCAATAATACACCTGAGTGAAGTCTAGAGAAAAAAAAAAGAATAATTACAAAAGAAAATTCTTAAAAGTTAATCGTGAGTTAAAAAAAATAGTGGCGTTAATAGAATTGGGCGTTAATACTGCGTTAACTTTGACAATTTTTTTTAATCCATCAGGAGCGTAGCCCGCCAGTTCTCGACGACTTCCTGTACATCTGCGACGATGCGTACAAGAAGGAGGAGCTCATCTCCATGGAGACCAGTATCTTGCAGGCGCTGAGCTTTGACATCAACATCCCCATCCCCTACCGGTTTCTCAGACGCTACGCCAAGGTATGTACATGTATGTAGGTGTGTGTGTGTCTCTTGCCTTTTTGGGAAAACCTTCTGCCTTATTTAAAAAGCAGTATACTTGCAAGTTGCCTTCAGTTGCATTTCGAGTTTAAATAAAGGTTTGAAATGAAATATAGACATTTTGGCCGATAAACAATAATACATTTTCTGTGATGGCAGATCATCAATATTTATTGCATGCAATATGTCTGTATGCATCCCCCCCTCGAGTAACTACATTTTATGCATACTAAAAGTAATAAGACATGATTTTCTTTTTTTAAACTTTAATTTCAATGCTTGTGCACTTGTAATAATAAATAAATAAAGTGATGGTCGCCAATATTGCGCATCCATATAAGAAAATGGCAAATGGTTTTTAATGGCGGTGAAGCCATTAAACATACAGCGGTATTGAGAGATGAGACCTACAGTATGTGATACCAGCTGTTTGTGTGTAACGCTGTGTATTCACGCTCTCTCTCGGCAGTGTGTGAATGCGGGCATGGACACGTTGACCCTGGCGCGCTACGTGTGTGAGCTGAGCCTGCATGAGATGGACCTGGTACCAGAGAGGGGTTCCCTGTTGGCCTCGGCCTGTCTGCTGATGGCACTGGTCACCAAAGACCTGGGGGGATGGGTGAGTAATAGTATACACACACACGCACACTCAGGGTTCCCACGGGGTCTTAAAAACTCTTAAATAGAATAATCAGAATTCTAGGCCATATAAATTAATAAAGGTCTTAAAGGAACACCCCAACATTTTGGGGAAATTAGCTTACCGTCTTCTCCAAAGAGAGACGAGAAGATAGATACCAGTTTCCTCTCTGTGCGTTCAGTAGAAAGCTATCTGGCTGCATGTTAGCCTAGCTTAGCACATGGCCGGTTAGCCTTCGGGAGAGGTGTTAGTTGGACAATGCCTAGGCTAACTGGCCATGTCCGCTTCCATTCATTGGGCTATCAATGAATTGATATGTCCTAATTGTGCAGGAACAGGGCTTCAAATTATAATTGATCCACAGAATCAGGGGTTTTGGATAACTACCGTAATTCCTCTAATAGTAACCGGTATTCAATTAAAAACCGGGTCTCTATTAATGACCGGGTGCGCTGTTGAGCTAAGCAATTATAAGCCGGCCTCCTAATACAAGCCGGGTTTCATGTATATTAGAGGAATTACGGTATTTCCCTCAATGGATTTACCATAGGCAATATATTTTGTTATTGTTGTTATATGCTGGCCTGGCTGTGCAGTAAATACCATATAATGGTATGGTGTTAATGTTTACCAAGAGAGTAAGCCTACCTCAGAATGGTATAAAACGAAGTTATTATTATTATTATTATTATACCAGTATTGTGATTGCACTATTTTACTTTATTTTACTTTTTTTGACCACCTGTAATTGCACTGTTTACTACCGTATTTCATACAGTACTTGGTTTCAATAAATGAACCGGGTTCAAACTGACACAAAATATTGATTTATTCATTATGATCGGTTTGAAAATTAGAAATATAGGCCTCTCTCTTATACATGCCTCCTCCTAATACAAGCCTGGTATCCGCTACAGTTGAAACAAATACAAGCCGGGGTTACTATTAGAGGAATTACGGTATGCCTCGTTTTATAAATGTGTATACAGAAACAATTCCGTTGCTTTTGTTGATAATATTCATTCATTTCATTGATAACATAGTGCTGTAATTTCAATTTCTAATATGCATGATCAAATTCAACAACATGCGCTTTTATTTTGATATTCCTTATTTGAATGATTGAATGATTGAAAACGTTTATTTTTGGACATGTTATTCTCCATATTCCTCCAAACAACTCACGATATCTTGTTCCGTCGAACCAAACAATCATAGCAACAAATAAAAAAAACATTAAAAGAAAAATATAAAAAAAATAAAAAAAAATAAGGAATTATAAACAAGGTCAAGAGCAATGTGTTTGGTTAGCAGACATGTCCAAAAAAGGAGTAGAGGGAAGCTAAGCTTATTGATCCCTACCCCCTTACATTTATATTTGTTCTTTCATACATTTTACTAGATATAACATAATTTAGTGTATTACAATATAGAATATACTTTTACTTATATTAAAAGATTACAAGAAAGAACTTGATTCACTTGACAGCAGTGAATATAGTACAGCACTACATACACAATATAACATAACTTTGTTTATCCTCAATACTCATTTCTGTATTTTTCCAATGTGTATTTTTTTAGCTGCTTTTTGAATTGTGCCACATGTTTACTCAGTTTGATGTATTCGGGTAAATTATTCCACAACTTCACTATGCTTTTCAGCGTGCACAAGATTCCCTCTCCCTCTTAAGTTATATTCTCCTTCCCTGTCTCTGAACCATTTTTGAATGTTGCCTGGGATTAGTTTATATCTGGCTTTGTATACAATGAGGGCAGTTTTGTAATCCACTAGGTCCATACATTTCAATGCTTGTAGCTTTATAAATACGTTATTGGTGTGTTCATAATATCCTACATTGTTGATTATTCTTATTGCTTTTTTTTGCATGGTGCATATTGGCTGTAGAGTGCTCTTGTAGGTATTACCCCACACCTCCGCACAGTAGCTCATATATGGTAGGAAGAGTGTACAGTACAGTGTATACAGTGTTTTTTGGTTTAGAATGTGTTTTATCTTGCATAGAACACCAACACTCTGTGCCAATTTAGTCCTGACATATTTGATATGAGGTTTCCAGTTGAGTTTGTGGTCTATTATCACACCCAGATAATTGTATCGCTGAAATTTCGCGATACATTAAGTGTGGGGTCGTCAAATAATATCCTAAATAAAATGGGATTGTGGTATAAAAAAGTTTGAGAACCCCTGATCTAGTTGCTCAATGTCGTGTATAGCACCTTTTTTAAATAAAGGTTAAAAAAGAAAAAACACTCTGGTGACCTTTCAAAATGGCAGCTGTGAAAAGAGTCACCCCTTGGGTCTGCTCCCAGGCCAGATTCAAAGACCATGTTCTGACGCCCCTCTCTCTCCCTCCCTCCTCAGTCTCCCATCCTCCAGTTCCACAGTGGGTACACAGTGTCAGATCTGGCTCCTGTGGTGAGAAGACTTCAACCCATGCTCTTAGAACCTCAGGACGACTTACTCCGGGCTGTCAGGAATAAGTACTCGCACAAGTACGTGACCCTTTTTAGGAGACAAATATCCAGTACATGAACATTTATATTTACTTTATCTTAGTTACTTTTCCCCCCCACTTATTATTAAATCAAGTGTACCTCAAGTACGACCAATAAAAGAAATGGCCGGGTGTAGTACACAGAGGATTAGAAAACGGCACCACCGGTATTCTCTTTTTGTGTTGCAAGGAATGAATCCCCCTGAAGATCCAAGTCCAAAAAAGAAAATAAATCCTGCACATACACAGGATCACCTCTCAGCATTGTTATATTTGTCAGTGTTCTCAATACTTGCCTATATAATGTCTTCTAGAGAAAGGTGTAGTGTTGAGAAACATACAACAATGCTAAAGTGATTTTGTTGGGGTGTGTGTGTGTGCGGTGGGGGACATTGACCATCTTCAATCCCGTCCTCTTTTCTTGATCCTTCAATCACATCTTTGGACAAACGGGAAGCAACAGTTGTCAATGGAGGATGGATCAAACGCCAGATGTACAAAATCTAAACTGTCCTCCAGATGTGTGTGTGTGTGTTAGGGATGGGTACCTTTCACATTTGAACCGATACCGGTACCCAACGGTACCTTTTTTCGGTACTTTAGTCTCAAGAAATTTAATTTACCTACCTGAGTCGTGAAAAAAAATAATCCAAACTTCAAATAACTACAATTTCAACAGTTTTCGGCTTACCATTGCTCCGACTGCTTTGTTGTTGAATCAAGTCAAATCCTAGGTAAGCATATATTGTGCGTGTGAACGTATTTTTTCTTTTTTTTTCTTTTTTTCTTTCGGTATCTCACTTGATTCGATACTCGGTAGTACCGACGTGTTTCGGTTCGGTACCTCAAAAGTACCGAATTCGGTACCCATCCCTAGTGTGTGTGCGTGCTGCATTGAAGCATTATACCAGTCTTCCCTCCAATTCTCAATACAATAACTCACCATCAAGTCCTATTGAAATGTTAGTGCGTGAGGTAATTCATTGTGTTTGTGAGTGATAACCTTTTAAGACATTTGTTTTTAATGACCTTTTCTGTGTGTAACCTTCTCCAGGGTGTTCTTTGAAGTCGCAACTCTGCCTGTGGTGGACATGGAGGTTTTGGAGCAAGCCTTATCACAGAGAGACGACGTCAAACAAGAAAAGTATTATTCCATGACAGAAGTTGAGTGAAAATATGTACATTTTCCTGAAGAGAATCTTGTATATATGTTAATATTTGTAATATTTATATAAGTGTCCTGTTTCTCTGTACTGTTTTTTCTTTATATATACATATCACTAGAGATGAATGCCATTTTGTTTTTGTATTCCTGTTTTTATAATCAAGTGTTTCAGTACGAGTTGTTTGTGTGAGTTGTGCTTGTTCTATCTCTTTTTATTTGTTCTACTGTTAGGATTTTTAGAGCGGGGGGGGGGGGGGGGGGGCATATCATTATTATTTTTTACATTATATACCCCCAGCTGGTTTAGAGCTGTGTGTGTGTATATATTCTATGTTATGGTACATGCAGAAAACGGTTGAATGTATACATTTGCAAGTTGAGTATATTCATGTAATGATAAATATATACATTGATCTTTTTTCCACATTTACCATAATATCTATACTATGTGTGTTTTTATATCTGTATACATACACTATGTCACATGTTTTACAGTGTTATGTTAATGTCACTACTAGAGGTGCAAAGATTCAGAAATCTCACTATTGGATTCCAATTTTTGTATCATGATTCAATTAAAAATCGATTCTCGGTTCATTACTTTGATTGACTATTCATAGTCAAGATTTGATAATAGATTACTATTTTCGTATTTTGAGTTACTTTTCCTATTTGACTGTGGTAGACACTTAGTCTCAAAGCAAAAAATCACATCAAATGTAAACCGTTATTTCGTTTGTTCCAATAATTTGAACAGAAACACAATTTCCAATCTTCTGCAATAAAGCAAGGCAAAAAGAAATTGGAATCGATAGATATTTTTTCATATTTGGAATTTTAATCAATTTTGAATGTGATAGAATCACAGTCCTTGTGTGAATACATTTTCTTTTACACCCCTAGTCATTATGCTGATTCATATTTTACATGCAAGACAGTTTGATTATATTGTTCTGTATTTTGAGATGGCTGTCATTGTTTGAAAATAAAGATGTTTTACTTGTTTTATAAAACTCTCCCACGTTTTCATCACTTATTATATACTAATTTCGAGAGGAGGCCCGCACTATGATGTGCGCCCCTTCGTTTTCTCATACCCTGGCCTGCCCCCTATTCCCACGATTCAGCTCCATCGACGCGTCAATGTGATTTTATCCTCCTCCGGAGACCACTCTGTCAGAAGTCTGGTTGTCACCTGACGGAGTCTCGTCCCGCTTTCAGAGGCTACTCTAACCGGCTCTGGTAAAATGTCCCCTTTCCTTTACCTTCGCTCACATCTTTTTAATGACCCCCCCAGAGCTTGGATAGGAGTGGGTCTGAGGCGACCAGAAGATGTAGAGTGTAGTTAGAGACTATTATTATGCCAGGTCAAGGACCTTGAAGTGGATTTGTGTGGCGATGGGAAGCCAGTGTACCTCTCTTAAGAAGTGGGGTAACATGGGCTGATTTTGATAAATTGGAGATTAGGCAAGACAATTTTCTTTTCTACCCAAAGTTGAACCTAAATATATTTGAAATTTTTTGCAGCAAGATTGGATATGGCTAGATCTGGAGTCCTATTTGATCTGCAATGCCTAGTTTGAAAGTCAACATCGTATAAAGATTTCAGTTTATAAACGTACATTTTGGTGGTATTCTAGTGACATCTAGGGGCCGAAACGACTCATGTCTTTATAGAGATACCTTGAGTTTTCTTCACCAGAATATACTGCAACTTGTTCCTCAGTTTATTTATAGTCAGTATATTGTCATTCACACTCAAATAGAGAGTCTTACCTATAAGATTATTCAGTTTTTCCTCTTTACACATTCACAATAGTCATTCTTTATCTGCCTTTTACCTGATATGATCAATCTTCACACAGCAGAGAGGAATTCGGGGGAATCTATTTATCTTCAACACAACATAAACATGACCATTTGTAATACGTATATGCAACAGAATAAACGGGACACTTCAAACACCTTAAAAGTTATAAGATACAGGTTCCCTCAAGTTCTTTAATAAATGAAAGGCCAGAGACACGATTCAAAATAAACTTTAAATTTTTAGAAAGGGTATGGCTAGAAAAGTTGACAATTGAGTAAATAATACAGCTGGAAATAACTGCACAGGAAACTGAGGAAAGACAGGATTAAGTCAATTAAGTTGTCTGATTACAAATATTGCTTGTGGAAGAATATTCAAATATCTTTCTATACAATTAAATGCAGGTACAAAAACACACCATGTCAAAAAGACCACTAAAACACTACTAAATGACTATATATTTAGTATAGGCGGCAGGCAGGCTAGGGGGAGGGGTTGCTACTGCTGGCCACACTTCAGGCTCCGCCAAGAGAGGTGTGGAGAAATGCACAGTAAACCTCAACCCAGACCAAAACAAAAAAGTTAACTAGAGGTGGCAGTTTGACGGCAGAAAATGGATGAGAACAAAAATAAAGCAACACTGCACACGGTGTACCCTTTGGGACGTTTTATGTCCCATGTACTTTACATGTAATATATATATATTTACATATGAATTTCTTTTACATTTTCTTTTATGAATACCATTATTAACTTCAGTCCTCAACATACATATAAAATATTAATTCATTTTCAGGATTTTAACCCCTTAAATACCAGTTTGTGTGATTGAAGCGTGGCTTATTTTCAAGACAAAAAACACTAAGGGTTAATTATTTTCCATCCCATAAATGCTAATGTCATTTTTTTTGGGGTGGGATTATGAGAGCCTGGAGTGTCGAAGATTGGCAAAAAAAAACAAGTTTGATATAAAAATGTTTTGTGCAGTGACAGTCTATAAAACACTGCACACGGTGTACCCTTTGGGACGTTTTCTGTCCCATGTACTTTACATGTAATATATATATATTTACTTATGAATTTATTTAACTTTTTTTTTAGGAATACCATTATTAACTTCAGTCCTACATAACTCCCATGTTAAACACGCTTTTTTGAAAACGACGCCATTGCAGATTGAATTTAGATTTTTATAATTTTTTTCATCTAGGCTCTTTTATGGGCATTTACATATGCATGATTACACATTTTTTTCAAGATGGCTGCATTGCGTCATCTATTTCCGGCGGCCACAGCTTGTGTGTTTACTGCTTATATCCTGCATACCGTTCAAAAAATATTTTGATCTAAAATGATTTGAGAATGTTTTATGGAGGCCTTAGTGTGGTGTGCATGTGTGTGTTGAGAAATTAATGTGCATGCATGTGGTAATTTGCAGCCATTATGTGAAAATGGCTAGTACACTGTACTAGTAATGGCTAGTTTTCACACACACAGACACACACGCACAGTGCATGTGAATGGCACACACACACACTGTAGACACACACACACACACCTCATCCACTTGAGACAATTTAGCAGTATCGGATTTTACAAAAGGACTGCATTGTATGGCTGCAAAATGACACACACACACTGTAGACACACACAGATTGTATACACATACACAAACGCTGACGGATCCATGACCAATACAACAGGAGCATTTGGATTGGTTCCTGACCAGAGATCATTTGGTATGCCACGCCTCTTGTTTACCTGAAAGCACTTCCTATCTGTGAGCACATGTGCCTCTGCATGCTTAGTGAATGCTGAGTGAAATCCGATACCGTAGTCTAGAGGGGGAAGGAGTCAGACCTGCTTTGTTTACACAGGTGCACTGCTGATGGAGTGCTTAGTGATCTCTCTGTGTGTGTGTGTGTGCGTGCGTGCGTGTGTGTGTACGGACCGGAGCCACTGTGAGAAAACCAGCAGCATGCACAGTGCACCCACCCCTCCCCCGACAGCCGACACACAGGCATAGGGAGCAGATCTGACATACTGCCTGCATTTTGACATTTGCAGCCATTTTCACATTATGGCTGCAAATGACCACATGCATGCACATTAATTTCTCAACACGCATGCACACCACACTAAGACCTTCATAAAACATTCTCAAATCATTTTAGATAATTTTTTTTTAACTGCATTGCAGGATACAAGCAGTAAACACACAAGCTGTGGCCAGCGGAAATAGATGACGCAATGCGGCCATCTTGAAAAAAATTAGTAATCATGCATAGTAAATGCCCTTAACACTTTGATCGCCATGGTTCAAATTCATAATTTACCATCCCTAGCCAGCTCTATTTGTCTATGGAGAAGTTCCCCTTCTTTGCAGGGCTATAACTTTTTAAATTCTATTGCTAAATTGCCATTATTATGGCCCATTCAATGTCCTATATCCATTGTTCAGGGTGTAGCAACGATATACTTTTTCATTCACATATTCATACTAAAATATGGTCTAAAGTATAAGTATGTTTTTATCGTTTTCTGCAGCTTTCTTCAGAACGTGATTTATAGCCCCAAATGCATTATATGCATGATGAAATACAGTTTGATAGCGATCTGTGCCAGATAATACATTTCAACTGGAGGTACTTCTAGAAGTTACTACGTATCATCTGATGATGGGCGGGGGGTCGTTTATAATTCCGTGGGCAGCGTTAGATGATTCATCCAGTGTGGGTCATATGATCATCATAGCAGTTTATATGGAACACGTTAGAATATAACGCTGCAACTCACCGTGGCTTCCTCGCGCCGCTGGCAGATGAGCGTGGAACAGAATTTTTTCTATTATGGGATGGAGAAATGCCCGATCCATTTCCAGGTTGTATAATAGTATATACGTCCAAATCATGTTGTTTTTTCGAGTTATTTGCACCGATCGATGTTCACTGTGTCAAGACGGAGTCTCTCTAACGATAGCGAGTGCCCGGACGACATATGGATGAGCACTTCCGGTTCGATGAGTCATTTCCTGTTGGCGATCTGCCGATCGGCCACCAGATGGCGCTCTTGAACCGCTAGAGAGTTGAGTGGAGCTTTGCAGTATATCTCAGGGCCCCGGAGGGGAAATATGATTTCGATCACAGATTTTTGAAATATTGATATCAAAGACGAGTTACGGCGTCTTCGGCAGAATGAGCATGGCTAGGAATGACGTCTAAACACGTCATCGGCGATTAAAGTGTTAAAGGGGCCTAGATGAATTTTTATTCTTTTAATCTGCAAACGTGTTTTAACCTGTTTAACATGGGAGTCAATTGGGAAGTTTTTTGTCTCAGGGGTACAATGTGTGCAGTGTTTTTTTGCAGGGCAAACTATAGGGTAAAAAAATGCAGACTTCATCTTTTGCCCCAGACTTAATTTCAGGGGATATGCAATAAATCAAGACTAGGTTATCCCAAGTACATTATGTACATGATCTACAGTTGGGAAGTTTTTTGTCCCAGGGGTGCAGGAAGTTTAATAAATGAAAGGCCAGAGACACGATTCAAAATAAAATGTTTAAATGTTTAGAAAGGGTATGACTAGAAAAGTTGACAATTGAGTAAATAATACAGCTGGAAATAACTGCACAGGAAACTGAGGAAAGACAGGATTAAGTCAATAATTAAGTTGTCTTATTACAAATATTGCTTGTGGAAGAATATTCAAATATCTTTCTATACAATTAAATGCAGGTACAAAAACACACCATGTCAAAAAGACCACTAAAACACTACTAAATTACTATATATTTAGTATAGGCGGCAGGCAGGCTCGGCGGGACTCCTCTACCAAACATCACCTCCATCTTCACCTCCCGCTGCCTCCACCGCTCCAAGTGTATTATCAAGGACCAGTCTCACCCATGCACATCACCTCTTTCAGCTCCTTCCCTCAGGGAGGAGATACCAATCCAATCCAACTTTATTTATAAAGCGCTTTAACAGCCACAGGGGCACAAAGTGCTGTACAGGGGGAGCATATTAAAAACTATTAGCAGCACTAAAAATAGATAAAAAAAAAAAAAAACAAGAGTACCAAAACAGAGATAAAAAAACATTAGGTAAATATAGGCAGCAATACAAATTTAAATAGATCAGAGTACTTAAAAAAAAAAAAATTTAAAGCAAAGGACACAGTAACAAAACGATACAACGACAACACAGTAAGACAATAAGATCATAAAATCAACAAGCTACATGGTGTCGAAAGCCAGAGAGAAAAGGTGGGTCTTAAGGAGGCCTTTGAAACGGGGCAGTGATGAGGCCTGCCTACAGTAATCTGCAGTGGCAGCTCATTCCACATTTTGGGGGCGACAACGGAGAAAGCACGGTCCCCCCTGAGCTTACGCCTAGTTGTAGGCACTACTAGGAGCAGCTGGTCAGCTGACCTGAGAGAGCGAGAAGGTGTATAGACCTGCAACAGCTCAGAGAGGTAGGGTGGAGCAAGGTCATGAAGAGCTTTAAAAGCAAATAAAAGAATTTTAAAATGAATCCTAAAGTGCACTGGGAGCCAGTGGAGTGAAAATAAAATCGGTGAGATGTGGTCGTATTTACGAGTGCCAGTCCATACATGCGAAGAGTTCAAGACTTATGAACAGCTTTTTCCCCCAAGCAGTCAGACTGTTAAACTCTCATTGACTGTCCCCTCACGTGCACCATGCACTTACCTGGACTTGATAACCACTATGTTACCGCTCATCATGCACTTTATTATTTAAAATATTCTGTTATATGTACAGTGTTATGTGTTTCATGTATGTATATATTGTACTACGGTCTGTGGGAGCTCCCCTGAAATTTCGTTGTATACTTGTGTGCAATGACCAGGCACGTGCACACATAGAGCCCAAGGGGTGCTTGAGCACCTGCCATTTTTGATTTTTGATTTTTTTTCTTTTTTACCGTTACGCATAGAGACTGCCCTTCCAACTGAAAAATGTCAGATAGAATACAAATATTAGGTAAAGAGAGAGAGATGCCCCATATTCCATTGCAGTTTGCACGGCCTCCTCAGCGTGCCTCTCCACGGACCTATATATTTTATGCATAGCGTGGGTGGTGATGATGATGATGATAGAAACCGCTGTGGCGCATACAGTTGAATGCTGGTATTACACTCATTGAGGGACACGAAGAAGTCAAGTCCGATGGGATTTGGGAATCTCAAATACAAATCGGGATTGGAATAAAAAAGGCATTTATATTAAACAATACAGAATATACAGCACTTCTTGGGGTCTGTAGGGTAAGCACTTATTCCCTCCCCCCTGAACATTTATGGAGATGTATGGGCCTTTTAAGTCAGTGATAAAAGTGTCTTTCAAGGATAAGTGAGCTCCTGCACTGATTATTATAGTTCAATATTCAATATTTGATCACCAAAACCCCCCAAAAAGCATAAAAAGTGGACCCCCACCCGAAAAGGGCCCTTAAAAATCGGGTTTGCGCGCTATGCGCGCTCGGTTAAAAGACACACAGGTATAGTGCCCTTTTCAGCCTTTGCGCACCTGCCCCTCTAAAGTCCTGTGCACGTCCCTAGCAATGACAATTAAAAGTCTATTCTATTCTATATATATGAACATACATTCCTGAAGAGTTTGATCTTTAATCAGGGCCGCCTCAGGGGGTGTGCGAGCAGTGCGGTCGCACAGGGCCTCGCGGGGAGGGGGGCCTCGTAATTTTTTTTTAAATTTAAATAATAATACTTTATTTTATTCTTTTATTTTATTTTTTTATAAAATAAAAAAAAATAGAATGTTAACAATCACTTTCCATCACAGACCTAAAATCTATTTTTGCTTACATGCTTATATATTTCACATTATACAACGGCATGCAAATTTCTCGATTCTGATTGGCCATTTACACGTCTTTATTGGCAACAATCCACGGTCCTGGGCTCAGGACCCGCCCACAACCGAATCACATATCACTCCCCGGCTCACTCCGGGAGAAAACAAGATCGCGGACAACAAATGGATATGTTGATAGCACCATAACGACTAAATATGAAGCGATTCTGTCAAGGGGAATGTGTTAGTCCTTTAAACAATGTTGGATGATGTAATTGATGGGTCTTGAGTCAATCTAGAACAAAAGAAAAATCGCGGATTGATTGATTGATTAATTGATTGATTTAAATTTCTACTTCCTTCCCACTGACTGCAGCGTTCACTCTCACACTGTCCGACGCTGGCGTACCCACAAACACACACATACACACACACACACACACACACATACACACACACACACACACACACACAGTGACACACACACACGCACACACACACACACACACACTCCTGTCTGCAACAGCGGGGGAGTCAGACTGAGAGAGAAGCAGCGCTGTTTTAAGTGAGCATGGTCTATTGAATTGATTGATTGGTTGATTGCTAATTTTATTACTGTACCCCTGGTTTCCAACTGGTTAAGTTTAGGCTAAAAGAAATAAATAAAAAAATAGGGCGAAGAAAACGTTTTTTTCCTATAGGGCAAAGAAAACATTTTAATTTGTTTTACCTACTTTATATAGAAGCATCTAAGAATGAAGTTCTATGGAAAGTAGGTCTGCATTCCCTTAACAATTGTGTGTATTGAGCCGTACTGTATTGTACCCATTCTGCATCTGGTAATAAAATTTTCAATCAATCATTCCAATAATACACAGTTGGATGTGTTAGTTGGTTGGATGCACTTCAAGCTGCTTCCACATGAGGCAACTTCTCTCAATCATTCCAATAATACACAGTTGGATGTGTTAGTTTGGTTGGATGCACTTCAAGCTGCTTCCACATGAGGCAACTTCTCTCAATCATTCCAATAATACACAGTTGGATGTGTTAGTTTGGTTGGATGCACTTCAAGCTGCTTCCACATGGAGGCAACTTGTCTTTTTTGTAGTTGTGGGAACTACTTTTTCTGGCGGATGGTTTTTTCAATAAATCTTCGATTAATGTGTGTTTATTGTATAGAAATAAGGTTGGATGAATCTGGCAGTTGTATAAAAGCTTTACACCACTTGTAGTCGTGATTTGTGACCAATAAACCATGCCTAGGGGGGTCTAACGACCACCCCTAGGCATGGTTTATTGGTCACAAACCACTCCTGCGCGTGATGTAATGCTTAATTAGACACGTTTGTAGAATGTGTCTGACTTGTTCCGGGCTCTGCGGCTCTGCGTATATACTATTGGAGCTCTGCGGCTATGCAGATACACTATTGGAGCTCTGCGGCTCTGCAGATATACTATTGGTTTCAACGAGGGGAGGGGTTACAGGTACGGCCAGGTCTGACTATTTCCACGGGAGCGCTGTGCAGCATCGGAGCAGAAGAAATAACGCTGCGTGCCGTAAGCTTATCAATACCAAGTATAGTGATTAGGTTATGCCAAGACACAGAGGACGTTCGGCAGATGGACTGAAGATGAAAGTTGTTGCGTGTTAGAACCTTCAGTCAGGCTATAGCTATGTCGGCTAGTAGCTTAGCTAAAGGCAGGGACAGCTAACTAGCGTTATCGAGTGCTAATGTGTGGCAGATAAACTAGGAACAGACTCCCAAGTTCATCCCAACGGGGGGTACAATATCATCATGGGACTGGTGAACTTTCTCCACGGTCGTCTCCTTCCTCTTGGACCTGACTCTGCGTTAGGGTGAGTTTTTAATGCTATCTACTCTGTTCCCGCCGTGGATCTCTCTCTCTCGCTCTCTCTCTCTCGCTCTCTCTCTCTCTGGCTCTCTCTCTCTCTCGCTCTCTCTCTCTCTCTCTCTCTCGCTCTCTCTCTCTCTCGCTCTCTCTCTCGCTCTCTCTTTCTCTCTCGCTCTCTCTCGCTCGCTCGCTCTCTCTGTCTCTGTCTCTCTCTGTCTCTCTCTCACTCTGTGTGTTGCATCGTGCAGTTTGTGACGTGTGTACTAAGCTTATAGAGTTCGATTCAAATAAGGCAAAACTGCAAATCTGCATGTCGTGCTTGAAAGATTTACCTGGCTTTAAGCTTGTTTATCAGGTTCCAGGGGTGTTTTATGCATTTTCCCTGTTACTGCCAGGTGTACTTGATTGATTGATTGATTGAAACGTTTATTAACAGATTGCAGAATGGGTACAGTACAGTACAGCTCAATACATACAATTGTTAAGGGAATGCAGACCAGAGAAAGACTTTCGTCTTGTTTACATCAGGGTCCCCCATTTTCAATTAATCATAAAGTGCACGACTGTACAGGTGCATTGCCACTAAGCCTTGGGCAGCGCTATTATTTAAGAATACGTTGACTGTTGTCTGTATCATATGCCCAGCCTCGGGCAGCGCTATTATTTAAGAATATGTTGACTGTATGCCCAGCCTCGGGCAGTGCTATTATTTAAGAATACGTTGACTGTATCATATGCCCAGCCTCGGGCAGCGCTATTATTTAAGAATATGTTGACTGTATGCCCAGCCTCGGGCAGTGCTATTATTTAAGAATACGTTGACTGTATGCAAAAAAAACGATTGGAACTATTTGTTGGTGGAGCTAAATAAACAAACCATAATCTTATTACTGTTAATATAAAATGGTGATTGTAGAACTGTTGTATACAAGTAATATCATATACTGAATATCAGCACGGCTGTGATTCGGTCGTATAGATAATCACAGCCATGCTGATATTCAGTATAACAGTATATAAATACTGCATATATATATATATATATATATATATATATATATATATATATATATATATATATATATATATTAGTGCTGTCAAACGATTAAAATATTTAACTCGATTAATCGCATGATTGTCCATAGTTAACTCGCGATTAATCGCAAATTAATCGCATTTTTATTTTTAATTTCTTTTTTTACCTTAAACAGATCTTTTTCAAGTTCCAAGTTTTAATACTCTTATCAACATGCGAGTCAACAAATGCTTGCTTTGTGCAGCCATTTAACACAAAAGGATGACCCTCATGCATTGCAAATTTGCATCAAATTCAAAACAGAGTGATGCACAAAATAACTTAAAAGAAAATAATAATTTAAAACAATGAATAAAGTGTGCATGAAATAATAGGGGAAAGAAAACGTTAGGAACTTGTTACATTCACACACACAAGGGCTGATTAATCACACACCCCCCTCTCTCCCTCACACACACACTCTCCCAGATCTTTTTCTCTTTTGCCCCTTCCTCATCTCTCTCACCCCCCTCTCTCTCTATATCTCACACACACACACACACACACACACACACACACACACACACACACACACACACACACACACACACACACACACACACACACACACACACACACACACACACACACACACACACACACACACACACACACACACACTTCAGAAACAAACATAGTATCAATGAGAGCATCAATAATACACCTGAGTGAAGTCTAGTAAACATTTTTTTTTTTTTTTTTTTTTTAGTTAATCTTGAGTTAAAAAAATTAGTGACATTAATAGAATCGGGAGTTAACGCGATATTAACGCGATATATTTGACAGCCTTAATATATATATATATATATATATATATATATATATATATATATATATATAAAATAGACTATAGAATCTAATGTTGCAGCACCACACACACACAGGTAGTAGACTGTGTTTAGTTCAACTTGTACCGTTGAAAATCCTCTTGAGGTCCCTTGATGTCACAGCTCAATGGAAGTCCCCATCACTGCTCTACCCTGCCCTCCACTGGCCCTGTAGCCCCCACTTCCACCGCCAGCGCATGGCAACGCACGCAAACCGACGTCTCTATGCAGTTTCAGGTGCCATTTTTCAAAGCATTCAAAGTGAATGGCGAGTGGGTGGGGCTACACAATTACACATTTACTTCTAGTTTTTCTACATAATTCTATGCTATATATATACTAGGGCTGACCCCTATTAATCGATTAGTCGACTAATCGGTCGAAAGGGGCCGTAGTCGACTGGCCAACCTCTTATTTAAAAAAAATAATTTTAATCATTCTTTCCTAAAGAAAAGAGGCCTAGAAGCGTGGCTAACGCTAATGGCACGCATACCAGAGGCTAACTGCCTACGAAAACAGGCACAGAGGCACTAAAAGAGGATTTCACCCATCTAATGAACACACTAGACTAGACAAATATCAAGATGTATCCATCAGTGGACCAATTGCATGCTTTTGCAGAGGACAAGAAGCCTTCAGTCGACTCCTTCAGACATTAAGCACCCCCCCACAGCCCAAATGGAATGATAATTTTTTTTTTTTTTTTAATATTATACTTTTTTTTGTTGTCGACCAATAGTCGACTAACGGCAAATGTTGGCCAATCCTAGTCGACCATCCAAATCCTTAGTCGGGGACAGCCCTAATATATACTATACATTTATATTTACACTTAGTCATTTAGCTGACGCGTTTATTCAAAGCGACTTACAAGTTCTGTACGACAAGTCATCGTCACGTGTTCTCTGCGTTGTGTTCTGGGCGTGACGTGATGTGATGAATCACAGCAACCAATGGACAACAGTTCAGTCATTTATTTCTGGTGTTCTTCAATGGAGAGCCACCTGTATCTGATGGTGGTTGAAATACCACAAGGGAACAGCGTCACATTTACAATTCCAAGTCAAGTCTTTCACGTTAGGTGCTGGTTGCAAACTGAATCAAAACCATTACATGGACCGCATGGCTTAACCACATCTCACATAGTAATTCAACATACTAATCTTATTAGCAATGCATGAAACGTGAATGACAAATTAAACAATAGATCGACATCTTAAAACACACATACCTGTATCAAAATGGTGGTTGAAATACCACAAGGGAACAGCGTCACATTTACAATTCCAAGTCAAGTCTGTTGACAGAGAACAATGAATTGACTATGTGACCAACGGCGAAATACACCAGCTAAAACATCCAATTGTGCATCTAAACTAACCACACCATTCATCACAACACTATCGAGTTAACATTATCATTTGTTAACATTCAATTCTTATTCAGAATATATATAATAATACATAAAGTGCCGCACACTACAATAGTCAACGTACCTTTCACGTTGGGTGCTGGTTGCAAACTGAACCCAACCCGGAAAAGGTTACCTCTAACACCGCGCTAATAATTGAACCGGAAGGCAAAGCTCTTGAACGTGAACGTTCTCAAAGTGACGGTTCAAATAAAAGTGTCTTTGGTATAAAGAAATCATATCATTTGTAAACATTAAACATTTGTAAACATAGGATTTGGTGACATTTCAATCCTTCATAATAATAATAATAATAATAAAACAATGTTCATTTGACACTTGTTACATTCACCCCTCCTGAAATTTCACCAACATCCTGTGTCAGCAGAGCAAGAGAGAAATAAAAAGAGAAAAAAATAACATATAGTCTACCACTGACCTAAACTGGCACAAGAGAAAAGAAGGACCTAGTCCCCCAGTCGACTTAAAAGTCACCCCCCATAAGAGGTTCAGAGAATAAAAAAGATTGATCAAGTCTCAGAATTCCCTTAGACCAGCACGACGCCTGATACGCCACACCATTCTTGGCACTTATTAAAGAAATGATAGACACCCACTAACAAAAAAAAATTAACTGGGTCTCTAGTGCTCCGGTCTCTAGCTCCATCCCTCACACTCGTTCCTGAGCTATCACTCCTGTATATAGGAGATCTCTAGCATCTGAGTATCAAGAAGAACTAGAAATCCATTACCAACACCGACTGGCTTAAAAAAATTAAACTGGGTCTCCAGTGCTCTGGTCTCTGGCTCCATCCCTCATACTCGTTCCTGAGCCATCACTCCTGTAATAGGAGGTCTCTAGCATCTGAGTGTATCAAGAAGAAACAGAAATCTCCCACCAACACCCACTACCCTAAAAATAAATCCTGCATCACAAATTAACCTGCATTCTCACCGTTACCTAAGTATGTCCCACCCTCTGTCAGGCTCCTAACCCTCACAGACTAAAGTAGAAAAAAAACTGGAATACTCAATACTGTAGTAGCAAAAAAAAACTTGAATGAATGAAATAATTATATTCCAATAATGGATCGATCAAACAGATCAATAACATTCACATTATATAGAATCAATAAATCAATTTCTTACACATTTAATGGTAACATTATTTACATGACTTTTCTTTCTTTCTTTTTCTACAATTCCAATTGTCCTTGTCCATGTCAGCCCAATCAGTGAACTGTACACTAAACTGTTCATCAGCCCACTGGCTTACCTGGGCGCGGTCCATGGAACCACCTGACATTTTTATTGATTGAAGCAATAGATGACGATACAGCCTTCCTGGCGAACGATCTGTCGTCGTTCTTTTTCTTTATCCGGGTCAAAAGGCACCACTGTAACGGATGTTCTGTGTGTAGGTCTGGCTAACACACGTGTTCTCTGCGTTGTGTTCTGGGCGTGACGTGATGTGATGAATCACAGCAACCAATGGACAACAGTTCAGTCATTTATTTCTGGTGCTCTTCAATGGAGAGCCACCTGTATCAAAATGGTGGTTGAAATACCACAAGGGAACAGCGTCACATTTACAATTCCAAGTCAAGTCTTTCACGTTGGGTGCTGGTTGCAAACTGAATCAAAACCATTACATGGACCACATGGCTTAACCACATCTCACATAGTAATTCAACATACTAATCTTATTAGCAATGCATGAAACGTGAATGACAAATTAAACAATAGATCGACATCTTAAAACACACATACCTGTATCAAAATGGTGGTTGAAATACCACAAGGGAACAGCGTCACATTTACAATTCCAAGTCAAGTCTGTTGACAGAGAACAATGAATTGACTATGTGACCAACGGCAAAATACACCGGCTAAAACATCCAATTGTGCATCTAAACTAACCACACCATTCATCACAACACTATCGAGTTAACATTATCATTTTGTTAACATTCAATTCTTATTCAGAATATATATACACATAATAATACATAAAGTGCCGCACACTACAATAGTCAACGTACCTTTCACGTTGGGTGCTGGTTGCAAACTGAACCCAACCCGGAAAAGGTTACCTCTAACACCGCGCTAATAATTGAACCGGAAGGCAAAGCTCTTGAACGTGAACTTTCTCAAAGTGACGGTTCAAATAAAAGTGTCTTTGGTATAAAGAAATCATATCATTTGTAAACATTAAACATTTGTAAACATAGGATTTGGTGACATTTCAATCCTTCATAATAATAATAATAATAAAACAATGTTCATTTCACACTTGTTACATAGGGAACCTTGTACTTTTACTCCATTACATTTCAAAGGAAATATTGTACTTTTTACTCCACTACATTCTACATTAATCTAAACCCATCAGTTACTAGTTACTTTGCATAGAAAATATGGTCAAAATCTATGAAGATTGTGTACTTTCAAATGAACAATTAAATTAACATAACCTTTAATCAAAGCAGCATAATTGGACCACACACCACTTTAACATAACCTATAGAGGTCAATGGATAGAGAATTGAATGCTCCCAAGCACTGGAATACACAAACATTGTGTGGAATGCATACTTCTACCTTAAGTACATTCAATATCAAATACTTATCTACTTTTAATTAAGTAGAATTTTGAATGGAGGACTTTTACTTTTACCATGAGTACTCATTTATCTGGGTATTTCTACATTTACTTAAGTAAAGGAACTGTGTACTTCTTCCACCACTGGAAACAGCCTTCAGGTTCTGTTAAGTGAATGTTAGCCTCAAAGTGCACTCAAAGAATGCTGTAGTTGGCAGCCCTCCATTAACCTATTTTCTGCCACCACTTTGACCATCCTAAACCATCCTCTGCCAGCGCTATTTGTCTATGGAGATGTTCACCTTCTTTGCAGGGCTATAACTTTTTAAATTGTATTGCTAAATTGACATTACTATGGCCCATTCAACATCACTTATCTATCGTTCAGGATGTAGGAACGTTTTACTTTTTCATTCACACATTCATACTAAAATACCGTCTAGAGTATAAATATGTTTTTATCGTTTTCTGCAGTATTTCATAGAACGTGAGATATAGGCATAAATGCATATATTAGATTATCAAATGCAGTTTGATACCGATCAACGTTATATTAAACATTTCAACTGTACATGGTCCTAAACGTCATGACTGATCATCTGCGGGTGAACGGAGGGGGGGGGGAGAGAGAGATTAGGTATACGGCACCTGTCTAATTATATAAATTTGGAGCCCTTTGATTGGTCGAGAGGTTTAAGGGGGCGGGACTTAGGGGTATGTCATAAGGGCATATAGCAAAGTTTGATGGATTGTAGCCACGCCCCCTTTTTTAGATGATTTATGACACCCTAGGGCTTCTCTGATTGGTCGAGGATGCAAGGAGGCGGGACATCCGGTTTTGAGGGAGGGACATCCGGTTTCGGAAGGGGAGGGACATCTGGTTACGGAAGGGGAGGAGTTTTCAGAATTTTTTCAAAATAAAAGTTTTATTTTTTTTCAAAAAAAAAAAAAAAGTGCTTCAAAATAAAATATTCAAAAGTTTTATTTTCAGATTGTGTGTATTCCAAGTTTTTCAAAATAAGTTTTTTTTTATTGTCAGAAATAAAAGATTCAAATTTTTTTTTAGATTCAAACGTTTTTTTTTTTTTTTCAGATTGTGTGTATTCCAAAGTCTTAAGAATGTGTGTATTCCAAAAGTCTTAAGACAAATACAATATCTTCACAATAAGTATTCCAAGGTTTTCACAATATGTTTTTGTGTATTCCAAAAGTCTTAAGAATATATCTTCACAATATGTTTTATGTGTATCTTCACAATAAACGTGTGTATCTTCAGAATATAGTTTCACAACAATCTTAAGAATAAATGTGTGTGGTTTAAGTTACAGAATTAAGATTGTGTGTGTATCTTCAGAATAAACTGTGTGTGAGAGTTAAGTTACAGAATATAGTTTTACAAGGTTGAATACATTTTGTGTATTCCAAATGCCAAATGTAAAATACATTTTGTGTATTTCTTAAGAAAGTGCATTTATTCCAAATGTGTGTGTGTTTTCTTAATGCCAAATGCCAAATGTAAAATACAATCTATTATTCTTCAGAAATGTTCAATATATCTGTGTTCAGAATAAGTGTATCTTAAGGGGAGACACTGCAGGTGAATAGGGTAAAAAAATTAACTAATAGATATCACAATGAAACTTCCCCAGTTGATTACTTATATTAAGACAAGACTTTTTTGTATTACAAGTTTTCTGAAATTGTATGTTTAAATATGCAAATGAGGCATGATCTACTTAAATATGCACTAATTTGCATATAATTCCAGGACAGAAATCTGAACATTGGATAAAGCCATTTTCAAAATTATAGTTTCATTTTGTTGACATATTAGAGCCAAAGGTTATTACAGAGGGGATTTTGGATATCTCTTTGTATCACTCCATAAATAAAAAAATATTCCATTCAGTCCATTTTTATGGTAAAATTCCATATTTCGCCATGTTTTTAGGAATAAAATGTGATATAAATCAGGGTATGAATGCGATATCAACAAACCCTTCTGTAAATACCTTCAGAACATAGATATGAATAGAACTGGAAGGTTTGGTGTATGTGAGTGCTACTGAAGTGGAGATTTCTGGCTCAGAGTATGAGGAAAAACTCTTAAAACTCATTTTTGGGAAAACGCCTTCAAAGTTCTGTATTGTAAAATGCCATACTTTTTTTTTGAAACAGATATTTACAAACACAATACCTAATCAAACCATTAGTAATAGACAACCTAAACACATGCCTGATAACTGAATAATAATAATAATAATGATGTTATTGAACTGAACAGAACTACACACAGGCTACAAACAGTGTAGTACAGTGTAGTATCCCCTAATAGGCAAAAAATATTTGAATAGATATCACTATGAAACTTTCCCAATTTGTTATGTACATATAAACTAAGAAAAAATATATTGCAAGTTTTCTGAAATTTATGTTTATATATGCAAATGAGGCACTTCCCCATTAAATATGTGCACATTTATGGATGCAATAAGGCAAAATTATGTAAAATAAACAACTAAATGTGTGTTATTGACGTTTTATTGTCACTAGTTTCATAGAAGACATGTTTAGGAAGCAAAATATAACAAAATCTCAAAATCAACAAAAAAAGTATATTTGACTATTCACCTGCAGTGTCTCGCCTTAAGAATAAGTCTATCTTCTGTCTCTTTGCTGTGGGGTGTGTAGAAAGAATACTCCCCAAGCTCTGTTTGACTCCACTCTGTAGGCTGTGTGTTCTCTCAAGTGTCTCTCAGCAGATTGAAATGAAACGCTGCAGGTTCTCTGAAAATTCTGATAGTGACAACCCCTGTAGGTGTCATAGTATGCGGGAGAATGACTAGGGCAAATGGGAAGCCTAAAACTACTAGATGCAGCTTCTGCCAAAAGCAGATTTACGACCCTGCGACTTCTCCTTTCTGTAGACCTCACAGCCCGCCCCCCAAGGTGTGGGTGTGTGTGTATGTGTCTGTGTGTGTATATGGTCTAAGTTACAGAATATAGTTTTACAAGGTTGAATACATTTTGTGTATTCCAAATGCTAAATGTCAAATACATTTTGTGTATTCCAAATGCCAAATGTAAAATACAATTTCTGTGTTCCAAATTACAAATGTAATGTGTAATGTGTCTAATGTGTTTAAGCAAAAGTCTAAATAAAAGAAAATACAAATGCAAGTGAATAATAGGTTGATGTTGTTTGAAAAAAATAGTGATAACTTGTAACCACAATAAGTGTAACTGAGGGGTACAATTCCCTGACTGTATTACTAGATATGATACTTACTACCACTACCTTTGTACTTAATATTCGGCCACCCAGTACACGGCATAAATATATTATCATAAACACTCTCACGTAGATGAAACGGATCCAACACAAATGTACGAAGTCGAAACAGGTCTTTATTTCTACA
Source organism: Notolepis coatsorum (assembly GCF_963971535.1). Taxonomy (NCBI): domain Eukaryota; kingdom Metazoa; phylum Chordata; class Actinopteri; order Aulopiformes; family Paralepididae; genus Notolepis; species Notolepis coatsorum. The sequence goes on along the minus strand of NC_140177.1, from coordinate 68,121,387 downwards.
CAGCGATGGTGTGTAGAACAAGCACTTAATCACTTAATTACATTTATGAATTGAAATAGTATGCACTTTTATGGCAAAGAGTATTCGTCGGTATATCAATAGAGAATGTCCAATCTCTGAAGGCGCAGGTGGTAAATATACGACCTGGAATAGTTAAGGAATAACAGCAATGATACTTTAATGATTATATACTAGATACACTAGAGGGGGTTAATCCGGTCGCTTGTAAGCCGACAGGAGTAGGAAGGGGGGGGGGGTAGAATCCGGCTGCCTCGTCCGGCCAAGGGTATCCCAGGTGAACCCACTGTAGTGCCGTTCAATGCGCCGGCGATCCTTGGACCACAGATGAAAGCAGGTGGACTCTTTGTGGGCCGGCTCTCTCCGGTCCACGGGGGAGAGACGTGAAGCGACCTCGTCTTGCAGAGCGTCTCCTCACCTTGCGTCCTCTCCAGGGGGGGGGGGGGTTCCAACACACGGCAGTGTCGGGGGTCTTTATCCATGGAATAATCAAAGTATACAAAGCATAATCCGTGCCTGGGAAGGCGGGCTGTCGTCGGTAGAATAATCCGGTATACAGGTCCACTCGCTCGTCGGCTCTGGGGCTCCTCGGGTGCAGCTTCACATGGGGGTCAACCACCCTGGGTAAGCAGCCAGTTCTCTGCCCGAAACGATGGGGTACTGACTACGGTAGTATTCTCACCGCACGAAGCACTATATATTAACAGACTATTATTAGCTTAATAGACTACGTCCAACTCGACGATATAGTGCCAAATATGACTATTCAAATATTAATATACACGATGTCTCAATACCGATGGTAGGCGAACTTGGCCTTACTCCCACACGTGGCGTCGCGGGGAGGCTTTACGTCTGTGACTCTATTGGAGGGTAAGAAACTGGACTGAAAAGAAAGTCCTACTTTAGTAGCGCAGTATATATACGCACTATGAACAAATAGTCCCATTAGTGGTGCGGTAGCCAGATTCCTACGCGGAACTAGGACTTGTTCGTACATGTGGAGCGGTACGTTTGAACTGGGTCTGAGGGGTATGGCAGCCTGGCACCAAGGTCTCGACCAATAGTAGAATGGAGACTATTATGGGATGTTCAGTAGGCTAGAATGGATATTCAATGCATATTGTACAAGGAATATACAAGGGATATCAGGGAATATTAGAGAATATACAAATACAATTAAATATATATATATAAATAAATATATATATTCGGTTTAATCTGGCCCTTCACAACAGCCACCCCCTGAATAGGTCCCAGACCTAATCAGTTAAACAGAGACAGATTAATCGCGTTGTCTATTTACACATAAGGGTTTGCTGTAGGGGTCAGTCAACTTCACAAAGTCATAGGGTTGTAGGGTCATGGTCATCATCGATTGTGTCTGGGAGTCGAGGCAGTTCTATGAGCCTTGCCACGGGACGGGTGTAAGTGCGACCCTGGACGAGCACTTCAGCTGCCCGGACCTTGCCGTCGGCACCGGTGATCACTTTGCTTACGCGGCCGGCCGGCCACATAGCTCTGGGCAGTGATTGATCAATAATCATGACGACTGTTCCTTCTGTCAAATTGTCTCTCTCCTTTACCCACTTCTGGCGGGTCTGTAGAGACGGTAGGTAGTGCAGTAGGAAACTGTTCCAAAACTTGTCGGCTAATACTTGGCTGTACCTCCACATTCGTCGGCCGTTCGCTTCTTCAGGCCGGTACATTGTCTGGGGTAATGCAGGATCTAGCCGCCCCATCAGGAGTGTGTTGGGGGTAACTGGGTCGATATCCGCCACATCACTGGAGACATATCCGAGGGGCTTCGAGTTAAGTACTCCCTCAATCTCCGTGAGGACTGTCAGTAGGACTTCTTCCGCCACAGTCTGGGCCCCAAGTACTGCGTACAGGGCTGTCTTTATGGAGCGCACTTCTCGTTCCCAAGTGCCACCGAAGTGGGGTGCGTTTGGGGGGTTGAATTGGAAATCAACCTGTGCTGGAGCGAGGTGGGTCTTAAGTTCTGGGCCCATAGCTTGGAAGCTCTCTCTCAGCTCTCTTTCGCCGCCTTTGAAGTTTGTCCCATGATCGGACAATAGGGTAGACGGTCTTCCTTTCCGTGATGTGAATCTTCGGAAGGCCATAAGGAATGAGTCTGTGCTCATGGTCGGGAGAAGCTCGATGTGTATCGCTCTGGTGGTCATGCATTTTAATACAATACCCCACCGCTTCTCGGTTCCTGGTCCTTTCTTTATGTGCAGCGGGCCAAAGCAGTCCATACCCGTTGAGTGGAATGGCTTGTCACCGATTCGGAGGCGACATGGAGGAAGGTCAGCCATCCTTGGTATGCTGGGCTGCGCGCGCCACTTGCGGCAGTCTAGACATGTTCGCTGGAAGCGTCGTACCGCCTCTCTTCCTTGTAGGATCCAGTAACGACGTCTGATTTCCGCGAAGACTCTTTCTGCTCCTGCGTGATGTACATCCTCATCGTATTTCTTTATAATCAGCTCTGTGACCTTGTGTCGGCTGTTCAATACGATCGGGTATTTAATGTCATCCGGTAGATTGGGGGCTCTGCGTAGGCGCCCACCCACTCTGATGAGGGTATGAGCGTCGCTCTCGGGGGCCAGGTGAATTAATCTGCTGTCGGATGGGACGGGCTTTCCTCCCTGTAGACAGGCCAATTCATCGGGGAACGAGTCTCTCTGGGCTCGCTGCAGTAGAAGCAATTCTGCTTCCTCGTAGTTAGCTGCTGACATATCAGCGGGGGACTTGCACTCCGGGTGGTACCGCAGGAATGTTCTTTGTTGTGCACTCTCTATGGACGTGCAATCGTCTATGTTAGGGTCGGTGGAGGCTACGGTGCTCAATCCACAGAACACAGACTTCTTATTTTCCACCTCCTCTGGACTTGCTTCCCTCGGGATAGGCATGGGCCACTGTCCTTCCGGGAGTCTTAGAAATGCGGGGCCGTCACTGTAGACATTGCGACGGGTGAGGTCATCCAGGGGCATCCCCCGGGTGATGACGTCAGCTGGGTTCTGTTTTGTATCAACGTAGCGCCACTCTGTTTCTCCGGTTAACTCTTCGGTTAAGTCTTGAATCTCGGTGACTCTGACTCCCACGAAGACTTTGTACTTGCATGAGTCCGATTTGATCCAGGCGAGTACCGTCGTGGAATCTGACCACAGGATTGTTCTAGACACCGGTATGGTGAGCTCACGTTGGATGAGCGTGGCTAGGTGCGCTCCGGCTAGGGCTGCGCAGAGCTCTAGACGTGGGATAGATTGTTGCTTGCGTGGGGCTATTCTCGAGCGGGCGAGGACAAATGCTGTGTAGATCTCTCCCCCCTGGTCTTGGGCCCGCAAGTAGGCTACTGATCCGTATGCGACCTCTGAGGCGTCACTGAAGACGTGTAAGTCCATTTTACATGTCTCTGGCCTCACCGTGGGTGGGAAGTAGCTTCGGCGCATATTAACGCCTGGGAGTGAGTGGAGCTCCATCTCCCACTCTCTCCAGGTGGATGCAAGGTGTGCGGGAATGGGGTCGTCCCAGCCCTGGTCCTTGTCCCACAATGCTCGTACAATCATTTTTGCCCTGGTGGTGTACGGTAGAATACATCCTAGCGGGTCATATTGTCGGGCGAGTGTTGTGTACACACTTCGTCTGGTGGTCGGCGCCGCCGCCGGCCTTCCCTGCTCCGTAGTCAGGGGCTTGTGTCTGTAGTGAAGCGAATCTGTTTTGAATCGCCACACCAATCCCAGGGTCATCTCCTGGGCTTCTCCCGGGATTGTAGCCATCCAGGTCTCGCTGCTGGCTGCCTTGTCCTCGGAGGAGAGGCTGCGCAGTACTTGCGGATCGCTGCTGGCCCACTGCCTGAGATCAAAGCCGCCTTTGATCAATGAGGCGCGGAGTTTAATCAGGAGAGCCTCGGCTTCTTCCTGGGTTGAAAGGCTTTGTAGACAGTTGTCTACGTAGAAGCTGTTCTTTACGCTGTGTCGGACCTCTTCGTCCGCTGCTGGGTCCTCTGCTACATGTTTCTGTAGTGCAAATGTCGCACAGCAGGGGCTGCACGTCGTTCCGAAGGGGAGGACTTCCCATTGGTAGATGGCTGGGTGCTCATCTCCTGGCTTCTCTCTCCATAGGAACCGTAACAGGGGCTTGTCCGCCTCTACTAATCTCACCTGCAGGAACATTCCTTTAATGTCCCCGCTGATGGCCACCTTTTCCTGGCGGAAGCGGAGTAGAACGCCGAGTAGGGAGGGGCCGAGTGTGGGACCGGGCAGTAACTCTTTATTCAGATTTTGGGATCCGATCTGGTAGCTGCAGTTAAATACTATGCGGTCTTTACCGTTGTGATGGACCTTGTGGTGGGGCACGTACCACGATTCAGTGGTCTGGTCAGCCTCTTTAATGTCCATCTTTGTGACGTGTCCCGCTGTGATGAGCTTCTCAATCTCAGCGCGGTATACACTCTCTTGGGCGGGGTTCTTGGCTAAGCGCCGCTCCGTGTTCAGCAGGTACCGTTCTGTGGCGTCTGTCTTGGCGTGGAAAGTAGGCATTCCTTCTCGCCGCAGGAGTGGCGTGGCGTATCTCAACACGCCGTTGACCGGGACTCTCTTGGTCCCTGTCTCGAGGAGGTGAATTGCGTAAATGTCATCTTTAGAGCGAATGTCTTTCTTTCCGTTCTTAAAGGGCATTTGTTCCAAGGTCCATAGCCGCTCTACGTGTTGCAGGAGTGCGGTTTCTCCCTCTGTGACTCGGGAGTGGAGACATCTAGTGGCTGTACTTCGGTTGAGAGATTTGGCGAGTGGGCCTTGGAGAGTCCATCCCAAACGGGTCTCGACTGCTGCAGGACAGCCTCGGGGTCCGGTATGAACCCGGTCTATCGGGACAATGAGGTCTGCATGGTCGGAGCCTATCAACAGGGTCGGCATAGCATTGTCTATGAGCGGGATCGGTAACTTGCGCAGATGTGCATATTTCTCCATCAGCTTGGCGACGGGGTATGTGTACCGCGACAGTCCTATTTCTTGGCTGGTGAAAGCGTCTGCAATCTGGTACCGTCGCTCAGGCTGGCCGCTTGCTGCGATAGAGAATGAGACATTCTCGCCCTTTATCGTCTTCAAATCTCGTCTTATTGTCCGAATTGTCATTTGGGTTTCGCTTCCCCGCAGCCCTAGCTGGGCCGCAGCGGAGGCGAGCAGCAGGGTCTTCTCTGACCCGTCATCGAGGATGGCGTAAGTGTCCAGGACTTTATTCTGGTAGCTTAGTGTCACACGCACTACTTTTAGGAGTACTCGGGCTCCACTGCTGCTGGCGGGATCGATGTACATGACGCTCGCTTTGCGGCTGGATGGTGCAGGTGAAGGGCGCCGTCTGTTACTGTCGTGAAGTATGTCCAGATGGGCTCCATCGCACTTGGTGCACCTTTTCTTTAAGCGGCATTCGGCTGCCATGTGTGAGCGCGCACAGCGAAAACAGCGCTTGTTGGACTTTATCCATTGACCTGCTTCCTCCGCGTTCAGCTTGGGGAAGGAGTCACATTGCGCTAGCCAGTGTTCTTTCTCACAGTAGGGGCACACTATCTTCCACTTCTCCGTTCTGGAGGGGGTACTGTGGCTCCTGCTGCTCGGTACTGACTCCGATTGGTGCATCACAGTCACCGATCTTCTTCCATCATTTAGTCGTCTGGTTCCTTCTCTGGAGCCAGGGGTGCTCCGTCCGAATGTATCTAGCCGTAGGCTGCTGACTTCTCTCGCCAGGAAGTCTGCTAGATCGAGGAGGTTCGGTTCGGGGCCATTCGGGTCTCTGTGGTCCCTCTGCCGCCTAAAGCGCTCCTGACGAGCGGGCGGCAGCTTCTCCAGGATCCTTTCCACATTTGAGTTGGCGTAAAGTTCATGCCTCCCCTTCTCTCTTTGCGCTCCCAACATCCCTACCAGGGACTGCACTCTGATGGACAGGTCGTCCAGTGCTCGATTGTCTATTGCTGGGGGTAAGCGGTCGATGTGTCGGATCTCCTGGATCACGTAATCCCATATGCGCCCATACCTCTGGTCCAATGCTACCAGCGCTGCTGTGTATGGGGTGGTGGAAGTCGCGTAGGCGAGCGCTATATTATGTGCGCGGGGTACCTTTAAGTGCTTCAGTAGGATGGCGTATTTGTGGCGTTCATCCAATACATCCACCAACATGGTCTCCAGACACATGCAGAGTTCTGTATACTGGGCCCGGTTCTCTTGGGTGAAGTCGGGTACCATAGGCGTGCCAATGTATGACGCTGACTGTGGATACATCGGCGAGCGTTGGGGGAGAGGCCTCCTAGGCGAGTCTCCTCCCGCTCCTTGGTATGGGCTGGTACCGGCAGTGTACCATGGCCCGCTTGTCCAGGTGCTGTTCCTCGGTGCGGGTCGTGCGTCGTGCTCACCCGGGTATAGAGTCGGGGGTCTGTAGCGCAGCTCCGCGGGAGTATAGCCTGGGCTGTACCGGGCCTCCTGGTCCGGTAGAGTACTGTGCTGTCTTCGGGCGTGGTTCTCCTCCTCTTCCTCTTCGTCTTCAGTTAGGTCATCCAGTGCTTGTAGTCTCTGGTTTAGCCTCTCCACAGGATATGCTGCTCCTTCCCGGTTGCTAGGTCTCGCTTGGACCGGTGGGGGGAGGTGGTCTGTGGGGGGTATAGACCTCGTCTGTTGGTCAAGTTCAGGGTTGTTTACTCGGCTAGGGGATGCCGCCCTGGAGGTGTGTCTAGACGAGTTCCTGGAGCCTCTGGCGGAGGGAGAGGGTGTTGTCCGTCTGATCAGCTGTTCTATTAGTTGCGACTGCTGTCTGTCGCGCGCTGCGTCCCGTTGAGCACCGGCTTGTTCTCGGGCCACATTCTCTTCCATCTGAATGCGTCTTATTTCTAGACGTATCTGCTCGTGTTCGCTTCGCTGCTGGATCTGCAGTCGGTCGCGTTCAGCAGCGGCGTTCAGGCTGATGAGGAAGGCCTGCTGTAGGGTCCTCTCTGCCTCGCTGGGAGAAGGCGGTTGTATAGGGGAGCCTTCCCTCGGGGTACTCCTTGCGGAGCCTTGGAGCTCTATCTCCACGGTGCTCTCCCCGTCTTCTTCCGTGCCGAGTTCTCTCTCGGTAGCGTTGTATTCCTCCCGGGACTCATCGGGGACTACTTCTTCAGTACTGGCGGGGTGTGAAGTCATGTCTGGTTCCCACTGGTCCCCACCGTGAACTTGGTCAGTTACATTAGAGCCCGTAGGGGCCTCTATGGTCGGGGTAGTCTGGGCGTTGGGGTTAGACATACTTTTACTTTCTAGTTTTATCGCGTTTACTGTTAGTAGAAGACTAGGTTGTTGACTGACAGCGTAAGCCTCTAAGTACTGAGGGAGCCGTCGTTCGCGCTGCGGGCGTTGGTTAGGAGGATCGTTTCGTGGAGTGTTCATCATAGGCCATTTCAATATTAATAACACTATATTAATATTACACTAATTACCCATCCGGCTCGAAGGACCAATTGTAACTGAGGGGTACAATTCCCTGACTGTATTACTAGATATGATACTTACTACCACTACCTTTGTACTTAATATTCGGCCACCCAGTACACGGCATAAATATATTATCATAAACACTCTCACGTAGATGAAACGGATCCAACACAAATGTACGAAGTCGAAACAGGTCTTTATTTCTACACAGCGATGGTGTGTAGAACAAGCACTTAATCACTTAATTACATTTATGAATTGAAATAGTATGCACTTTTATGGCAAAGAGTATTCGTCGGTATATCAATAGAGAATGTCCAATCTCTGAAGGCGCAGGTGGTAAATATACGACCTGGAATAGTTAAGGAATAACAGCAATGATACTTTAATGATTATATACTAGATACACTAGAGGGGGTTAATCCGGTCGCTTGTAAGCCGACAGGAGTAGGAAGGGGGGGGGGTAGAATCCGGCTGCCTCGTCCGGCCAAGGGTATCCCAGGTGAACCCACTGTAGTGCCGTTCAATGCGCCGGCGATCCTTGGACCACAGATGAAAGCAGGTGGACTCTTTGTGGGCCGGCTCTCTCCGGTCCACAGGGGAGAGACGTGAAGCGACCTCGTCTTGCAGAGCGTCTCCTCACCTTGCGTCCTCTCCAGGGGGGGGGGGGGTTCCAACACACGGCAGTGTCGGGGGTCTTTATCCATGGAATAATCAAAGTATACAAAGCATAATCCGTGCCTGGGAAGGCGGGCTGTCGTCGGTAGAATAATCCGGTATACAGGTCCACTCGCTCGTCGGCTCTGGGGCTCCTCGGGTGCAGCTTCACATGGGGGTCAACCACCCTGGGTAAGCAGCCAGTTCTCTGCCCGAAACGATGGGGTACTGACTACGGTAGTATTCTCACCGCACGAAGCACTATATATTAACAGACTATTATTAGCTTAATAGACTACGTCCAACTCGACGATATAGTGCCAAATATGACTATTCAAATATTAATATACACGATGTCTCAATACCGATGGTAGGCGAACTTGGCCTTACTCCCACACGTGGCGTCGCGGGGAGGCTTTACGTCTGTGACTCTATTGGAGGGTAAGAAACTGGACTGAAAAGAAAGTCCTACTTTAGTAGCGCAGTATATATACGCACTATGAACAAATAGTCCCATTAGTGGTGCGGTAGCCAGATTCCTACGCGGAACTAGGACTTGTTCGTACATGTGGAGCGGTACGTTTGAACTGGGTCTGAGGGGTATGGCAGCCTGGCACCAAGGTCTCGACCAATAGTAGAATGGAGACTATTATGGGATGTTCAGTAGGCTAGAATGGATATTCAATGCATATTGTACAAGGAATATACAAGGGATATCAGGGAATATTAGAGAATATACAAATACAATTAAATATATATATATAAATAAATATATATATTCGGTTTAATCTGGCCCTTCACAACAATAAGTATGTATGTATGTATGTATGTATGTATGTATGTATGTATGTATGTATGTATGTATGTATGTATGTATGTATGTATGTATGTATGTATGTATGTATGTATGTATGTATGTATGTATGTATGTATGTATGTATGTATGTATCTATGTGTGTCTGTGGGTGTGTGTGATTATTTTTGTTATATTGATAGAGGATATAAAAAAATATATCTGTTTTTTCCATCTTTGACAGTGAATAACACCATGCTAACATTGACCAGGCGTGAACAATTGCCACTGAGCTCATTCAGCACCTTCTTGAGATTGAGATCACCTGTACAAGAAATCTAAGCAAATTAATAAAGGACAGATTGATTCCGAGGCTCTAGTCAAAACAAAGGGTATCTCAAAATACCCATTTCTCGTTGCGATCAGCCCCCGCTTAAGTGGTTAAATGTGTTGATTTGTGTTAACTGTAATGTTTAATGTATGTTTTATACAGTGTACATAGTGTGTCTCTATACATAGTGTACTATTGTGCTAATGTAATAGTGTAATAGTATTTTAGTATAATCAGTATTTTTACACAGTCTATCAGTCTTCTCTTAGATTCATTACTGGAATCTAAGATTCATCCTGTATGATAAGGTATCCTGTATGATAAGGCATTGGTATCTGTTTATCTTTATCTTTAAGGCACAATTATGCTAGAATGGAATTATGGAACTTATCTGACCCACTCAAATGTTTGTTTTGTTTGACAAGTCTGAACTTGTTACGTCTGCCTTTTGTTTTGATACACCAGCTTCCTAGAATGATCTTCAACTCACACTAAATTCTAAAACATTCTAAGACATTATCACAAACCTAATTCTTTCTAATTTTAATTTGATCTTTGTTGTTTTCTCTTTTCACTTGAATCTTTGATAGTGTCCTGAAAATATAAAGTACAGAAAAGATCTGTCTATGTGGGTTTGTGTGACAGTGTTATTTGTACATGAAAGATTTGCTTCATTCACACAATAAATATGCTGTTTGTGTAAAAATAATGTATAATATTAGGACTGATTCACTGTATAGTGAATCCAGGGGTATAGTGGAGCGATTATATTTTGTTTTTATAATATTTTATAATATCAAAACATGTCTTATGTTCTTATATATGTACATGTCTTATATAGAATGATGTAAAAAGAGTCCTACTAATATATTTCACTTTAAAAACTTGTACAGAAAGATAAATATCCGACCCCCGGAGCCCTGTCAGAGTGTATACAGGTTCTGTACAGTATACCACATGCAAATCCCATATGGTCTAGCGGTAAGGATGCCCTGGTTTCAACAGGGAGGCGCGGGTTCGACTCCTGCTATGGGAATAACACCTTTTTCTATACATAGCAAATGTGTTGGTATGCTTTATTGTAACTGTTTGACTGTTTTTAGTGCAACACTACTGTCACCAACATCTAAGAAGGATCTGAGATGCATTTAAGCCCTATCGATAGGTTTTTCCATACCTTTGCAAGGATATGTATGACTGTGTTGCATTCATTTATTTTAAATTTGGTGAACTTTATGGTATTTTATGGTTTATTTATGATTTATTGTGATACTTCTTAGTGAATTGTTTAAAGAATATGTGTATGACCCCCAGGGTGCATTAATGTATTGTAGGACCTTACAAATATGATTTGATCCCAACAAGTGGTGACATTTCGAAGTCTTAAAGGGATCACATTCACATACCTGAATATAGTTGCACAACAGGATGAACTTAAAATCATTCAAAAACAATTATTACATAACAATTATTACAATGAAACGCAGTTGGTTATATTATAAAATATTTATTAAAGAATATTGCAGAGCATGCTGTAACCATTTTTATCAATAATATAAGCGTGCATAGCATCAATAATGTGATTAATATCTAAAGTTTCTAAACACTTATGATTTTTCAGCTTAAAAGCCGTAACATCCACTATTATGGTGTATAAACATAACAGGTGTGCTCTGTTAAAATGACCATTCATATGATCTAAAATAGTAACTAAGCCGTTTTCAGATAGAAGACTTTCATCCTCTGAGAGTGTCTCTATCATATATTGCCAATTATTTAGCAAGCCTTTCTCTCTCACCAGCTTCAACATATTTTCAAAAAGCCTTAAGCGCAGGCTATTGACATTCCCGGTTACCCATCGATGTACAATTGTCCTGACAGCTCCGCGGCTGTCACTAAGGCTTTAAGAGTAGCTACTTTGATAGGGAAGTGGAAGGTTTTTCTTCTAGTAGGACACAGTCTCTTAACCGTACCCCCTGTTGGGGATGGCAGTGCTGATGTTATGTTGGTTACATCAACGATAGGTATTTCTTCGGGGTGGAATACATCAGATTCTGATGTAGGAGGGGTGTGCCAGGGGCTATTAGGAGGGACATCCATACGCATGAAGGGGGTTGGCTGTGATGAATCCGGCGACGAAGTATCCCAAGGACCCGTGTACCAGGGGCTATTAGGATTCGTACACCTGACGGGGTTTGACGGTGGTGAATCCGGCGATGAAGTCTCCCAAATCGTTGAAAGAGGGCTGTAACTAGTCCTAAAGGTGTCTAGGAGGCTTAGCAATGAAGGAGTTTTAGTTGAACCATACAGGGGTACGGGTAATGTCTCAACTTCCTCGTCTGGAGCGTATAGTGGAAACAGGCTATCTAGTGTATCCGAGGCATGCTTAGAAGGATCAGCCTCATACCAAGCAAAGTTTGGTTGCTGTGAAGGAGGGTCCATGAATCTATAACCGCCAGCGGGTAGTGTCTCAACATCGTCAGGCGTGTATAGTGGTGACAGGCTATCTAGTGTATCCAAGGCGGAGTTAGCAGGATCAGCCTCATGTGACACATACAAAGCCATGATTGCTATCTAAAAGTACAAAATGCACTGTAAGTCTTTTTAAAGGAGGATTTAGGGTTGACACGCCCCATCCTCCGCCCCCTCACTGGGGTCAATCGTACTCCAGGTCCCCTGATTCGCTCGGTAAGACCCTTCTCGCCTCGAACACCTCTTGAAGGACCTCCCCGCATGTCTGGAGACATTGCAGCCACTTGGTTACCGGAAGTGAGAAGATGAAATGCTCTAGAGTTGAATTATACCGCCTGGAGATGGCTATATCAGGCTCTACATCAAGTGTCGGAGTACTTTTTATAGATATCCTACCCTCGTAATGCACATACCCGTACCCTAGCTGGCTATGGCCTATTAACAGTGTGATTACCTGTCCATCCTTAAGCGTTTTACCCACTAATCCATCCATAGACTTAAAAGAAGCCTTTTTCATTTTCCAAAATTCCGTCTCCTTTAGATACATCTCAGGCCTGCTTGCAACACCCTGGAAATCCTCCACGGTCATCTTGTAGAACAGTATTCTCTCAGCTCTAGCATCGTATTCAAATCCTAGGACACCATTGAGGACCGGGCATAGTTCGTTATAGATCTCTCTACCATATCTGTAAGGTGCAAGTAACATGGTTTTAATCCTGGTAGCTCTGTCCGTCACATGGCTAACCGTTGTAGCTAGACTGCTCGCCATTTTTTTAGGGTCTCTCTAGGAGGGAACTCTCTAAATATATAGGTTTCTATCCAACCCTGACTGCCTATATAGCGTCATATAGACCCGTCCGCAGCTTCGCCCCCACCCCCATACAGAAATACATCCACCTAGACATACACACCCACACAATCTTTTTGACAGTCACAGTCCTTGACAGAAACTTTGAAGTATCAACTGTTGTTTAAAGTATCAGGATCGTAGCATAGGAAATGGGGAATTTCTTCAGTAGGACTACCAGCTGTATTACGAGCTCTATAAACTATGATATCGCATTGCTTTTAAAACATGCTATAGCTAATAAAGTCAACGATGCCCACCTGTACGCTGTAACAGGGAATGTCAATAGCCTGCGCTTAAGGCTTTTTGAAAATATGTTGAAGCTGGTGAGAGAGAAAGGCTTGCTAAATAATTGGCAATATATGATAGAGACACTCTCAGAGGATGAAAGTCTTCTATCTGAAAACGGCTTAGTTACTATTTTAGATCATATGAATGGTCATTTTAACAGAGCACACCTGTTATGTTTATACACCGTAATAGTGGATGTTACGGCTTTTAAGCTGAAAAATCATAAGTGTTTAGAAACTTTAGATATTAATCACATTATTGATGCTATGCATGCTTATATTATTGATAAAAAAGGTTACAGCATGCTCTGCAATATTCTTTAATAAATATTTTATAATATAACCAACTGCGTTTCATTGTAATAATTGTTATGTAATAATTGTTTTGAATGATTTTAAGTTCATCCTGTTGTGCAACTATATTCAGGTATGTGAATGTGATCCCTTTAAGACTTCGAAATGTCACCACTTGTTGGGATCAAATCATATTTGTAAGGTCCTACAATACATTAATGCACCCTGGGGGTCATACACATATTCTTTAAACAATTCACTAAGAAGTATCACAATAAATCATAAATAAACCATAAAATACCATAAAGTTCACAAAATTTAAAATAAATGAATGCAACACAGTCATACATATCCTTGCAAAGGTATGGAAAAACCTATCGATAGGGCTTAAATGCATCTCAGATCCTTCTTAGATGTTGGTGACAGTAGTGTTGCACTAAAAACAGTCAAACAGTTACAATAAAGCATACCAACACATTTGCTATGTATAGAAAAAGGTGTTATTCCCATAGCAGGAGTCGAACCCGCGCCTCCCTGTTGAAACCAGGGCATCCTTACCGCTAGACCATATGGGATTTGCATGTGGTATACTGTACAGAACCTGTATACACTCTGACAGGGCTCCGGGGGTCGGATATTTATCTTTCTGTACAAGTTTTTAAAGTGAAATATATTAGTAGGACTCTTTTTACATCATTCTATATAAGACATGTAGATATATAAGAACATAAGACATGTTTTGATATTATAAAATATTATAAAAACTAAATATAATCGCTCCACTATACCCCTGGATTCACTATACAGTGAATCAGTCCTAATATTATACATTATTTTTACACAAACAGCATATTTATTGTGTGAATGAAGCAAATCTTTCATGTACAAATAAGACAAGTCGACAATAGACCTATCAACCAGGCCATCACTGAAACAATATGAATTGTTTTTGTTAGTAGCCTATGTAAAACCCTACATAGTGCAGGGAACTTTCGCAGAGTACATTTCACAGAGTAAATTTGACTCAAACAGAGTACATTTGGATAATTGAATGTGAATAATACATTCCTATCTCTGACTTCACAAGTCTGTCCAGGGTTAATGATGTTACTGAATGTATCCTGGATATATTCCTATCTGTGAACACTATAATCACGGTAAAACCTAACATTGCATTATTTTCATGGTTATAATGCATCTTTGTATTAAGATATTTCATGCTAAATAGTTCTTAAAATGAATTTCCTTCAATCATCGTTACAAGGAGCACACAACCTCGCCGGTAATACTCTGTATTTAGCTTTTTTCTGCAAAATTATTATGAATTATAATATTGTATCAACAACTCTAATAACGGCTTTATGTTACTTTCATACATGTTAGCCATACTATACACTAACTATGGTGAGTGAGTTAAAATGTATTTGCCTTAGAATTATCATCTTCGAGCTGTTTGAATATTTCCTATCGTGTGTAGGATTTAATGCATATCCATAATATTGAGAGCATAAATATTTAGTGTGGCTAAAAAACTAGACACTGCAAAGTAATTCAGCAATGAGTTGTATAATGTACCTTAGATCAGGTTAAAGAAAATACATTTGGGGCTTGATATTACTAAACTTCTAAAAAATACATTTGTATTGAAGCACTTTGTTTTTTTTACCTTATTGTAACTGAGGGGTACAATTCCCTGACTGTATTACTAGATATGATACTTACTACCACTACCTTTGTACTTAATATTCGGCCACCCAGTACACGGCATAAATATATTATGATGAACACTGTCACGTAGATGAAACGGATCCAACACAAATGTACGAATTAGAAATAGGTCTTTATTTCTACACAGCGATGGTGTGTAGAGCAAGCACTTAATCAAATCAATCACATTTATGAATGGGAATTAGTATGCACTTTTATGGCAAGAGTATTCGTCGGTATATCAATAGAGAATGTCCAATCTCTGAAGGCGCAGGTGGTACATATACGACCTGGAATAGTTTAAGGAATAACAGCAATGATACTTCAATGATTATAGGCTGGATACACTAGGGGGGGTTAATCCGGTCGCTTGTAAGCCGACAGGAGTAGGAAGGGGGGGGGGTAGAATCCGGCTGCCTCATCCGGCCAAGGGTATCCCAGGTGAACCCACTGTAGTGCCGTTCAATGCGCCGGCGATCCTTGGACCGCAGATGAAAGCAGGTGGACTCTCTGTGAGCCGGCTCTCTCCGGTCCACGGGGGAGAGACGTGAAGCGACCTCGTCTTGCAGAGCGTCTCCTCACCTTGCGTCCTCTCCAGGGGGGGGGTTCCAACACACGGCAGTGTCGGGGGTCTTTATCCATGGAATAATCAACGTATACAAAGCATAATCCGTGCCTGGGAAGGCGGGCTGTCGTCGGTAGAATAATCCGGTATACAGGTCCACTCGCTCGTCGGCTCTGGGGCTCCTCGGGTGCAGCTTCACGTTGGGTCAACCACCCTGGATAAGCAGCCAGTTTTCTGCCCGAAACGATGGGGTGCTGACTACGGTAGTATTCTCACCGCACGAAGCACTATATATTAACAGACTATTATTAGCTTAATAGACTACGTCCAACTCGACGATATAGTGCCAAATATGACTATTCAAATATTAATATACACGATGTCTCAATACCGATGGTAGGCGAACTTGGCCTTACTCCCACACGTGGTGTCGCGGGGAGGCTTTACGTCTGTGACTCTATTGGAGGGTAAGAAACTGGACTGAAAAGGAAGTCCTACTTTAGTAGCGCAGTATATATACGCACTATGAACAAATAGTCCCATTAGTGGTGCGGTAGCCAGATTCCTACGCGGAACTAGGACTTGTTCGTACATGTTGAGCGGTACGTTTGAACTGGGTCTGGGGGGTATGGCAGCCTGGCACCAAGGTCTCGACCAATAGTAGAATGGAGACTATTATGGGATGTTCAGTAGGCTAGAATGGATATTCAATGCATATTGTACAAGGAATATACAAGGGATATCAAGGAATATTAGAGAATATACAAATACAATTAAATATATATAAATAAATATATATATTCGGTTTAATCTGGCCCTTCACAACAGCCACCCCCTGATTAGTCCCAGACCTAATCAGTTAAGCAGAGACAGATTAATCGCGTTGTCTATTTACACATAAGGGTTTGCTGTAGGGGTCAGTCAACTTCACAAAGTCATATGGTTATAGGGTCATGGTCATCATCGATTGTGTCTGGGAGTCGGGGCAGTTCTATGAGCCTCGCCACGGGACGGGTGTAAGTGTGACCCTGGACAAGCACTTCAGCTGCTCGGACCTTGCCGTCGGCACCGGTGATCACTTTGCTTACGCGGCCGGCCGGCCACATAGCTCTGGGCAGTGATTGATCAATAATCATGACGACTGTTCCTTCTGTCAAATTGTCTCTCTCCTTTACCCACTTCTGGCGGGTCTGTAGAGACGGTAGGTAGTGTAGTAGGAAACTGCTCCAAAACTTGTCGGCTAATACTTGGCTGTACCTCCACATTCGTCGGCCGTTCGCTTCTTCAGGCCGGTACATTGTCTGGGGTAATGCAGGATCTAGCCGCCCCATCAGGAGTGTGTTGGGGGTAACTGGGTAGATAACAGTGCTCAATCCACAGAACACAGGCTTCTTATTTCCCACCTCCTCTGGACTTGCTTCCCTCGGGATAGGCATGGGCCACTGTCCTTCCGGGAGTCTTAGGAATGTGGGGACGTCACTGTAAGCATTGTGACGGGTGAGGTCATCCAGGGGCATCCCCCGGGTGATGACGTCAGCTGGGTTCTGTTATGTATCAACGTAGCGCCACTCTGTTTCTCCGGTTAACTCTTCGGTTAAGTCTTGAATCTCGGTGACTCTGACTCCCACGAAGACTTTGTACTTGCATGAGTCCGATTTGATCCAGGCGAGTACTGTCGTGGAATCTGACCACAGGATTGTTCTAGACACCGGTATGGTGAGCTCACGTTGGATGAGCGTGGCTAGGTGCGCTCCGGCTAGGGCTGCGCAGAGCTCTAGGCGTGGGATAGATTGTTGCTTGCGTGGGGCTATTCTCGAGCGGGCGAGGACAAATGCTGTGTAGATCTCTCCCCCCCTTTCTTGGGCCCGCAAGTAGGCTACTGATCCGTATGCGACCTCTGAGGCGTCACTGAAGACGTGTAAGTCCATTTTACATGTCTCTGGCCTCACCGTGGGTGGGAAGTAGCTTCGGCGCATATTAACGCCTGGGAGTGAGTGGAGCTCCATCTCCCACTCTCTCCAGGTGGATGCAAGGTGTGCGGGAATGGGGTCGTCCCAGCCCTGGTCCTTGTCCCACAATGCTCGTACAATCATTTTTGCCCTGGTGGTGTACGGTAGAATACATCCTAGCGGGTCATATTGTCGGGCGAGTGTTGTGTACACACTCCGTCTGGTGGTCGGCGCCGCCGCCGGCCTTCCCTGCTCCGTAGTCAGGGGCTTGTGTCTGTAGTGAAGCGAATCTGTTTTGAATCGCCACACCAATCCCAGGGTCATCTCCTGGGCTTCTCCCGGGATTGTAGCCATCCAGGTCTCGCTGCTGGCTGCCTTGTCCTCGGAGGAGAGGCTGCGCAGTACTTGCGGATCGCTGCTGGCCCACTGCCTGAGATCAAAGCCGCCTTTGATCAATGAGGCGCGGAGTTTAATCAGGAGAGCCTCGGCTTCTTCCTGGGTTGAAAGGCTTTGTAGACAGTTGTCTACGTAGAAGCTGTTCTTTACGCTGTGTCGGACCTCTTCGTCCGCTGCTGGGTCCTCTGCTACATGTTTCTGTAGTGCAAATGTAGCACAGCAGGGGCTGCACGTCGTTCCGAAGGGGAGGACTTCCCATTGGTAGATGGCTGGGTGCTCATCTCCTGGCTTCTCTCTCCATAGGAACCGTAACAGGGGCTTGTCCTCCTCTACTAATCTCACCTGCAGGAACATTCCTTTAATGTCCCCGCTGATGGCCACCTTTTCCTGGCGGAAGCGGAGTAGAACGCCGAGTAGGGAGGGGCCGAGTGTGGGACCGGGCAGTAACTCTTTATTCAGATTTTGGGATCCGATCTGGTAGCTGCAGTTAAATACTATGCGGTCTTTACCGTTGTGATGGACCTTGTGGTGAGGCACGTACCACGATTCAGTGGTCTGGTCAGCCTCTTTAATGTCCATCTTTGTGACGTGTCCCGCTGTGATGAGCTTCTCAATCTCAGCGCGGTATACACTCTCTTGGGCGGGGTTCTTGGCTAAGCGCCGCTCCGTGTTCAGCAGGTACCGTTCTGTGGCGTCTGTCTTGGCGTGGAAAGTAGGCATTCCTTCTCGCCGCAGGAGTGGCGTGGCGTATCTCAACACGCCGTTGACCGGGACTCTCTTGGTCCCTGTCTCGAGGAGGTGAATGGCGTAAATGTCATCTTTAGAGCGAATGTCTTTCTTTCCGTTCTTAAAGGGCATTTGTTCCAAGGTCCATAGCCGCTCTACGTGTTGCAGGAGTGCGGTTTCTCCCTCCGTGACTCGGGAGTGGAGACATCTAGTGGCTGTACTTCGGTTGAGAGATTTGGCGAGCGGGCCTTGGAGAGTCCATCCCAAACGGGTCTCGACTGCTGCAGGACAGCCTCGGGGTCCGGTATGAACCCGGTCTATCGGGACAATGAGGTCTGCATGGTCGGAGCCTATCAACAGGGTCGGCATAGCATTGTCTATGAGCGGGATCGGTAACTTGCGCAGATGTGCATATTTCTCCATCAGCTTGGCGACGGGGTATGTGTACCGCGACAGTCCTATTTCTTGGCTGGTGAAAGCGTCTGTAATCTGGTACCGTCGCTCAGGCTGGCCGCTTGCTGCGATAGAGAATGAGACATTCTCGCCCTTTATTGTCTTCAAATCTCGTCTTATTGTCCGAATTGTCATTTGGGTTTCGCTTCCCCGCAGCCCTAGCTGGGCCGCAGCGGAGGCGAGCAGAAGGGTCTTCTCGGACCCGTCATCGAGGACGGCGTAAGTGTCCAGGACTTTATTCTGGTAGCTTAGTGTCACACGCACTACTTTTAGGAGTACTCGGGCTCCACTGCTGCTGGCGGGATCGATGTACATGACGCTCGCTTTGCTGCTGGATGGTGCGGGTGAAGGGCGCCGTCTGTTACTGTCGTGAAGTATGTCCAGATGGGCTCCATCGCACTTGGTGCACCTTTTCTTTAAGCGGCATTCGGCTGCCATGTGTGAGCGCGCACAGCGAAAACAGCGCTTGTTGGACTTTATCCATTGACTTGCTTCCTCCGCGTTCAGCTTGGGGAAGGAGTCACATTGCGCTAGCCAGTGTTCTTTCTCACAGTAGGGGCACACTATCTTCCACTTCTCCGTTCTGGAGGGGGTACTGTGGCTCCTGCTGCTCGGTACTGACTCCGATTGGTGCATCACAGTCACCGATCTTCTTCCATCATTTAGTCGTCTGGTTCCTTCTCTGGAGCCAGGGGTGCTCCGTCCGAATGTATCTAGCCGTAGGCTGCTGACTTCTCTCGCCAGGAAGTCTGCTAGATCGAGGAGGTTCGGTTCGGGGCCATTCGGGTCTCGGTGGTCTCTCTGCCGCCTAAAACGCTCCTGTCGAGCGGGCGGCAGCTTCTCCAAGATCCTTTCCACATTTGAGTTGGCGTAAAGTTCATGCCTCCCCTTCTCTCTCTGCGCTCCCAACATCCCTACCAGGGACTGCACTCTGATGGACAGGTCGTCCAGTGCTCGATTGTCTATTGCTGGGGGTAAGCGGTCGATGTGTCGGATCTCCTGGATCACGTAATCCCATATGCGCCCATACCTCTGGTCCAATGCTACCAGCGCCGCTGTGTATGGGGTGGTGGAAGTCGCGTAGGCGAGCGCTATATTATGTGCGCGGGGTACCTTTAAGTGCTTCAGTAGGATGGCGTATTTATGGCGTTCATCCAATACATCCACCAACATGGTCTCCAGACACATGCGGAGTTCTGTATACTGGGCCCGGTTCTCTTGGGTGAAGTCGGGTACCATAGGCGTGCCAATGTATGACGCTGACTGTGGATACATCGGCGAGCGTTGGGGGAGAGGCCTCCTAGGCGAGTCTCCTCCCGCTCCTTGGTATGGGCTGGTACCGGCAGTGTACCATGGCCCGCTTGTCCAGGTGCTGTTCCTCGGTGCGGGTCGTGCGTCGTGCTCACCCGTGTATAGAGTCGGGGGTCTGTAGCGCAGCTCCGCGGGAGTATAGCCTGGGCTGTACCGGACCTCCTGGTCCGGTAGAGTACTGTGCTGTCGTCGGGCGTGGTTCTCCTCCTCTTCCTCTTCGTCTTCAGTTAGGTCATCCAGTGCTTGTAGTCTCTGGTTTAGCCTCTCCACAGGATATGCTGCTCCTTCCCGGTTGCTAGGTCTCCACAGAACACAGGCTTCTTATTTCCCACCTCCTCTGGACTTGCTTCCCTCGGGATAGGCATGGGCCACTGTCCTTCCGGGAGTCTTAGGAATGCGGGGACGTCACTGTAAGCATTGTGACGGGTGAGGTCATCCAGGGGCATCCCCCGGGTGATGACGTCAGCTGGGTTCTGTTTTGTATCAACGTAGCGCCACTCTGTTTCTCCGGTTAACTCTTCGGTTAAGTCTTGAATCTCGGTGACTCTGACTCCCACGAAGACTTTGTACTTGCATGAGTCCGATTTGATCCAGGCGAGTACTGTCGTGGAATCTGACCACAGGATTGTTCTAGACACCGGTATGGTGAGCTCACGTTGGATGAGCGTGGCTAGGTGCGCTCCGGCTAGGGCTGCGCAGAGCTCTAGGCGTGGGATAGATTGTTGCTTGCGTGGGGCTATTCTCGAGCGGGCGAGGACAAATGCTGTGTAGATCTCTCCCCCCCTTTCTTGGGCCCGCAAGTAGGCTACTGATCCGTATGCGACCTCTGAGGCGTCACTGAAGACGTGTAAGTCCATTTTACATGTCTCTGGCCTCACCGTGGGTGGGAAGTAGCTTCGGCGCATATTAACGCCTGGGAGTGAGTGGAGCTCCATCTCCCACTCTCTCCAGGTGGATGCAAGGTGTGCGGGAATGGGGTCGTCCCAGCCCTGGTCCTTGTCCCACAATGCTCGTACAATCATTTTTGCCCTGGTGGTGTACGGTAGAATACATCCTAGCGGGTCATATTGTCGGGCGAGTGTTGTGTACACACTCCGTCTGGTGGTCGGCGCCGCCGCCGGCCTTCCCTGCTCCGTAGTCAGGGGCTTGTGTCTGTAGTGAAGCGAATCTGTTTTGAATCGCCACACCAATCCCAGGGTCATCTCCTGGGCTTCTCCCGGGATTGTAGCCATCCAGGTCTCGCTGCTGGCTGCCTTGTCCTCGGAGGAGAGGCTGCGCAGTACTTGCGGATCGCTGCTGGCCCACTGCCTGAGATCAAAGCCGCCTTTGATCAATGAGGCGCGGAGTTTAATCAGGAGAGCCTCGGCTTCTTCCTGGGTTGAAAGGCTTTGTAGACAGTTGTCTACGTAGAAGCTGTTCTTTACGCTGTGTCGGACCTCTTCGTCCGCTGCTGGGTCCTCTGCTACATGTTTCTGTAGTGCAAATGTAGCACAGCAGGGGCTGCACGTCGTTCCGAAGGGGAGGACTTCCCATTGGTAGATGGCTGGGTGCTCATCTCCTGGCTTCTCTCTCCATAGGAACCGTAACAGGGGCTTGTCCTCCTCTACTAATCTCACCTGCAGGAACATTCCTTTAATGTCCCCGCTGATGGCCACCTTTTCCTGGCGGAAGCGGAGTAGAACGCCGAGTAGGGAGGGGCCGAGTGTGGGACCGGGCAGTAACTCTTTATTCAGATTTTGGGATCCGATCTGGTAGCTGCAGTTAAATACTATGCGGTCTTTACCGTTGTGATGGACCTTGTGGTGAGGCACGTACCACGATTCAGTGGTCTGGTCAGCCTCTTTAATGTCCATCTTTGTGACGTGTCCCGCTGTGATGAGCTTCTCAATCTCAGCGCGGTATACACTCTCTTGGGCGGGGTTCTTGGCTAAGCGCCGCTCCGTGTTCAGCAGGTACCGTTCTGTGGCGTCTGTCTTGGCGTGGAAAGTAGGCATTCCTTCTCGCCGCAGGAGTGGCGTGGCGTATCTCAACACGCCGTTGACCGGGACTCTCTTGGTCCCTGTCTCGAGGAGGTGAATGGCGTAAATGTCATCTTTAGAGCGAATGTCTTTCTTTCCGTTCTTAAAGGGCATTTGTTCCAAGGTCCATAGCCGCTCTACGTGTTGCAGGAGTGCGGTTTCTCCCTCCGTGACTCGGGAGTGGAGACATCTAGTGGCTGTACTTCGGTTGAGAGATTTGGCGAGCGGGCCTTGGAGAGTCCATCCCAAACGGGTCTCGACTGCTGCAGGACAGCCTCGGGGTCCGGTATGAACCCGGTCTATCGGGACAATGAGGTCTGCATGGTCGGAGCCTATCAACAGGGTCGGCATAGCATTGTCTATGAGCGGGATCGGTAACTTGCGCAGATGTGCATATTTCTCCATCAGCTTGGCGACGGGGTATGTGTACCGCGACAGTCCTATTTCTTGGCTGGTGAAAGCGTCTGTAATCTGGTACCGTCGCTCAGGCTGGCCGCTTGCTGCGATAGAGAATGAGACATTCTCGCCCTTTATTGTCTTCAAATCTCGTCTTATTGTCCGAATTGTCATTTGGGTTTCGCTTCCCCGCAGCCCTAGCTGGGCCGCAGCGGAGGCGAGCAGAAGGGTCTTCTCGGACCCGTCATCGAGGACGGCGTAAGTGTCCAGGACTTTATTCTGGTAGCTTAGTGTCACACGCACTACTTTTAGGAGTACTCGGGCTCCACTGCTGCTGGCGGGATCGATGTACATGACGCTCGCTTTGCTGCTGGATGGTGCGGGTGAAGGGCGCCGTCTGTTACTGTCGTGAAGTATGTCCAGATGGGCTCCATCGCACTTGGTGCACCTTTTCTTTAAGCGGCATTCGGCTGCCATGTGTGAGCGCGCACAGCGAAAACAGCGCTTGTTGGACTTTATCCATTGACTTGCTTCCTCCGCGTTCAGCTTGGGGAAGGAGTCACATTGCGCTAGCCAGTGTTCTTTCTCACAGTAGGGGCACACTATCTTCCACTTCTCCGTTCTGGAGGGGGTACTGTGGCTCCTGCTGCTCGGTACTGACTCCGATTGGTGCATCACAGTCACCGATCTTCTTCCATCATTTAGTCGTCTGGTTCCTTCTCTGGAGCCAGGGGTGCTCCGTCCGAATGTATCTAGCCGTAGGCTGCTGACTTCTCTCGCCAGGAAGTCTGCTAGATCGAGGAGGTTCGGTTCGGGGCCATTCGGGTCTCGGTGGTCTCTCTGCCGCCTAAAACGCTCCTGTCGAGCGGGCGGCAGCTTCTCCAAGATCCTTTCCACATTTGAGTTGGCGTAAAGTTCATGCCTCCCCTTCTCTCTCTGCGCTCCCAACATCCCTACCAGGGACTGCACTCTGATGGACAGGTCGTCCAGTGCTCGATTGTCTATTGCTGGGGGTAAGCGGTCGATGTGTCGGATCTCCTGGATCACGTAATCCCATATGCGCCCATACCTCTGGTCCAATGCTACCAGCGCCGCTGTGTATGGGGTGGTGGAAGTCGCGTAGGCGAGCGCTATATTATGTGCGCGGGGTACCTTTAAGTGCTTCAGTAGGATGGCGTATTTATGGCGTTCATCCAATACATCCACCAACATGGTCTCCAGACACATGCAGAGTTCTGTATACTGGGCCCGGTTCTCTTGGGTGAAGTCGGGTACCATAGGCGTGCCAATGTATGACGCTGACTGTGGATACATCGGCGAGCGTTGGGGGAGAGGCCTCCTAGGCGAGTCTCCTCCCGCTCCTTGGTATGGGCTGGTACCGGCAGTGTACCATGGCCCGCTTGTCCAGGTGCTGTTCCTCGGTGCGGGTCGTGCGTCGTGCTCACCCGTGTATAGAGTCGGGGGTCTGTAGCGCAGCTCCGCGGGAGTATAGCCTGGGCTGTACCGGACCTCCTGGTCCGGTAGAGTACTGTGCTGTCGTCGGGCGTGGTTCTCCTCCTCTTCCTCTTCCTCTTCAGTTAGGTCATCCAGTGCTTGTAGTCTCTGGTTTAGCCTCTCCACAGGATATGCTGCTCCTTCCCGGTTGCTAGGTCTCGCTTGGACCGGTGGGGGGAGGTGGTCTGTGGGGGGTATAGACCTCGTCTGTTGGTCAAGTTCAGGGTTGTTTACTCGGCTAGGGGATGCCGCCCTGGAGGTGTGTCTAGACGAGTTCCTGGAGCCTCTGGCGGAGGGAGAGGGTGTTGTCCGTCTGATCAGCTGTTCTATTAGTTGCGCTTGCTGTCTGTCGCGCTCTGCGTCCCGTAGAGCACCAGCAGCTGCTCGCTGGCTGTCTGCTCGGTCTCGGGCCACATTCTCTTCTCTCTGAATGCGTCTTATTTCTAGACGTATATGCTCTTCTTCGCTCCGCTGCTGGATCTGCAGTCGGTCGCGTTCAGCAGCGGCGTTCAGGCTGATGAGGAAGGCCTGCTGTAGGGTCCTCTCTGCCTCGCTGGGAGAAGGCGGTTGTATAGGGGAGCCTTCCCTCGGGGTACTCCTTGCGGAGCCTTGGAGCTCTATCTCCACGGTGCTCTCCCCGTCTTCTTCCGTGCCGAGTTCTCTCTCGGTAGCGTTGTATTCCTCCCGGGACTCATCGGGGACTACTTCTTCAGTACTGGCGGGGTGTGAAGTCATGTCTGGTTCCCACTGGTCCCCACCGTGAACTTGGTCAGTTACATTAGAACCCGTAGGGGCCTCTATGGTCGGGGTAGTCTGGGCGTTGGGGTTAGACATACTTTTACTTTCTAGTTTTACCGCGTTTACTGTTAGTAGAAGACTAGGTTGTTGACTGACAGCGTAAGCCTCTAAGTACTGAGGGAGCCGTCGTTCGCGCTGCGGGCGTTGGTTAGGAGGATCGTTTCGTGGAGTGTTCATCATAGGCCATTTCAATATTAATAACACTATATTAATATTACACTAATTACCCTCCGGCTCGAAGGACCAATTGTAACTGAGGGGTACAATTCCCTGACTGTATTACTAGATATGATACTTACTACCACTACCTTTGTACTTAATATTCGGCCACCCAGTACACGGCATAAATATATTATGATGAACACTGTCACGTAGATGAAACGGATCCAACACAAATGTACGAATTAGAAATAGGTCTTTATTTCTACACAGCGATGGTGTGTAGAGCAAGCACTTAATCAAATCAATCACATTTATGAATGGGAATTAGTATGCACTTTTATGGCAAGAGTATTCGTCGGTATATCAATAGAGAATGTCCAATCTCTGAAGGCGCAGGTGGTACATATACGACCTGGAATAGTTTAAGGAATAACAGCAATGATACTTCAATGATTATAGGCTGGATACACTAGGGGGGGTTAATCCGGTCGCTTGTAAGCCGACAGGAGTAGGAAGGGGGGGGGGTAGAATCCGGCTGCCTCATCCGGCCAAGGGTATCCCAGGTGAACCCACTGTAGTGCCGTTCAATGCGCCGGCGATCCTTGGACCGCAGATGAAAGCAGGTGGACTCTCTGTGAGCCGGCTCTCTCCGGTCCACGGGGGAGAGACGTGAAGCGACCTCGTCTTGCAGAGCGTCTCCTCACCTTGCGTCCTCTCCAGGGGGGGGGTTCCAACACACGGCAGTGTCGGGGGTCTTTATCCATGGAATAATCAACGTATACAAAGCATAATCCGTGCCTGGGAAGGCGGGCTGTCGTCGGTAGAATAATCCGGTATACAGGTCCACTCGCTCGTCGGCTCTGGGGCTCCTCGGGTGCAGCTTCACGTTGGGTCAACCACCCTGGATAAGCAGCCAGTTTTCTGCCCGAAACGATGGGGTGCTGACTACGGTAGTATTCTCACCGCACGAAGCACTATATATTAACAGACTATTATTAGCTTAATAGACTACGTCCAACTCGACGATATAGTGCCAAATATGACTATTCAAATATTAATATACATGATGTCTCAATACCGATGGTAGGCGAACTTGGCCTTACTCCCACACGTGGCGTCGCGGGGAGGCTTTACGTCTGTGACTCTATTGGAGGGTAAGAAACTGGACTGAAAAGGAAGTCCTACTTTAGTAGCGCAGTATATATACGCACTATGAACAAATAGTCCCATTAGTGGTGCGGTAGCCAGATTCCTACGCGGAACTAGGACTTGTTCGTACATGTTGAGCGGTACGTTTGAACTGGGTCTGGGGGGTATGGCAGCCTGGCACCAAGGTCTCGACCAATAGTAGAATGGAGACTATTATGGGATGTTCAGTAGGCTAGAATGGATATTCAATGCATATTGTACAAGGAATATACAAGGGATATCAAGGAATATTAGAGAATATACAAATACAATTAAATATATATATATAAATAAATATATATATTCGGTTTAATCTGGCCCTTCACAACACTTATCATTATGCAAACAGGTAAAAAAAACTATGTTGACATGTCTGTTTTAACTGTATCGGTCAGTTTCATGGTTTTAGATGTTTATAATTTATGTTTATCCTTGACATTCAACCAATAAACAACAACTTCAGAATTCACTAGGATTATGTTCTCATGTTTTTTACATTTAGCTAAATTATAAATACACACTGTCTAGTAGATACACTGTTTAGAACAATGTTGTTTGCAAATAGTCTGTTTTACTTATGTAACACGTTAGAGTTGAAATTCATGCATGACAATTGGTAAACCTTAGTCATTTGAGATCATAGATCCCCTCTTTTAGCTAGACCTGGTCAAAATGACAGATAAAACATAACCAAACACCTAAAAAATACAAAAAAAGCAGATTAATTAAAAATGTATACAGGCAAACGAGCCTAATTACTGTAATTACAGCATCAAACTGCTTGTCTTACAAAATAGGGATGTGTCATGGGTGTTATTATATATGTGACCCCGTACAATGGTAGCATATTAATCACACTGGATACGCTGTTTACAGGGACTACAGACCATGGCTGTAGCTATCTTTATTGCCATAACAACGAACCCGGAAGCGGGCTGAGCTGTCACCTTAAGAAGTGCTCGCCCTCCCCCTAGAGGGCAGGAATAGGAATGGTGAGGTCGTAACACACCAACAGCCACATACATCACACTCCTCCCAACTTAATCGTATCGCTGTCCCCACTTCCAAACCCAGTACCTAATATAGTGATAAAGTGCCCCTGAATGACCCCTCCTAATATAACACCAAAAAAACAATAGTGCAATAACCCCCATAGTCCAACTGAGACTGTCAGAACGTCCCGCTCAATATGTGAGACGATCAGGAGGCCTAGTTACCCTCACCGGGTACCTCCTACTAGTCTCTGTAGATGTTCTGGTTGGCTCTAAGTCAGCTGCCTCAGTGTGCGTGACTGAGGGACCGGTTAGGGAGGACTCCTGTCCGCCCGCTGGGGAAACGGTCACTGGATCTGGCATAAGGACTGTCGTAGTTTGTGCCAATGGGGCTGGTGGTATAGGCTCCCCTGAAGTGAGTAGCATCGGGTCACAGGCCCGCATCTGTTCTGTGTGGCGTTTCCAATGCCCCGAGCCTACCCCGACTGTGTAGGACACTGGCCCCTCCTGGGAGACCACCACCCCTGGCATCCACTTATCCTCCCCCCGTCTATAATCACGGACCAGCACCGGGTCTCCCGATGCAAAGTCCTTGTCTCTGGCGAACTGGGCTCTGCGATCCTGCTGGACTGTCTGAGCTTGATCCACCACCGCTGCCACACTGGGTTTGAGAAGGTCAAGGCGGGAGCGGAGTCGGCGGCGAAGGAAAAGCACCGCCGGAGACTCATTAGTCGTGGCGTGGGGAGCATTTCTGTAGCTGAGCAGAAACGAATCCAGTCTGTGCTGCACTGTCGTCGCTCCTCGGGACGCTTTCAATGAGCGTTTTAGTGTCTGTACAAAGCGCTCCGCTTGACCGTTCGTGGCCGGGTGAAAAGGAGCAGAGCGCATGTGCTTCACTCCATTTCCCTTGAGGAAAGACGCAAACTCATATGAAGTAAACTGCGGCCCATTGTCGCTCACCAGAACTTCTGGCAATCCATGGCGACTAAACAACCCCCGCAGTACTTGAATAGTCTTAGCGGTTGTGGTGGAGCCCATCAGCTTCACTTCTGGCCACTTGGAGTGAGCATCCACCACCACCATAAACATATGACCCTCAAAGGGCCCTGCAAAGTCCACATGTATCCTCTGCCACGGAGTGCCTGGCCACGGCCAGGAGTGAAGTGGGGAGAGACCGGGAGATTTCTGGTTGCGCTGACACGACTGACACACTCTGGCCTGTTGTTCTATTTGAGCGTCAATCCCCGGCCACCAGATGTAACTACGAGCCACACCTTTCATTTTAACTACTCCCGGGTGGCCTGCATGCAGCTCCTGTAGTAATTGGGGTCTCAATTTTGGAGGCACAATCACCCGATTTCCCCACAACAAACACCCCTGTACCACTGAGAGTTCATCTTTTCTTGTGTAATAGGGAGTCAGTGCACTGTCCTGCCCTTGCACCACAGGGAAGTGTCCTGACAAACACATGTCCATCACCTGAGCGAGCACTGGATCATACCTTGTTTCCTTACGAATGTCAGTGCTGCATACTGGCAGCGATTCAAGGTGATGTATCAGTACCGTATCCACTGAACCTGGTTTGTCCTTATGCTCAACCGGCAGTGGCAGGCGTGAGAGGCCGTCCGCATTGCCATGTTCCGCCGCCCCCCTGTACTGAATCGTGTAGTTGTGAGCAGCTAATATTAGGGCCCATCGCTGCAGTCTAGCAGCCGCCATCGATGGGATAGCTTTACTGGGGCTCAATATTGTAGTCAGGGGCCTGTGGTCTGTGAGTAGGGTAAAATGGCGCCCGTACAGATAGGCGTGGAACTTGCGCACGCCAAATATGATCCCCAGGGCCTCCCTCTCAATCTGAGCATAATTTTGCTCCGCTTTACTCAATGTCCTGGAGGCAAACGCTATGGGCCTCTCTTGACCTCCCGGCATCACATGCGAAATCACCGCGCCCACGCCATAGGGCGAGGCGTCACACGCCAGTATGATTGGCAGTTGGGGATTGTAATGTGTCAACACCCTCTCCGAGAGCAGTTGATCCTTAGCTGAGCAGAAAGCCTTCCCACACTCCTGTGACCATTTCCATGGTGTCCCCTTATGTAGTAACGCGTGAAGGGGGCTGAGTGTCATTGCCATGTCCTGAACAAACCGACCATAATAATTAATTAATCCCAGGAAGGAGCGCAGCTGGCCCACATTTGTCGGGGCTGGGGCCTCAGCAATCGCCCTGAGCTTTTCTGGGGATTTATGAAGGCCCGTGGCGTCAATATAATGTCCCAGGTATTCCAGTGAGTCCTTGAAAAACTCACATTTCCCTCGCTGCGCCCTGAGACCAAACTTCTCCAATCGACCCAGCACCCCCTCCAGATTCTTCAGGTGCTCTGCATCATTACACCCAGTTACCAATATGTCATCCAAAAAGCAGTGCACATTGGGAAGCCCCTGGAGGACTTGATCCATAATACGCTGAAAGATAGAGGGCGCTGACGTTATGCCGAAAGGCAGTCGGTTATAGCAGAACATCCCCTTGTGCGTTGTGATGGTGAGATATTTGCGTGAACTCTCCTGCACCGGCACCTGCAAGTATGCGTGAGCCAGATCCAGCTTGCTGAACCGCTGCCCCCCCGCTAGCGAAGCAAACATATCCTCTATCCGGGGTATTAGATAATGTTCAGCACAGAGGGCCGGGTTCACGTCACTTTAAAATCCCCGCAGATGCGCACACTGTCATTCTTCTTAATGATAGGCACAATGGGGGTCGCCCATTCACTGAACTGCACAGGCGAAATTACATTTAGCAGTTGCAGGCGCTCTAGCTCAGCGTCCACCTTTGGCCTAAGTGCATAGGGAACCACCCGGGCCTGACAGAACTTCGGCTGATGTTCGGGCTTGAGTGTCAGAGCTACTTCAAAGCCCTTCAATGTCCCCAGTTCGTCCTTAAATACATTGGCATGCCCCTTTAACACTGCTTCCAGCGTGTTCCCCTGCATGCGTTGTCCAGATCTAACTGTTTTTATGGCTCTCCAGTCCAGTCTCACTCTTCTCAGCCACTCACGGCCGAACAAGGGGGGTGCATCGCCTTTCACCACATATAGTGGGAGCCGTGCTTGGTCTCTGTTCATTTGAACCTTCACCTTTACCACCCCCACTGGTGCGATCACTTCACCTGTATATGTTTTCAGCAGAATGTGGGTGTGGCGCAGGCGAATATGACTGAACTTTTCACTATACATTTTCTCTGATATAAGTGAAACGGCTGCCCCCGTGTCAAGCTCCATGTCAATCATTTGCCCCTCCACTTTTGGCCTAACCCAAATCACTGATGAGGCTGAACCGCCCTGCTGAGACACATCACCTGCTGCATCCACCCTGTGCAGGGCTAATTCCCCATCTGAATCAGACCCCGTATCACTCTGCATCCCCCTGGTGTTCATCTTATTTATCCGCCTTTTTGACCTTTCTCCCCCTCTGTCTCTTTGCTCCCATCTTGTGTTAATCCCCCCTATGTCTCTTTGCTCCCATCTTGTGTCACTTGCTGCTTTATTTTCCTGCTTGCTCTCTCTGCATGTACGTGCAATATGGCCTTTCTTACCGCAACGGTGACAGGCCTGGTCCTTGAAGAAACAGCCACTCTCCACATGATTTGTCCTCCCACACCGGGTGCATTTTCTCCCAGGTGTAGATGAGAGAGACATCGCATTCACTTTTACAGAGCTGCTGAGCTGTTGTGCCTCCCTCGCCACCGTTTCCATAGCAACGGCTATTTCCACCGCTCTGTGATAGGTGAGAGCATTCTCGGTCAATAGTCTCTTCTGTATGGACTCGCTGAGGAGACCACACACGAACCGGTCCCGTAACGCGTCTGACAGGTACGTGCCAAACTCGCAGTGCTCCGACAGCTTCTTCAAATCCGCAATATACTGTGCTATTGTCTCCCCCTCCGATTGATGTCGTTTATGGAAACGGAATCTTTCCGCAATCACAATGGGCTTGGGAGAAAAATGGCTTTGCAATGCTCGCACAGTCTGAGTATAAGTTATATCCCCCGGTTTATCCGGAGCAATCAAACTGCGCAGTAACCCGTATGTTGTTGCCCCTATTAGACTCAAAAACACCGGAAGCCTCTTCTCATCGGAAATGTCATTTGCAGCCACAAAATGTTCAAACCGTTCCACATAAGTCGGCCACTGCTCCGTCGATTCATCAAAAGCCACGATATGCCCGATGATACCAGCCATCCCTCTGTGTGATTGTCCCGCAGCAGATCCGCCGACGTTAGCCCCTTCGCTAACCGGCGTCAGTGTAGATTCCTCTTCCACTCGTTCCGTCATCAAACAAACGTTAGCGTGGATTCTTTTCAACCAGTGCCGTCACTGGATGAACCGTACTCGTCGCCATTTATTATATATGTGACCCCGTACAATGGTAGCATATTAATCACACTGGATACGCTGTTTACAGGGACTACAGACCATGGCTGTAGCTATCTTTATTGCCATAACAACGAACCCGGAAGCGGGCTGAGCTGTCACCTTAAGAAGTGCTCGCCCTCCCCCTAGAGCAGTGGTTCCCAACCTTTTCCCCCCCAGGGACCCCCAAACATCTCTGATGAAATTCGCGGACCCCCTCCTAATAAGATACCATAAAATACTTTTTTTTTTTCATTTTAATAACAAACTGCTTACACAGGCATATGCATCACAATTAGACCCACTGTGCTTCTTTGACTTGAGCCTTCAATCAACAAATCTCATCTTGCACCATATGCATTTCAAAATGTTTGGCCAATATTCAAATGCTGTATTCATCCTCTCAAATCAGGCCCTAATGGTGAACGGTTTGCATTTATGGAACAAATCAATGCAACAAATTAAACTAAATATGAGACAGGAAATTCCAATCAGTAGCAGAGAGAATCTGTCCTAGCTGGGTTTAATACCTTTTTTTTGTCATTTTAATAACAAACTGCTTATACACAGGCATATGCATCACAATTAGACCCACTATGCTTCTTTAACTTGTGCCTTCAATCAACAAATCTCATCTTGTGTCAGGATCCTAGGCCCGGTCATGGTTGGACGGGTCAGGATGGTAACTTTGAGCAGTGCTCTCCACCTGACAGTGGGCAGTACCCTCCACCTAACTTTGGGCAATGCCCTACATCTGACATTGGCCCTCGGCCTGATATTGGCGCCCTACCACCCTCTAGTGGTCACAAACAATTGGTGCACGCTACAATGACAAATATCTTGACCACTGTATTAACAATAATTAATTGTGTAATCAATGTGGTGTCCTGGTGTGTGCTGTCATTGTCTTTCCCTTCCCTGGTGTGATGTCTTACACTGTTTTGGGTTGTTAGGAGTTGCCTTTATGTTTAGTTGTGTTTAGTTGTTCTTTGCTTTTGTCTAGGTGTTGTTTGTGATTCTGTGTTGGCCAGGTGTTCTTAATTGTTAATTAGTTGGGGTATATAGGGTTCTGTCTGTCCTCCCTTCTGTGTGGCGACATTCCTCCAGTTACCCCCTGTTCCTCCACGTCGTGTTGCACCGTTCTCCCTCTAGTAAGTCTTAGTGTTTGTTGTTTTGTATTGTGAAGTTTGTTATTTAGTTTCTGTATTTTCCTTGTATTGCACTGGATTCTACAGTAAACATCATTCTCCAAGCTTCACTCCTCGCCTCTGCCTCCTCCATTCCTTCCCTTTCTGTATTATTGCATTCTACCTAACCCCATCGTGACAGAATGTCGCCACCAATAACGAATACAGCAGGAAGGGCAAGCGATATCATTCGGGTCGTCCTGAGCCTGATGGCCGGTGAGACTGACATGAAGCATTACTCACCGGCCAAGTGGGGGTTCCTGCTCCGGAAGATCGACCAGGTCGCCATGGAGAATCCGACACTGGAGCCAGCGATGTGGGAGATGGCTGAACATGTTGCTGGCCTCATGGAGAAGCACAAGTCGGAGGCTAGGGTAGCTAGCCTGCCGACTGTTCTCAGGCTTACGGTCAGCCTAGATCCTCCCACAGCCGCTGAGGCTGCTCGGATGTCCCTCGCCGATCTGTCGTCTACAGCCAACATAGCTCCGACCGTTAGCTTCGTGCCAATAGCTAACCGGTCGTCTCCAGTTAGCACAGCTCCGCCTGTTAGCTCCGCCACTATAGATGGCCAGACGTCCCCAGTTGGTACAGCTCCACCCGTTAGCTTTACTCAGACAGCTAACCAGACGTCCACAGCTAACATAGCTCCGCCGGTTAGCCTTGTGTCAATAGCTAACCAGCCACTCCCAGCTAACATAGCTCCGCCGGTTAGCCTTGTGTCAAGGGCTAACCAGCCACTCCCAGCTAACCTAGCTCCGTCCGTTAGCTTCGTGTCAATAGCTAACCGGCCGTTTCCAGCTAGCACAGTCTCCACTGCCAGACTAGGCTCCAGGTTCAGGGTGAGCCTAGTATCTGAGACAGACCAGATGTCTCCAGCTTGCACAGTCTCCACTGCCAGACTAGGCTCCAGGTTCAGGGTGAGCCTAGTACCGGAGACGGACCAGATGTCCCAAGCTAACATAGCTCCGCCGGTTAGCTTTGTGTCAATAGCTAACCAGCCACTCCCAGCTAACCTAGCTCCGCCCGTTAGCTTCGTGTCAATAGCTAACCAGCAGTCCCCAGCTAGCACAGTCTCCACTGCTAGAATAGGCTCCAGGTTCAGGGTGAGCCTAGTAGCTGAGACGGACCAGATGTCCGAAGCTAGTCAGGTCTCTACAGCTAGCAGGCCTAGGAGGGCTATTAGGACAGGAGCTGCTAGGCTCTCCCCGACTGTTAGCTTAGCCTCGGCAGCTAGCCAGGCATTCTCAGCTAGCACAGTTCCCACAGTGAGTCCAGGGCCCACAGTTAGCCTAGCCCCCGAGGCTAGTATGGCTAGTAAGGCCTCCACAGCTGGTCCAGCTTCCACGCCCAGTCCAGCCTCTGCTCTGGGTCCTGGCTCCTCATCCCCGGATCCTACACCACGCCTCGCCGCCGAGACCGATCCGGTCTCCACGCCATGCCCGGCCCCTACACCTGGTCCGGCTGCCGTGCCGGCTCCCGGCTCCTCGATGGATCCTGGCTCCTCATCTCTGGATCCTACACCACGCATCGCCGCCGAGACCGATCCGGTCTCCACGCCATGCCCGGCCCCTACACCTGGTCCGGCTGCCGTGCCGGCTCCCGGCTCTTCGACGGATCCTGGCTCCCCGTCTGGTCCAGCTCTGCGCCGTGATCAGCGTCCTGGTCCTCGCCGGGGTCCTCGCCGGGGTCTTCGCCGTGGTCTTCGCCGTGGTCTGCGTGGGATCCTGCTCCAGGGGTCGTCGCCGCCGCACCTCCGGTCCGGCTCTCCTGAACCGGCCCCGAGTCCGGTGGCTGGAGGGTCTCTCGCCCGGGATCCTGCTCCAGGGTCCAGCTCCCCTTCCCGGGCTTCTATACCTGTACCCACCCCCCCTCGTCGGGCCTCGGTGCCCGTCCCCACTCCCCCTCGCCGGGCCTCGGTTCTCAGGTTCTGCCCCCCTCCCCGGGTCTCGGTGCCCATCCCCACCCCCCCTCGTCGGACCTCTGTTCCCAGGTCCAGTCCGCCTCCCCGGGCCTCTGTTCCCGTCCCCACCCCCCCTCTCCGGGCATCTGCGCCTGTTTTCTACCCCCCTGGCTGCTATGCCCCTCCTGGGGTTTTCGCTCGGCCTCCCGGCCCCTGGTCTTCGGGTCTCCTCCCTGGATCCTCTCCGGGGTTCCAGCTTCCTCCCTCGCCTGGCTATGGACGTTGTCTTCGGTGGTCTGGAAGCCCCCCGTTGAGGGGGAGGTACTGTCAGGATCCTAGGCCCGGTCATGGTTGGACGGGTCAGGATGGTAACTTTGAGCAGTGCTCTCCACCTGACAGTGGGCAGTACCCTCCACCTAACTTTGGGCAATGCCTTACATCTGACATTGGCCCTCGGCCTGATATTGGCACCCTACCACCCTCTAGTGGTCACAAACAATTGGTGCACGCTACAATGACAAATATCTTGACCACTGTATTAACAATAATTAATTGTGTAATCAATGTGGTGTCCTGGTGTGTGCTGTCATTGTCTTTCCCTTCCCTGGTGTGATGTCTTACACTGTTTTGGGTTGTTAGGAGTTGCCTTTATGTTTAGTTGTGTTTAGTTGTTCTTTGCTTTTGTCTAGGTGTTGTTTGTGATTCTGTGTTGGCCAGGTGTTCTTAATTGTTAATTAGTTGGGGTATATAGGGTTCTGTCTGTCCTCCCTTCTGTGTGGCGACATTCCTCCAGTTACCCCCTGTTCCTCCACGTCGTGTTGCACCGTTCTCCCTCTAGTAAGTCTTAGTGTTTGTTGTTTTGTATTGTGAAGTTTGTTATTTAGTTTCTGTATTTTCCTTGTATTGCACTGGATTCTACAGTAAACATCATTCTCCAAGCTTCACTCCTCGCCTCTGCCTCCTCCATTCCTTCCCTTTCTGTATTATTGCATTCTACCTAACCCCATCGTGACAATCTTGCACCATATGCATTTCAAAATGTTTGGCCAATATTCAAATCCTGTATTCATCCTCTCAAATCAGTCCCTAATGGTGAACGGTTTGCATTTATGGAACAAATCAATGCAACAAATTAAACTAAATATGAGACAGGAAATTCCAATCAGTAGCAGAGAGAATCTGTCCTAGCTGGGTTTAATACCTTTTTTTTGTCATTTTAATAACAAACTGCTTATACACAGGCATATGCATCATAATTAGACCCACTATGCTTCTTTGACTTGTGCCTTCAATCAACAAATCTAATCTTGCACCATATGTATTTAAAAATGTTGGCCAATATTCAAATCCTGTATTCATCCTCTCAAATCAGGCCCTAATGGTGAACGGTTTGCATTTATGTTGAATGAAGTAAGAATCCACTGCAGTAAAAATATCCTCACTTCGAGTGGTGGTAGTAAGGTTGACTGACATGAGAATGTCCTGCTTCAGATCCTCATTTTCGATATATTGCACATAAACGATGAGCACAGCCTCGTCTGCGACAGTTGTAGTTTCATCAAGTTGTATGGCAAATGGACCCTTTCTAAGCTTTTCTGACAGCTGCTGCTCGCAATCACTTGACATCTTATCAATTCGGTCTTTCACTACATTGTTCGAGAGTGGTACTGATTTTAGTTTATCCGCCACCTGTGGGCCGCACAGTTTCTAAACCATTTTGATGCAGGCTGGTTTGATGAGCTGCTCGCCAATATTGTGCGGTTTCTTTGCTTTTGCAATTAAAAGCGAACACTCAAAGGAGGCTTCGGTAGCCTTCTGTAAATCACTGCCACCCCTGCTCCACGCTACTCTAACATCAACAGGCTTGTTCGCCTTGAGAGACTGTTCTTTCCTCCGAAAAAAGTCCGGATCCTTCCCAACGGTTTCTGGGTGCTTAGACGCCTGATGTCTCTTCAGCTTGCTGGGCTTCAGGCTCGAGTTTGCCAACTTTTCTCCACAAATCACACACTCAGGTCGTTTGTCTGGTCCCTCAGTGAAGCCCATGGTGATGTAATTTTCGCGATTGCTGTAGGTCCTAACTTTTTTTGCAGATGAGCTGCCGTCATCTCCTTTTCGTTTGTCACACATTTTCGCCTCTGGCGGCTGACTGCAGACGAGCCGAGAAAGTTAACTAGCGTGCTAGGCTAGCTACAGAAAGTGATACAGTCAACTGATTCGCGTTTTAGCGGCTACCCGGTAGCCTACTGTTAACGTTCAAAAATCATGTCTAGATGTTTATTTATTTATCTTTATCTTTTATTGTAGTGGAGAGACTATTCATGCTTCTGATGATAAAAATATGCTAATTAAATATGTCTCTGAAAGAAAAAAAAAAAAAAAAAAAAAAAAAAAAAAGACCTCAAATCATCTGTGGTCTGGCGGACCCCCTGCGCCCCCTGGCGGACCCCCAGGGGGTCCGCGGACCCCAGGTTGGGAATCACTGCCCTAGAGGGCAGGAATAGGAATGGTGAGGTCGTAACACACCAACAGCCACATACATCACAGGTGTGATATATCTCAACCCTTGACTAAAATAGCATTATCCTTCTCGTCCAGACCGACTATACGAATATTCAGCTTGCGTTTTTGATATTCCATCTCGAATATTTTGGCTTTCTGTTCTTCATTGATTCGCTTAAGCTCCATCGTTATATCGTTGAGTTCCGTATTGAGTTCTTTGTAGTTTCCCTTCATCTCAGCAGTTAGGTTAACGTTGATATCATCTACGTTTTTGTAAATCCGAATGAAATTTTGTTGGTGGACTTCCATACCTGTTTCCAGTGCCTCGGTGCGCTTAATATGTGCTTCGGCGTCTGCTCTTAGCGCTTCTATTTTGCCTTCGATAGATTCTTTGATAGCATCTACTTTTTGGGTTATTGTATTCTCCATTTTTCTCATTTCTCGCAGATCGACAAGAGTACTTTCGGGTCGTGGGATTAAGTAATCGCCATAAGTCATTTACACCTGTAATCTTCGACCAATCCTTTAATGCCTTAGATGAATTCTTTTGTTCGCTGGAAAAGGCGAGGTAAGATTTGTCCATCCTTGGGTTCCAAATGGCATTAAAATCTGCACCTATTATAAATGAGTAATCGGGAATGTCTAACATTGCATTGGTTAGTGTAGTGAAGAAATCCTCTTCGTACAAATTTGGGGCGTATACCGCTACCAACGCTATTTTCCTGTTCTTGTGTACAATCTTAGCTATAGTTATCCGACCTTCTACATCAGACCATACTCCCTTTAATTCAATATTCAACTTACGTTTAACGACTATGGCTACACCCCGAGTTCTCGTACCAATAGAAGAGTGACTAATATTATGATATGTGTTGTCCGCTAATTTATCTATGTCTTTCTCTAGAATGTGCATTTCGCTTAGCAGAGCAATGTCCACATGTTCTTTTTTCATCAGTGTGAGCACGCTTTTGCGTTTGAGTTGGTTATTTATTCCCCCGGTGTTCCAGATCATTATATTCAAACTAGCCATAATCTATACATGTTGTAGTGTAGTTTTTGGTAATGCTTCTGGAGTGCGAGGCAATAATAGATATACATCCAACTAGTGAGGTCCCGTTGAGAGCCGAGCTTAAAAACATACATATATACAAATAAAAATCCCCTTCCCTCCCCTAACACCGAGAGTCGTACAGGATTGTGTTCCATGAACACAACCTTTGCGTATGACTCCCTCCCTTACACCACCGGATATCCCAGAATGATCCAATTATCCTTAACATTCCTATGTATACCATAGGATCTAACACTCTAAATTCTACCATAAGTAGAATGTCGACTGTGGCTTGGCCACTTTCCCGTTAAATAAAAATTTAAATAAGATAAAAATAAAAATAAAGACCAAAAATAAGCTTCAATTATCATGCCCTAATCACTTACATTTTATATGAACTTGTGTAATTTATAATAACCCATGAATAATATGGAGGTATTGAACTGAAAAGAGAACCTCAATAAATCAGAGAAAACAGAAGAAAAAAAAACAAGTAAAAGGAAGAGAACATTAACTTAGATCTTAAAAGAGCTTTGCTATGCTTAAACATCTAAAGTATAAATTGGAGAAGTAGTGGAAATATTTCCAATTAATAAAAAGCAGTTTTTAAATACGTATAAGCAGCATTTCCCCTGGCCAGGGGTGGGCGATGATCCGTTGTGAAGAATGTTATTCCAGCCGGCCACTGCTGTGATGGTTCTGTGGTTCTGCAGCTAGATGCTGTTGGTTATTCCCCCGAAGGGCTTCTGGTAGTATGTCTGGCCACGTATTGCTGTTATTCCAGAATGTTCCCTATATCAAAGAATGCTTTAGATGTTCTCGATTATTCCAATATGTCGTTTTTACAGTGTTCGAATGTTCCAGTATGTTCTGGAGTGTTGTTAGAATTCCATACTCTTAAAATAAGGATCGCTTCCAATATGTCCGCAATAATAGAAGCCCAACGGGGAAAACATTCAATAACTCTGAGCTCGTAGGTCTCTCTGTCCCAAATCATCGGTTCATTAAAGTTTATACTATATGGTGTCCATGCATAACAGAGATTAAAAGGCCATTTATACACTATCCTGCGTGTTGTGCTGACATGTATTTGGCTGCATCTTCAGGCGAGTTGAGGAAAACCCTTGCTCCTTGTTTATCGACGATGCGAAGTATTGCAGGGTATATTAATAGGGGTCTGTATTTCTCCAGATAGAGTTGAGACATCACCGTCTTGAACTTGGCTCGCAGGTCCACTACCTCACGACAATAATCTTCAAAGCAGTGTATTGATATATCCTTGTATTTCAGATTGCCTTTCATCCTGCGAGTTTCACGAATAATCATTTATTTTATTCTGACTTGGCGCAGGATAACCAATATCACTCTGGGTTTAACGTTATTGTCACTGGATCGGGTCCCCAATCTGTAGCACTGTTCCACCTCGGGTACTTTAGGAAGGATCGCTGGTCCCAAGATTTTCTGTAATTCTGTGGCAAACTCTTCAGGGTGTGCGCAGCTCACCGACTCGTCCAGACCGACTATACGAATATTCAGCTTGCGTTTTTGATATTCCATCTCGAATATTTTGGCTTTCTGTTCTTCATTGATTCGCTTAAGCTCCATTGTTATATCGTTGAGCTCCGTATTGAGTTCTTTGTAGTTTCCCTTCATCTCAGCAGTTAGGTTAACGTTGATATCATCTACGTTTTTGTAAATCCGAATGAAATTTTGTTGGTGGACTTCCATACCTGTTTCCAGTGCCTCGGTGCGCTTAATATGTGCTTCGGCGTCTGCTCTTAGCGCTTCTATTTTGCCTTCGATAGATTCTTTGATAGCATCTACTTTTTGGGTTATTGTATTCTCCATTTTTCTCATTTCCCGGATGATATATTCGGTGTCCGCGGAGGTATTTGTAGGGGTTGAACTTGAAGCGGCCACTGTCACGTCTATATTCTCTGCTATTTGCCGCACGTATCCTGCTTCCTTAGGCGGGTCCTCTGCGACTGGTTTTGGTCTCGTTGTGTCTTTCTTTGGTGACATCTCGATTATTTTGGTCAATATAGTTAGTTGATAATCTCAGTTGATATATGCGTCAAGTTTTAAACGCATTGATGGTTTATAAATATGTTTTTAAAACGAAAAAAATAATAACGGGTGAGCAGCTGTGTCACATGCGACTTACTCCATTCTAACGCTAAACCGGAAGTCCCTAGATTAATTTATTTGAATGCTTTAAATAATTTAAATTAATCTCCAACGTTAAAGCATTAATTTTGACAGCCCTAGTTCAAACACTATGCTATGACAACAAACAGTAATAGATTAATCACCCAGTAATTATTGTAATAATTAAGAAATGTAGTGGCCCATTACCCAGTGATTCTATACATAAAAAAGAAGAGTTACACAGTATTCAGCAACTAATGGTTTCCCTATGTTTTTTTTAAGAGTGTGTCATATTGACTTGTTGGCCACGAGAGAATAAGACTCAAGGCTTCATAGAGACTCTATAGAGAATAAGACATAGTGGGTCTTGGACTTCCTGACGGGCAGACCCCAGGTGGTAAGAGCCGGCAACTGCACCTCCTCATCCATCACGCTCAACATAGGGGCCCCCCAGGGCTGTGTTCTGAGCCCCCTCCTCTACTCCCTGTACACACATGACTGCGTAGCACAGCGGAACAACAACACCATCATCAAATTTGCTGATGACACAGTAGTGGTGGGCCTGATCTCTGCCAACGACGAAAGGGCCTACCTGGAAGAGGTAGATCACAGTGGTGTCAGGAGAACTGCCTCTCCCTGAACGTCAGCAAAACAAAAGAGATGATTGTGGACTTCAGGAGGTCGGGGGTCAAGGACTACAGCCCCCTCAGCATCGACGGGGCACCGGTTGAGAGAGTGAACAGTTTCAAGTACCTCGGAGCCCACATATCCGAGGACTTGACATGGACCACACACATTGACAGTGTTGTGAAGAAGGCACGACAACGCCTCTACTTCCTCAGGCGCCTAAGGAAGTTCCAAGTCAGTCAGAAGTATCCTTAGGAACTTCTACTCATGTACAATAGAGAGCATCCTGACCGGCAACATCACCTCCTGGTTTGGGAATAGCACTGCACAAGACCGTAGCAGACTACAAAGAGTGACACGTTCAGCCGAACGCACAATTGGAGGGGGGCTTCCCACCCTCCAGAACATTTACAACAAGCGGTGCAAGGGGAAGGCTAAGAGAATTATTAAGGACTCGAGCCACCCGAACAACTGCCTCTTTGAACTGCTGCGGTCAGGCAAGCGATACCGGAGTCTTAAGGCGAGCACAGAAAGACTCAGAAGAAGCTTCTATCCCCAGGCCATCAGGCTGCTAAACGAACAATAAACACTATGCAACAACCATCAAATGCACACAGCACACACACCCACACGCACACACTCACTCAAACAAACAACACACTGCAGCACCCACTCTCCACACTTTAGATCACACAAACACACTTTACACTTTATATTTATTGATAAAGGATTTGCACTACAACTCGTACACCTACTGTGAATTGTACCTAAATTGCACCTCGTCCCATTTCTGCCTTGCACTATATAGTATTGTATATTAGTACACTGCACAGTATTGTATATTGTATGGTAACTACGTCTATTCTGCATCGAACATTGTACATATGTCTAAACTGAACACTGTGACCTCATTTTTTTACTTCTAATTTTACTATGTTATTTTATTTCATACTTATCTTGTCTTGCACAGTCTCTGGAGCGTAACAGTAAGAAGCATTTTGTATAAAAGTATTCTGTACTTCTGTATGACAAATATTAAAGAAACTTGAAACTTGAATAAGGTAGTAATTGTACTTTGTTACAATACTTAAGTACTGTTTTTGGGGATTTGTACTTTACTCTAGTATTATTGGGTTTGTATACTTGTACTTTTACTCAATAAAATGTTTGAGAAAAAAAACGTACTTTTTACTCCTTACATTTAAAATGCAGACCTACAAAGTACAAATCTCGCAGGTCCAACAATTTTAACTCGTATATTTGTTTCTCTGGCCGAACTAACATTAGCGTTATTAATCCTGCGGCCGCACTTTATTTAAAAACAGCCAATCAAATCCCCATCAATGGAAAATGAACCCGCCCATACCCATGCTGATTGTTCCTTGTGCAAGACTAGAAAGCGGGGATCGTTGATTAAACACCTGCTATCAGACGAATAGACAGTCAGAAAAAAAGTGTTTACTTTTACACAGTAAATTTCGCAGAGTACATTTTACTCAAACGGAGTACATTTTACTCAAACGGAGTACATTTGACTCAAACTGAAATTTCGCAGAGTAAATTTTACTCAAACTGATGTAGCAGGGTGGATTATCCCTACTTTATGAGAGTAGATGCACACTGTCACCAGGTAGTGGGAACGCAGCAGATCTGAGTCCAACTGAATCCCCGACTTTAGTGCAGGAGTATTAGAGTGGAGCTTTAGCAGAGGGAGTGGATGGGGCCTAGGATTTACTAACCTAGGGGTAGTGCGCTGGTCCTTCTTGCCCTCCAGGGCGACTCGCAGTAATTCCCCACACACCCACACTTCTCCTAATACTACCCGCACCCCCCCCACACCCGGTGGCAGTAGTGATAGATGATATACTTCCACCCCAAAGCAGTACCTTTCCTTGCTGATGAGCAGAGACCTGTCCCAGTGATGCTTAGGCAGGGGATGGGGAAAGGGTTAAACAATAAAATGCATTACCCAGGCAGAAAGGGGTTAAGTTTCAAGTTTCTTTAATAGTTGTCATACAGAAGTACAGAATACTTTCATACAAAATGCTTCTTACTGTTACGCTCCAGAGACTGTGCTAGACAAGATAGTATCAAATAACATAGTATAGCATGTAATTTAGAAGAAGAAAATGAGGTCACAGTGTTCGGTATAGACATATGTACAATGTTCTGAGTTACCATATAATATACAATACTATGCAGTGTACTAATGTACAGTACTATATAGTGCAAAGCAGAAATGGGATGAGGTACAATTTAGGTACAATTTACAGTAAGGTGTACGAGTTGTAGTGCAATCCTTCATCAATAAATATAAGGTGTGGGGAGTGGGTGCTACAGTGTGTTTGTTTAAAGTGGGTGTGTGCTATAAAGTGTGTGGAGTGGGTGCTACAGTGTGTTTGTTTAAAGTGAGTGTGTGCGTGTGGATGTGTGTGCTATGTGCGTTTGGTGGTTGTTGTGTAGTGTTCATTGTTCGTTTAGCAGCCTGATGGCCTGGGGATAGAAGCTTCTTCTGAGTCTTTCTGTGCTCGCCTTGAGACTCCGGTATCGCTTGCCTGACCGCAGCAGTTCAAAGAGGCAGTTGTTCGGGTGACTGGAGTCTTTAATGATTCTCTTAGCCTTGCCCTTGCAACGCTTGTTGTAAATGTTCTGGAGGGTGGGGAGCCCCCCTCCAATTGTGCGTTCGGCTGAACGTGTCACTCTTTGTAGTCTGCTTCGGTCTTGTGCAGTGCTATTCCCAAACCAGGAGGTGATGTTGCCAGTCAAGATGCTCTCTATTGTACATGAGTAGAAGTTCTTAAGGATCTTCTGACTGACTTGGAACTTCCTTAGGCGCCTGAGGAAGTAGAGGCGTTGTCGTGCCTTCTTCACAACACTGTCAATGTGTGTGGTCCATGTCAAGTCCTCGGATATGTAGGCTCCGAGGTACTTAAAGCTGTTGACTCTCTCAACCGGTGCCCCGTCGATGCTGAGGGGGCTGTAGTCCTTGACCCCCGACCTCCTGAAGTCCACAATCATCTCCTTTGTTTTGCTGACGTTCAGGGAGAGGCTGTTTTCCTGGCACCATCCCGCCAGGACCTTGACCTCTTCCAGGTAGGCCCTCTCGTCGTTGGCAGAGATCAGGCCCACCACCACTGTGTCGTCAGCAAATTTGATGATTGTATTG
The DNA here is from genome assembly GCF_963971535.1 of Notolepis coatsorum. NCBI lineage: Eukaryota > Metazoa > Chordata > Actinopteri > Aulopiformes > Paralepididae > Notolepis > Notolepis coatsorum. Next base: position 68,077,092 of record NC_140177.1, on the reverse strand, counting down.
CTACTCCGCTGAGCCACACAGTCGTGTGTGTACAGGGAGTAGAGGAGGGGACTCAGAACACAGCCCTGGGGGGCCCCTATGTTGAGGGTGATGGATGAGGAGGTGCAGTTGCCTGCTCTCACCACCTGGGGTCTGCCAGTCAGGAAGTCCAAGACCCACTGGCAGAGGTCATAGTTCAAGCCCAGGTCCCTGAGCTTGGCTATGAGTATGGAGGGGACTATGGTATTGAATGCCGAGCTGTAGTCGATGAATAGCATTCTCACATAGTTCCCCTGCCTCTTGTCCAGGTGTGATGCTGCTGTGTGCAGCACATGGGCTATGGCGTCCTCCGTGGACCTGTTGGGGCGGTATGCAAATTGCAGGGGGTCCATGTTGATGGGGAGGGAGGAGCAGATGTAGCCCTTTACTAGCTTCTCAAAGCACTTCATGGCTATGGAGGTGAGAGCTACAGGGCGGTAGTCGTTGAGGCAAGCAGGCTTGGATTTTTTGGGTACAGGGATAATAGTGGACTTCTTCAGGCAGGTGGGGATGACAGCCTGTTCTAAGGACAGGTTAAATATGTCAGTGAATACTGGGGCCAGTTGGTCGGCACAGACTTTTAGGACGCGGCCGGGGATGCCGTCCGGACCTGCTGCCTTCCTGATATTCACTTTTTTAAAGGTCCGCCTCACCTCATGCTCTGTTACCCTGAACACTGCGTCTCCATCAGCAGCCGACCCCCCCCCCCCCCATTGCCGTGGCTTGTGGGCTGGTGTTGTTATTACCAGCATCAAACCTCGCATAGAAGGTATTGAGGTCATTTGCTAAGGAGATGTCACTGTTCAGTTTGAGGGAGGCGCCTTTGTAGTCTGTCATCGTTTTGAGCCCCTGCCACATAGCTCTAGAGTCAGCTTGTTCAAACTGGAGTTCAATTTTATCCCTGTAGCGCCGTTTGGCCTCTGTCACTGTCCTCCTTACGTTGTATCGCGCCACCTTGTCGTCATTCACGGACGGATTTGTCTACCCAGGGTTTTTGATTTGGGTAAACTCTAATTTTGGTAGTGGGGATTGTTTCTTCCACCAAAGTACAAACATAGTCCAGCACTGTCTCCGTGTAGACATTAATGTTATCTGTGTCGCGGAACACGTTCCAGTCTGTGCAGTCAAACGCAGCCTGGAGCGTCTCCTCTGACGTCAAATCCCATTTCTGCACCTCTCGCGAGACTACAGGAGTACTTTTGATTCTCTGTTTGTACTTTGGTGAAAGAAAAATGGACGCGTGATCTGATTTACCAAAGCCACTATCAGAATGAGCCTTGTAGCCACCTTTAAATTGCGTGTAACAGTGATCTAGGATGTTACCGCCTCTGGTGTTGCAAGTCACATGCTGATAGAAGTCAGGTAATACCTTTCTCAGATTGGCGCTATTGAAATCACCCAGCACTAAAATGGCGGCGTTAACGTTCGCCGCTTGTATTCTATTTACCTCGTCGTGGAGTCTGGAGAGCGCGACGTTGTTACGTTGTTTGTATTTTCAGGCTGTATCTGCACCTACTGTATACAGCCTGAAAATACAAATAATTATTACCCTTGTGTCATCATCAGATACCGCAATATACTGAGCACACATTAGGAACAAACACATAATTCAAATGTAACGTTAGCGCCCACCACATAAAGTATGTCTAGACAACATAGAGTTGTAGGTCGGAAATTATGGAATAGATTTACCAACAAAAAAGGTGTTAAAAGCGCGGGGCAGCACGAATAACTTGGCTCTGCTAATGTATCGTGCTTCCATTCAACAGACGGTAACACACGTCGAAGTCAAGTCTCACTCACGTGATACTTCCTCTACATACTCTGTCAATACCTGGCCAGGGTACTCCTGGGTCCTAGTGCCCCATGATACACTATATGTCATGCACATGTATTTTATATGTTAATAAAATTGCATTTATCTATAGTCCTAATTCTGTCACTGTTTGATGTCACAAAGAAGGGTGTATCTGAAAGCTGTCTACAACATTTGATAACAGTAAACAAATAATTAACTATTAGACATTTGTTAATGATGAATGCTTCACTTCAGATTAGGGCACACAATAGCATCTGCAAATGATTTATAGATGTTTTATGAATGTCTTAACAAATCATTTGTTAAACATGAAAAGACAAGTCTGGTAATTGCTTCGTGTGTATTCATAAAAGTCCACAAATAAACAAACTATTAGACATTTGTTAATGATGAATAGGCTTCACTTTAGATTAGGGCACACAATAGCATCTGCAAATGATTTATAGATGTTTTATGAATGTCTTAACAAATCATTTGTTGAACATGAACAAATAAATGGAGGTACAGTAATAGTTTTTTCATATCCATTTTCAAAGCATCTACAAATGTGTTACTACACATTAAACAATATTATTTAATGATGAACAAATCAAGTATAAACAATGTTGATAATGAGTTATAAATAATGTAGAACTAATTTGTAGATGTTATACAAATATAGTTATAAACGATTTAATAATAATTTACGAATGTATATAAGTGATTTGTTCATGATTAGTTCATTATCTACAAATACCTTATAAAGGTCTTATAACTGAGTGTTATTATAAAGTGTTACCCATGATTTCTATTTCACATAATGACACACAACACATAGATTTGCGTACCGATATCATATCCATTCTTCATTAGCTGTTCTGACTTACATGTTTTATGTTTGAGTGCACGCATCTTAATTCTTGTAGGTCACAATCACATTTGATATATTTTCTCATGTGAATTGTTTTTGTTTCTTCGAGAGTCGACAGCCACTCAGTCCTCCTGGCAAACAGAGCAGCTGTGACTGGTCCATCCTAAATAGCCGGATGGGGGTGGTGGACCGAACCAAGTCGCGGGAGATGTCAGCGGGGGTTCATTGTCTTGTGATTTAGTTTGTTATAGATCGTATAGCTTTACGCTCTGCTCTATTTGGAACTATCCCTTTATCCACTCTAATAATGAATAACTTTCTCCACATGCACACACCTATTTACCTCCGCCTGGCCACACCCACATCCGCTCCTACATAATCGGGGTCGTGGCCACACAATCAGCTTCTTCCCTACTTTCACCACCGAAAGTGTCTGTAACACACCACTTTAAGTTTAGTGCCAAAGTAGTTTAGGAGGAGTAGTTTAGTAGAGGAGCTACGTTGACATTGTATCTTTGTTTTTTTCTCTCTCGCAATAAAAAAAAAAAGCAAAGAGATAATGTCTTCACCGTCGGAGGGTCTAGACCAGGGGTGCCCAACCTTTTTTGAACCAAGATCTACTTTTTAATTTGCCACCTAGCCGAGAGCTACCAGCCCAAATTTGACCTACTCTCGGCTAGTATTAGTAGTAATACCCATTCAATATGCACATGACAGAAAATATTATATGGCATATAATATTTTCTGTCATGTGCATATTGAATGAGTATATAATATAATATGATATTGTATATATCATTGTAACAGTGTAGTGTAGGAATTACAAGAATGACAAGAATTGTCAGTGTTTACTGACGAAGGAACTATAGTTCCGAAACATGTATGTTTCAGGCTGCCATTAAAAAAATTGAATCTGAGAGTGCTGGTCCGGCTTCCTGCTTTCTTCAACTCAATTCTACGGGATTACAGCACCCAGTGTCAGACTTTGTGAGCGCGGTCTAACTTGACTTTTTAAGAATGTTATTAATGAAATGAATGAATATTATCAAACGGAACTGTTTCTGTATACACATTTATAAAACGATCAGGGCATATTTAGCAATTTTTTATGCGTTCACATGCGCTTTTCAAGAATAAACAAAAACGAGACTTAATGGGAAGGGTGTGCTTGTACATTTGAACATAGTTCCATGATACGTGGCTGCGTTGTGCTGAGAAAGGCGCAGATCCGCTTCTACTCTGAGGCGAGATCTGCATTTATTTTTTATTAATGTCAGAGCCGAGAATCCCGCTTCACAGAGGTATGTTGATACAAGCGGGACAAGCTTTCTCAGCGCAGCATTACACAGCACTGGGTAGTCGTTCCGGACTGATATCAGAACTTTGCGAGGGCCTGTCCAGTGAACTTGACTTTCAGTAGCTGTTAGGGTTTGTAACCGACCCCAAGCGCAACGGCACAGAGAGAGTTGTTTCAGAGTTAGCCAAAGCAAGGGCGTATTTATTCTCAGAGTCACAAGATAGAATTAGGTTGAGCAACAGAACAAACGGGGAATCTGGCATGTGAAGAATGTTTGCGGCTCTGCAGATTCTCCCAGTAGGCGATGGTGAGGAATTAGCTTGTGACGTCTGAGCCGCTCTGCAGATCCTCCCAGCATACACTCCAGGGGGAACGGAGGGAGAGAGAGAAATCCCAGTTAGCTCAGCGCACAACAGAAACAGAGAGGTGACTGATCCAAACAAAAATCCAAGTGACTTGATCTTCGGTGTGATACACACAGTTAGCAGAGTCCAGAGAAAAAACAATACGGTAATCCAAGGTGTAAATCCAACAACAAAAAATAGGTGAGAACAGTATAACAAAAACGGGATCTCTTCGGTGTTTCACAAACACACAAAAAACGGGTGATCCAAAAAGAACTGTTTCCAAAAACTCACCAGAGCGCAGCGCGTAAAGCGGGCAGATAAACGAGGCGCAGCTTCGTACGGGGAATCAGGTTCTCCAACAGGGATACTTCACGAAAGTCCTGGGAAGTAACAGACAGGGAACAGCGACGGGAAAGAACAGGCAGATGCAGGGAATATTCAAAACGATCCAACCTCGATATTAGGGAGATCAGGGTATATAAAGCCACGGGGCGCTGATGACAAGCTGTGACAGCTGCGGGATGAAATTGATCATTGCTCCAGAAGCGTGTGGTGGGGAGAGCACCAATCAACACGGCATCTTACAGGAAAGAAGCGTGTGGCGGGGAATGCAATTAATTAACGAAATACCTTAAAGGAACGGAGCGTGTGGGTGAGGAGCGGACCAATCATCACAGTACTTTAGGAAGCCTGTGGTGGGGAAAGAACCAATCCTCACAGTAGCTCTTCACACGAAAGATCGATCAACGCCTCCTGCTCAGACAGAGGGAGGCCTGTTGCGAGCGTCATGTGCAATGAACGGATCTTGGATCCAGTTGTTCAAATTGTCTGTGCTCTTTCTTTCGGGGAAATAATTCCAAAATTGCTTCTGACAACAGACCTATCCATTGCGAGTGTCCAGGTTAAATTAATCAACTTTATCATCAGCTTTATATGCTTGGCCTGGAAAGCCCCCCCCCCCCCCCCCCCAGGAAGTGCTTTAGTTAAGAGACAGTGTCGATCACAAATATCTGAGTACACATTGACTCACAAAAGACCAGACAATATACCTGCGCAGGGCTGTCACGCACGTTCGCGCATGCACCTCGCAGCACCTTGCGCTCCTCTGACTCACAAAAGACCAGACGTGGCCTCAGTGATTATACCTGCGCAGGATGTATGATGTGTATTGAAATACTGTGCCGCCGTCAGGGCCGCCTGGGAGAAATGCGAGGCCCTGTGCGAGATTTAACGCGAGCCCCCCCCCCCCCCAAAAGGTTAAAAAAATAAATAAAATAAAATAAAATATATGTATATATATATTTTTATTTTTTATTTTTTTTATATATATACAGTCAACATATTCTTAAATAATAGCGCTGCCCGAGGCGGGGCATGATACAGTCAACATATAGCAAAAGAGAGAGCGAGAGAGAGCTCCCGTTCTACAGTCAATATACAGTGTACAGAGAGAGAGAGAGAGAGACACATTGGAAAGAAATTGAAATGCTATTTGGCCCTAAACAGAGAGTACACAGTGGCAGAATACCTGAGCACCGTGACTGAAGATCCTTGAGCACAGCCTAGCCATCGAGAAAGGCCGCCATAGGCAGACTGTGTGTGTTAGAAAGAGAGAGAGAGAGAGAGAACATGTGTGTTTGTCATGTGTGTGTGTGTTAGAGAGAGACTAGAGCATGTATGAGAGATTCAAAAGGACAAAGATCAACACTTAAATCCAAGAGAGAGAGAGAGAGAGAGAGAGAGAGAGAGAGACACATTGGAAAGAAATTGAAATGCTATTTGGCCCTAAACAGAGAGTACACAGTGGCAGAATACCTGAGCACTGTGACTGAAGATCCTTGAGCACAGCCTAGCCATCGAGAAAGGCCGCCATAGGCAGACTGTGTGTGTTAGAAAGAGAGAGAGAGAGAGAGAGAGAGAACATGTGTGTTTGTCATGTGTGTGTGTGTTAGAGAGAGACTAGAGCATGTATGAGAGATCCAAAAGGACAAAGATCAACACTTAAATCCAACAAGAAGAGGGTCTATACCAGAGAAACCAAAGCAGCAAAGAGCCAATGGCCGACATCAGCTAAATAGGCTAGCCAGGTACTGTGACACCAGGCCACACACAGCTTTGGCCAACGGCCCAACGCTACCCAAGCTACACAAACGACCAAGACATTCACACACAGCACATGTCGTATCTCCAAATGTTGTGAAGTAGCATATGTTTTGCCTGGAAAAAAACATCGTTATTAACAAAACATTCGGGAGGGGAAGGAAGGAAGAGTGGGGTAATGTCATGACATTTTCATTAATCTTACCTTCACAAAAGGAACGCAGGGCGAAAGGCCGCAACACAGGTCTCCACGTTGACGAAAGGCCTCTCGCTGTCGGGACAAATAAGCTATGGCCAGAGCCTTGTCATGGTGCAGGCCCGACTACATCTTCTGTCAAAGATGATGTCGTAGTCAGAGTGCCAGTCTGCCAGAACCCCCTGCTATTCTCAAGGCTAACTGATAGCATCAAACGAATGTTCCCAGCTGACGCTAAACAGCTAACTGGCTAACAGTTAGCTCAATCAGGCACCTGGCTGTATGTAGCCGCATAGCTTGCTTCTGCGTTAGCTAATGGTTAGCACAAGCTAACAGCTAATTAGCTAACAGCTGATTGAGCTAACTGTTAGCCAGTTAGCTGTTTAGCTTCAGCTGGGAACGTTCGTTTGATGCTTGTGCTAACCATTAGCTAACGCAGAAGCAAGCTATGCGGCTACATACAGCCAGGTGCTCTCACCAGGCACACACCGTTAGCTTAGCTACTAGTAGTACTATATTAGCTAGTCGACCAGTTTGGCTCCAGAGAGAGAGAAAGAGAGATAGGTCCACGGCGGGTATATAATCATAGGTTGACTCACCATAACGCAGTATCAATGCGGCGCCAATGGTAAAGTTGGAAGGAGACTTTCTTGGCCCACGGTGTAATTTCTTCTGATCCATGCTGCTTTTGAATAGACATCCACTCGCCTCGCTCCTCTGAATAGCGCTGAATTAGATGATGGAGACAACCGCGTGGAGTTGACGAAGTTCATCTGCCAAACGACCATCCTCTTCATCTTGGCTGCATGTCTCTAGGTTAGCTAACGCTAGATAGCCTTTAGCTAAGCTAGCTACTAGCCGACATCATCATCATGGCTATATCCCGACTGCATCATGACAAGGCTCCGGCCATTTGTCCCGCCTTTCGTCAACGTTCCTTGGTGACCGACCGACTGATAATGACCGACCTCTTTCTTCGTCTTGGCTGGCATAACTAAGCATAATAGTCAAACGCAGCTGACTCACGCCGGCGTAGTGTACTACACATGATGTAAGTAAAACCACTCCCTTCGTTGAAACCAATAGTGTGTCTGCTGCAGAACCCCAGAGGCTGAGCTCCAATAGTGAGTATATCTGCAGACCCAGGAATAAGTCAGACACATTCTACAAACGTGTCTAATGTGAAATATATAAGCATATAAGCAAAACTAGATTTTAGGTCTGTGATGAAAAAGGGCCTCGCGGGAAGGGGGACCTCGCAAAAAAAATAAAAAATAAAAATAAAAAAAATAATACATTTTTTTTTTTTTTTTTATTATTATTATTTTTTTTTTTTGCGAGGCCCCCCTTCCCGCGAGGCCCTGTGCGACCGCACTGCTCGCACACCCCCTGAGGCGGCCCTGGCCGCCGTTGATGCAGGGGCGAGACATGGCAAATACACACAGCGGCCAGGTGGAAAACTCGATCTGAGTTGGTGTTATGTCGTAGTAAGAACGAGTAATGGACACTTTAGTACCAGCGTCTGTCTTTATTCACATCCATACCAAGAGCTACCTTGCTCAGTCATACACTCTACCTTGTGTGTCACACGGAAGCACACCCAGCCAGGCGTAACACATACTCTATGTTAGAGCTCCGCCTACAGGCCTAATAGAGACACCACATATCCTTCTCAACAAGACAGCACTTACAGGGCTGGTTATAACTGTAACTTAGAATCCATTAAGGCTAAACAGTAAAGAACATTTCAAAGTGTGTAGGCTACTCTTACCTTTCTTAAGTTATAACTAAGATAGAGTCCATTAAGGCTAAGCAGTAAAAAGAACATTTACTCTACCTTTCTTATTCCGGCCTATGAAAAACAGAATAAACATTTGTATACATTTCAATCCTATGCATTACTAGCATTCAAGTCTGCCACAATTATAATTAACCAGAACTGTTAAATCTTTCACCTTTCAGCATTACTAATATCAATATTACATAACACACCTGAACAATGAACATTGAGTACCACAGAACACTGAACTATCCACACATAAGCACACATGAGCACACACACGACACGCTCACACACTAGCAGCCACTTTAACACTTTAACATGAGCGGGCACACACTCATGCCGCACACACCCACACTTATTGCCAAAAGGAAAGGCCACTTTAAATTAGTATTAGCAACAGTAACAGTGTATTGCACTACCAAAGCTACCTAGCATGTCCTATATGCTCTGTAAATAACTATGTACAGATACCGAGATGTCACACCATGTTACCTGTTACCTGTTACCTGTTATTGCACAATGTTTTTGTATAGGATTCTATTATATGTTGTACCCACTGTATTGCACATCGTTGCGGGCAAGACCACCCGCATTTCATTGTATACTTGTATGCCGTGACAAATAAAACTCTTGACTTGACTTGACTTGACTTTTCTCAGTGGCTCATCACAAAGTCCTGAGTCCACACAGGTGCTCGTCTCGGCCTGGCCTATCTTACAGGTTCTGTGTGTGTGTCAGAAGGTGGCCCTGCTGTAATGTCACCGTCCAAAGGCGACCCCTCGCCGTCCCCCTCTCCTCTCCAAAGAGAGACCGGTGCTAGATGGGAAGCATTCCAACAGCGTCCATCAGCCAGCATGTAGGTGTGCGGCCCTTTCTGTCCCACCACCTTGAGTGGCTTGGAGAACTTTCACTGAGTCTTAGGAAGAATGCCAGGTTTCTTAACCCGAACGTATGAGCCACATGGGAATGACACACTCTTCGCACCTCGCCTTTGATCCGTGTACGCCTTGCTTCTGTCCTATTGCACGGCTACTCTGGCGGCTATGTCCTCCGACGAGTGTGGTGTGGCTTGTGGAATCTGAAATCCAGCCACATGGAGTTTGGTACGCATAGGCTTACCATGCAACAGTTCTGCTGGTGAGTGCTGTGTCGCAGAGTGAGGAGTAGACCGGTAGGCCTGTAAGAAGTCTGTTGTAAACTCCTTCCATTGCCTGCCTTCTAGCGAGGCCGTCTGCAAACTGTCTTTCAAGCTGCGGTTAAAGCGTTCTATTTCACCATTTGCCCGTGGATAATACACAGATGACTTCCTGTGCACTATGCCCCTGTCTTGGAGAAACGCCTCAAACTCCTGAGACACAAACTGAGAGCCATTGTCAGAGACGAGCTCTTTCGGATTGCCCTCTCTGCTGAAAACTGTAGATAGGAATATTGTCACAGTCCGTGATGTAACCTGTGGCACAAAAGTTATCTCAGGCCACTTACTGTAGTAGTCTATTAGTGTGATTGCAAAGCGACAGTCCAGGGGCGCTTTATCAAAGGGCCCCACCACGGCAATTGCCAGTTTCTCCCAAGCCCCAGTAGGATAGGGCACAGGCTGCAGTGGAGAGGTGCGTGTGACTGCTGACTTGTCATGTGACTGGCATGTGTTGCATGTTTTGATAGCTGACTCAACCTGGGCATCCATGCCAGGCCACCAGTATACTTCTCTGAGTCTCTGTTTTGTCCTCACGATTCCCTGGTGAGTGTCGTGAGCCAGGGAGATCAGTTTGGGCTGTAGACTCTCTGGGACAAGCAGTCTATATGTGCCTCGCACGACACAGTCATTGTGTAGAGAGAGTTCGTTCTGTAGTTTGAAGAACATCCGTAGGTCCGGGCCTAGATCCTTTTCGGATTTAGGCCATCTGGAGGTGAGTATCTCACGTAGTTTCAGTTGCACCGGGCAGGCAGTGCATGCAGCTTTGAACTCCGTCGCCGTGATAGCTGAGAGATTAGAGACAAGGGCTACCACTTCCACGTCCTCCTCCTGGCTAGGTTCTGAGCCGGGTAGTGGGAGACGGGACAGGCAGTCCGCAATGACGTTTTCTCTGCCGGGATTGTACTGAATGTCATAGCAGAATGACATTAGCCTAGCGGACCACCTGGCTACGCGCATGCCCGCTCTACCTTGACCTTTTGAAGAGAGCAGTGTGGTCAGGGGACTGTGATCTGTCCGTAGTGTAAAGTGTCTTCCCCACAGGTATGTCCTCCACTTTTCCGTTGCCCACACACAGCCCAGCGCCTCTTTTTCCACAGTAGAATATTTTCTCTCTGCCTGGGACAGCGTGCGGGAGGCGAACGCCACAGTCCTTTCTGAGGCGTCCGGATGCATCTGGGTGAGGACGGCGCCCAGACCGTAGTCCGATGCGTCTGTAGTGACGACCGTGGGCAGCTCAGGGTCAAAGAGTTAGAGTGCAGGGCTATCAACTATGAGTTCTTGAACTGCCTCAAAACTCTGCTGAGCCTCAGGAGTCCAGTCGAATGTTGCTGACCCTCGGAGCAGCGCTCGCAGCGGCTCCACGACAACGGCGTAGTCTGGGATGAATTTTGAATACCACCCTGTGAGCCCCAGGAATGACCTCAGCCTGATGAGATCTGTAGGTGGGGGTAGCTCAGACACAGAAGCAGCGTGAGATGCATCAGGTTGTAGTCCCTTTGCTGACACTGTGTGCCCCAGGAAAGTCAGCTCTGTTTTCCTGACGTGACACTTGGAGTAGTTGAGCTTGAGCCCCGCGTCGTCTATGCGTCGCAGCACCGCCGTCAGGTTCCTGTCGTGCTCCTCCCCTGATGTACCTGTGACAATGATGTCATCGAGATAGCACTGGACCCCCGACCGACCTTTAAGGATTATTGACATCATCCGTTGGAAGCAGCTGGGTGCCGATGCCAGTCCGTACGGCACTCTCTTAAAGCGAAACAGTCCATCATGAGTAATGAATGTCGTCAAGCTATGGCTGTCCTCGTGTAGTGTAACCTGGTGATAAGCACTCTGAAGGTCTAATGTCGAAAACAGTGTCGCGCCCCTCAATTTTCAACAGAACGTGCACCATCTACCATGCACAATACAGTCACTTCAGGTACAGTCTCAGACTCGGTTACCTCACTCACTCTGTTAGAACCCCGACACACTTTTGAAAAATGTCCCTTCTTTTTACATGTGTTGCACAGTGCATCCCTAGCAGGGCATCCATCAAAGCTGGCGATGTGTTGAGGAGAGCCACATCTGTAACATGTCTTACCTTGCATAGACTGTGTAGGCAAGGGTTGCGGTGACGCATTAAAATTACCCCGCTGTGACTTGTACTGTTGCGAGCGTGAGAACTGGACCGCCTCTACCGTGCTCTCCGGCTGTCCCTGAAGCATGACTTTTGCCTCCGACACCGCAGTTTCAATCTGACCAGCGATCATTACAGCCTTGGTCAGTGTCAGTGGAACTTCCAGTAGTAGTCGCTCCCTGATGCGTGCTGAGTTGGTCTTTTCGACCAGCTGGTCCCGGATCATTTCCTCTTCCATCACCCCAACTCACAAGTTGTAGCTAGCTCTTTTAGAGAGGCAACGTACTGAACCGTGCTCTCGCCATTGCGTTGGCTACGTTGACGAAAAGCGGTAGCGCTCCGCCACTACATTAACTTTCCGTGTAAAGAACTTTCCAATAACTGATAAAGCTGTGGCGTACTTATCATCTGCCACCATCATTGTATAGAAAAGTCTCTGAATGGAATGGCTGGCTCTCCGCCGTTTTGAAGAAAAGGTTCCGGTTGGCTTAGGTTCAACATCGACATCATCATCGCCAATATGTTATGTCGTAGTAAGAACGAGTAATGGACACTTTAGTACCAGCGTCTGTCTTTATTCACATCCATACCAAGAGCTACTGTCGTATATTTCTAAATGAAAACATGAATAAATACAAGTGAAATGTACAAGGAAAATGATTTGAAAGACAAAATGCTGCTTGATAGAAAGGTTATTTAGAAAACCATGTGAAGGTATTTCTGAGACCCTAGGGTAGAGGCGGTTGACTCCCCAGAAAACAGATGGCTGACCTTAAAGACAATAAAACTGACCCCTACCCTAAGTAAGGACTTTCAAGTTACGACATAGCAGAGTGGTCAGGAGACAGAGTAAATCGGACTGTAAAAAGAGCCTCTCAGATAGATAAGTCAGCAGCACTCAAGTGAGGCCAAATGTTCAAAATGCATCAAGGATATAGAGAAAACTAATAAGGTTACATGTAGGCATAAACTCTTAGAAACTATTAGAATAACTTAGTCACAATAAAGAATAAGTATTGGTCAAATGTTCATCAGGAAAATAAAGTGTTCTATTAAAGGACGGGGAGATATGGTTTGTTGTCTGGACACTGTCTGAAAAAGTGAGTCACTGGCTAGACAATAAAGAATTATCTTAGTATTCTAAAATGCAACCACAGAATGGTAAAGAGTTTGTAGATGGAAATAGCTCATGTTTTATTATTTATGCATCAAAAGCCAGTCTGTCTCCCCATAGACTGTGAAAACCGTTGTCACCAGAACCAACTGGTTGTGTCAGCAGAAGAAATTGTGTAACATGTGGACACAGGACACCAACAGACAGGTTTCTGCTGGAATGTGGACCAAAATAAGAAAAGCGTATGGACGTGAACAGGCAGGCAGGGTCTCCCCCCTCCCTCTCGCTCTCTGTCTCCCCCTCCCCCTCTCTCTCTCTCTCCTCGGATAAAAAGGGCGGATGGCGACGGACAGAGACACACACACCCGGTGACACTCAGAGGAGACGGAGAAGGATCCCTGCAGAGCTAAGCCGTGACACAGAGGGACTGAGACCCGATGACAGACGAAATCGCTTCGCATCAGGAGAAGCGCTGACACACCAGAAAGGACCTGAAGACCCAGAGACATGGGGACAGACGATGACAGAGATCGCATCGCAACTGGAGCGCTGAGAACCTCCACCGACGGAGAGAGGATCACCAACCGGAGCTTGAGAGCCGAGCCGGAGACTCAGAGCCACTGACACCCAATGACAGAAGATCGCTTCGCAGCAGGAGATCCTGCCACGGAGAGAGATGAAATCAAGCGCTCCTTGCTTGAGCGCTGAGACTGAGGAGACCAGGTTGTCTTGACAACCAGACCAGCGAACCACAAGAGAGGACTCGGTGTTGGCCATGGACAACCTAAGACAGCGAACAGCACCGAGAGACGACAACAGCCAAATGAAAGAGACGATGTACTGTTTTAATTCCTAAAGCTGTTTTATTAATAAACACCGCCGCCCGTTGATTTTGACCATATCGTCAGTCTCCTCTTACTTGAAACCGAACATCTGAAAATACCTAAAACCATGCAGAGGAAAGGGTGAAATAGAACACTATACGATCAATGAACTTAGATAGAGCTACATGAATGATGAAAAGACACTTCACTACCTTGCTCAGTCATACACTCTACCTTGTGTGTCACACGGAAGCACACCCAGCCAGGTGTAACACATACTCTATGTTAGAGCTCCGCCTACAGGCCTAATGGAGACACCACAGTTGGGCTCGTGGATTTTTGCTTGATCTTTAAAAAAAAAATTAATTTGCCAATGCGCAAATTTAATAATCTCACGGTCTACTTGAAACCAGCGCGCGATCTACCGGTCGATTGAGGTCGACTGGTTGGGCACCACTGGTCTAGACTAGGGCACCATTCGTCTAAGAAGAGTTGGCAGTCGCCTATGGCTCATTTCGATTGATTAGTCGACTATTTCACTAATAGGGGTCAGCAGGGGCGTTTTTAGGGTTAGAAAACATAGGGGGCTTCAGCCCGGGGGGGTGGAGGGGGGGTTCTGTTTTTTTTAAACAGAAATACGCAATTTTAGAGTAATTAGAGATGAATACTGAATAACTAGAATCATTAGAGGTTCTCAAAGTGAGGTCCAGGTCCATGAGAGGGATCTGGGCAGTCCCCATAGAATATTCAAAGTTAACAGGACCAAATCATCAGTTTCTTATTTATTTATTTATTTAGCCAGATAAAACATTGATCTGGTCCAAGAAACCCCAACAGGAGTACAAATATACATATATACACATATATATATATACATACATATATATATATATATATATAATATATATACATATACTGTACATACATACACATATACACCAATAACAAAATAAAAACACAGTTAAGAATCATACACATAAGCAAATAAACAAACAAACAAACAAACATATGCACAGCCTATGTACAAAATAAATAAACAGTTCATCTCTAGTCTTTACAGTTTTCTTCAATTGCATAAACACTCAAATCAAAAGTATTACACAATTATCAAAACCTTACACTCAAGGAGCAAAATATAGGTCCAGATTTGCACCCCTACAATGTCAGCCTCACTTTTTGCAAAACAATACACACAGTGATTTGCAAAACACTAAACACACTTGCATTACATTAGACACAGAATGTCAAATTACCACACATATGAGCCAATTGGTTAAACACAGCCATCAGATGCACAAACACACCATTGCTTAATTGTAGATACACAATCAGGTTTAAGCACTATAAAAATGCAGCAGGTGAGTTCACCTGTCTTCAACCAAAATGGAAGGAGAGTGAAGTACTGTACACAGTCTTCAAGGCCTTCAGTAGGTTTTGTGATCTGCATGGCCTCAGCCAGCTAATCACCCAACCCACACGTGTATGTGAATCAACTCAGACTACCATTGACCTCATTCTGACCTCCGACAAGTCCAAGATCTCAAATAAAGGGGTTATAGCATGTGGGTTAAGTGATCATTATATGATATTCTGTACCCG
The DNA here is from genome assembly GCF_963971535.1 of Notolepis coatsorum. NCBI lineage: Eukaryota > Metazoa > Chordata > Actinopteri > Aulopiformes > Paralepididae > Notolepis > Notolepis coatsorum. The sequence goes on along the minus strand of NC_140177.1, from coordinate 68,061,834 downwards.
AAAAAAACTAAAACAAAAGGCTGGCTGCCACAAAACAGTCACATCTAGAGACCTCAAAACCTACTCTAGCGAGGCCTTCAACCTTGAACTGGAGAGTCTGGACTGGTCAGATGAACTCAATGGTACACTGGTTGACGAAACATGGCTTGGTTTCAAAACCAAATTCTCAGCAATACTAAACGACATGGCCCCCCTAAGAACCACCAGGGTAAAAAATCGCGCTGAGCCGTGGATGCACTCCGAAATACTGGCCGCTATGAAAACCAGAGACAAAAAATGCTCTGAGTTTCGTAAAAGTCAGTCAAAGCTTACTAAAAGCACGAGCAGTGAACTCCAAGCCCACGTGACTGAACTCAAACTAGAAAGAAACAGACTAAGAAACGACGTAAACTCCATGATCAAAACTGCAAAAAAGAATTTCATCAATGACAAAACTGAGGAAAACAAAAACAAACCACGTGAACTTTGGAAATTACTCAATAATCAACTAGGATGCAGTAAAAAACTTAAAACCAGATTCTCAAACATAAACATAAAAACTGACAACACGCTCATCACAGACAAGCTGGATGTAGCCAATTACTTAAACATTTTCTTCACAAACATAGCCACAACACTGGTAAACAAACTACCCTCCCACTCAGGGCTTTATGGGGTAGAACACATAGTAGCTTTCTACAAAAACCTAGGGGTCCGCAAGGACGACTTCAAGCTGGAAACGGTAACAACAGATGAGGTACTCAATAAACTGAGCGCCCTCCAACCTAACAAGGCCACTGGCCATGACAACATCCCCTCCAAATTCCTCAGAGACTCAGCAGCCGCCATCACACCAATCATCACACACATAATAAACCTCTCCATAAAACAGGGACACGTCCCCAAGGACTTCAAAATTGCGAGGGTGACCCCTCTGCACAAAAAGGGCAGCAAATTAGACCCAGGCAACTACCGCCCTGTTTCTATTCTCACCTCCATCTCGAAAGTCATGGAAAAAATAGTCTACGAACAGGTCGAAAAGTACCTAGCGGAAAAAAATCTAATCTACGAATTCCAATCTGGCTTCAGAACATCCCACTCCACTGACACATGCCTTCTCTATTTGAATGACCACATCAAACAAGAGGTGGACGCAGGCAAATACTGCGGCATGGTCATGCTGGACCTACAAAAGGCCTTTGACACGGTCAATCACTCCATTCTGATTGACAAGCTAAAAGCAATTGGTTTTGATAGTCTATCAGTGAGCTGGATGCAATCCTACCTTGAGGGGAGGGAACAGATGGTGGAGGTAAACGGTACCCTATCCCCCCCCCTCACAGTGAGCTGTGGTGTTCCACAAGGAAGCATACTAGGACCGCTACTGTTCCTAATTTATGCAAATGACATGTCGTCAGCTTGTGACTGCAACTTGTTCCTGTTTGCGGACGACTCAGCCCTGCTGGTCTCTGACAAGAACAAGTTACAGGTTGAAAAAACCCTCAGCTCGGAACTAGGCAGAATCTGCATATGGCTCGCTGATAACAAACTATCATTACACATGGGCAAAACAGAGTCCATTCTCTTCGGTTCAAATAACAAACTCAGCAAGACCGACGGCTTCTCAGTTACAGTGGGTGACAATATTGTCACAAGGAAAGATGAAATTACCTACCTGGGGTCCATCCTAGAGGCTAATCTCTCCTGTGACAAAATGGCATCCAATGTAATAAAAAAAGTCAACCAACGAACTCGATTCTTGTACCGGATCTCCTCTCTGGTAAACAAGAACACCCTGAAGACTCTGGCAGGAGCACTCATTCAGGGGTACTACGACTATGCTTGCACCTCATGGTACCAAAGCACCTCAAAGGCGCTAAAAACAAAATTACAAACATCTCAAAACAAACTGGTCAGACTACTGCTTGACCTTACTCCTAGAACCCACCTCACCCCTGCCCACTTCGACAACCTAGGATGGCTTAGAGTAGACGACAGAGTACAACAACTTGCAATGGGCCTGGTCTACAAGATACACTACACGACCAAGGTACCCATGTACATGTCAAAATACTTCCCAAAGGTCAGTGAATACCACGATCACAACACCAGAGGGAGCTCCACAAATCATGTCAAACCCAGATTCGGCTCAAATAAGGGACTAAACACGTTTCGCAATTATGCCACATCAATGTGGAACGCCCTACCCAAAGCTGTAAAGGAATGTGGATCACTACCCACTTTCAAAACCTCTCTCAAGGGACACCTACGGGAGACTGCAATTCAACACTGGCCCCTGTAAATATCCTAACCCAATCATTCCAACCCCCTCCAATGTACAGTCATTTACCTAGTATGGTTTTGTCAATAGTTCAATGTACAATTGTGTTTGTTTGTACAGTGTCTCCTCCCCCCCCCCCTCAATGTACAGTGTTACTTGTTTATACAGTATGCCCCCCGCCCCCCCCAACCACCTCCAATGTAAATTACCCAGTATGGTTGTCAATATCCCAATGTACCCAACCCCCCCCACCCAACCTCCAATGTACAGTTTCTACGTCAAATGTATATACTCCCTTTTCTTGACTCCTTCTGTATCACAAACAGTACTGTATTTGCAAATCTGGTATGTCATAAATGTATAGATGTAGCAGTACTGACTATCTGTATGTCATGTATGTCATATATGTCTATATGAATTGAAAATGGGGGACCCTGATGGAAACAAGACAAACGTCTTTCTCAGGTCTGCATCCCCTTAACAATTGTATGTATTGAGCCGTACTGTATTGTACCCATTCTGCAATCTGTTAAATAAAGTTTTCATTCATTCATTCACAGAGAACGTGAAAATATACAATACATTCACCAAACACTACACAAGACAACCAATGATGCAGACTGATGAAAATATACATTTTCTCCCATTTTCCCAAATCAGTCAACATGTCAACATGGAGAATCACAACAAAAAATTATCTTGCCAGATCCAGCTAGGCAAAGAGATAATGTCTAGTATTTTCTGTTTAAATCTTTTCAAAAAAAAATGTGTTACTGTAATTTTAACCTGTACTGGATACAGTATTTTATGTTTGTCTGATATTTGCTGAGCTTACAGTGTTATGCACATAGTAGCATGACAACTGGGGCATGTATTGTTGTGATTCTCCATGTTGAAATGTTGACTGATTTGGTTATATGGAGAGAACATTTATATTTTCATCAGTCTGCATCATTGATTTGGGTATATGGAGAGAAAATGTAATTTTTTTCATCAGTCTGCATCATTGATTTGGGTATATGTAGATAAATAAATTATATTTTCATCAGTCTACAGCATTGGTCTTGTAGTGTTTGGTGAATTTATTGTATATTTGCACATTCTCTGCGTACTTCACTTACAGTACTCTAATCACTGAGAAGTAGAATTGCTAAATGTGTTTTAGGTTAAGCACAGCAGTGTGCAGGGCCGCCTCAGGGGGTGTGCGAGCAGTGCGGTCGCACAGGGCCTCGCGGGAAGGGGGGCCTCGCAAAAAAAAAAAAAAAAAAAAAAAAATTATTTATTATTTTTTTAATTATTTTTTACTTTTTAATTTTTTTTTGTGAGGCCCCCCTTCCCGCGAGGCCCTTTTTCATCACAGACCTAAAATCTAGTTTTGCTTATATGCTTATATATTTCACATTAGACACGTTTGTAGAATGTGTCTGACTTGTTCCTGGGTCTGCAGTGACATACTATTGGTTTCAACGAAGGGAGCTATGGGGCTCTGCAGCAGATATACTATTGGTTTCAACGAAGGGAGCGGAGTGGTTACTTACATCATGTGTAGTACGCTGGCGTGAGTCAGCTGCGTTTGACTATTTCGCGCGTGCAGCTTTTGACTATTATGCTTAGTTATGCCAGCCAACTCAAAGAGGTCGGTCATTATCAGTCGGTCGGTCACCAAGGAACGTTGACGAAAGGCGGGACAAATGGCCGGAGCCTTGTCATGATGCAGTCGGGATATAGCCATGATGATGTCGGCTAGTAGCTAGCTTAGCTAAAGGCTAACTAGCGTTAGCTAACCTAGAGACATGCAGCCAAGATGAAGAGGATGGTCGTTTGGCAGATGAACTTCGTCAACTCCACGCGGTTGTCTCCATCCTCTTGGACGTTTGGTGAGTTTTTAACCTATTCTATTAACTCTATTCTATTCCCGCCGTGGACATCGCTCTCTCTCTCTCTCTCTCTCTCTCTCTCTCTCTCTCTCTCTCTCTCTCTGGAGCTAAACTGGCCGACTAGCTGTTGTAGTACTACTAGTAGCTAACGGTGTATGGCCTGGTGTCAGCACCTGTATGTAGCCGCATAGCTTGCTTCTGCGTTAGCTAATGGTTAGCGATAACCTGGTTGAGCTAACTGTTAGCCAGTTAGCTGTTTAGCTTCGACGTTAGCTGCCGGCTGCGCTCGGCTGGGAACGTTCGTTTGATGCTATCAGTTAGCCTTGAGTTAGCTGTTAGCTTGTGCTACGACCATTGACATTAGCCGTGAGAATAGCAGGGGGTTCTGGCACTCTGACTACGACATCATCTTTGACAGAAGATGTAGTCGGGCCTGCACCATGACAAGGCTCTGGCCATAGCTTATTTTTGTCCCGACAGCGAGAGGCCTTTCGTCAACGTGGAGACCTGTGTTGCGGCCTTTCGCCCTGCGTTCCTTGGTGCAGGTAAGATTAATGAAAATGTCATGACATTACCCCACTCTTCCTTCCTTCCCCTCCCGAATGTTTTGTTAATAACGATGTTTTTTTCCAGGCAAAACATATGTTACTTCACAACATTTGGAGATACGACATGTGCTGTGTGTGAATTCATTTGTTCGTTTGTGTAGCTTGGGTAGCGTTGGGCCGTTGGCCAAAGCTGTGTATGGCCTGGTGTCAGTAGCCTACCTGGCTAGCCTTTAGCTGTCGGCCATTGGCTCCTTGCTGCTTTGTTTTCTCTTGGTATAGACCCTCTTCTCTTTGGATTTAAGTGTTGATCTTTGTCCTTTTGGATCTATGTATATTCATGTTGCCTTTGTGAAGTTATCTTTCCTTCTGTTTTGTTCTTTCATTAAAAGTTGAATATCCTTTAGGGGGTCATCTTTGCTTATCTCTCTCATACATGCTCTCTCTCTAACACACATGCTCTCTCTCTCTCTCTCTCTCTCTCTCTCTCTTTCTAACACACACAGTCTGCCTATGGCGGCCTTTCTCGATGGCTAGGCTGTGCTCGCTGAGTCTGTACCTAGTCAAGGATCTTCAGTCACAGTGCTCAGGTATTCTGCCACTGTGTACTCTCTGTTTAGGGCCAAATAGCATTTCAATTTCTTTCCAATGTGTCTCTCTCTGTACACTGTATATTGACTGTAGAACGGGAGCTCTCTCTCGCTCTCTCTCTTGCTATATGTTGACTGTATCATGCCCAGCCTCGGGCAGCGCTATTATTTACGAATATGTTGACTGTATAAAAAAATAAAATAAAAAAATTATATATATAATTTTTTTTTTTACCTTTGGGGGGGGGGGGGGGGGGGGGGGGGGGGGGGGGGTTGCGTTTAAATCTCGCACAGGGCCTCGCATTTCTCCCAGGCGGCCCTGAGTGTGTGTAACTGGTTCAAACAGAATTAATGTATGGTTTTGACAAGTGTTTAATTTAGCAAATGATCTGAGGTGTTCTGATAATTGTGTGTGGTTGTGCTAATTGTGTGTTTTGAAACACCGGCCCCCTTTCTCAAAATCATGCTTAGGCAATCGAAAAAAAACTGTATTGTGTGTTTCATTATATACATATGTTTCAGTCTTCTCATAAAAAAAAGATTAGATTTTTGGGTCTTTTCCTGCCTTTGGTCCGCTTTGCATTCACATCTCAAATGAACCGCAGCAGGGTTAACTTGCAAGAGTGAATGAGCTTTCACACCACCCCAAACCAACCGGACTATCCGAGGTTCGATTAAAGCTTATTATAGGACACTGGACATGGGTATGGATGGCTCCAGGTGCTGCTGCGTTAAAGTGCACATCTTCAATATCTGTACTATTTAAAAGCACAGTGCAGGACACACTCAAAGGTTATCGCACCTCAGAGATGGCAGTGGACATGTATGACAGGACAAAGGCCATATGTAATGGCCTTTGGATTGAGGAACATACTACCAGCCAAAGGAGGAAGCAGAAAAGGATGGACGAGTATGTAGTTGAGTCATCATGTGGCACAAGCTCAGACCTCAGCTCAGGAGATCAGCTGAGACAGAGACTGTTCTATCCAGTCGTCGACAGAATGCTGCAAGAGCTTGAGAGCAGGTTCTCATGAGTTGGATAACAACTTATGAGAGGCATACAGGCATGTTATCCAGCCTCAGACCAGTTTCTCTCAGTGGAATTGCTGCACCCCTCGCCACACATTACAATATCCAACTATTGCCAGAGGAGATCACAGTTGCAAAGTGTTTCCTGGTCAGGACAGACAGAGATGCAGTCCCTACTATCCAAAGTGTCTTTTCCCTCCTGGATGATAATAATAATAATAATAATAATAATAATAATAATAATAATAATAATAATAATAATAATAATAATAATAATAATAATAATAATAATAATAATAATAATAATAATAATAATAATAATAATAATAATAATAATAATAATAATGCATTTGATTTATACGGCGCCTTTCAGGACACTAAAAAAAAAGTCCACAAATCGGTGAATGAAAAGATTATAGGATCAATTGAAAACTACTTACTAAAAATGTTTAAAAGTACTAAAAACCAACAAAAAATACCAAACACTAACAAACATTCAGCACATAAAATGGGGATGCTGACATCTAAAAAAAAAAAAAAAAAAAAAAATTAAAGAAAAAGTTAAAAAAAAATGTAAAAAATTTTTTATTTATTTTTTAGATCCGGGGCTAGGATAAAAACATCCGGGGCTAAAGCCCCGGAAGCCCAGGGCTAAAGCCCCGGAAGCCCAGGGCTAACGACGCCACTGGGGGTCAGCCCTAGTGTGGACATATTCAACGCTGTTGAAAGTGCCATGCAGCAATATGGGGGGTTTGATAAACTGTCCGCTGTTGTTACCGATGGAGCACTCGCAATGAAAGGAAAACACACAGGATTTGCCAGGCTTCTTAGGCAGAGTGGCGTTGAGTGTCCAATGCTGCACTGCATTATACATCAGGTGAGTTCGCTAACATAATTTCCATCTATTGTGGGTCACTAATAATCAGGGGTGCAGTGGTCATGCCACGCGGTACCACGCCGTCCCAGCACTTTTCTGAGCAGAAGTACGCACACAAAAATGAAACGTTATTTCATCTGATGCAGATCGCATGCACAAACATTGAAGTTGACATTCCTTCTATTGTGCGCCAACAGGAGAGACCACAAGTGTCTCATTAAAGACAGAACCATTATTGACCCACTGTGGGGGAGGGTGAATGTCATGCCAGTTTGATAAAGGGTCAATGGGAGGCATGTAGAATTGCACAAAAAGGAATTCATTATTCTGATGAGTATTGCACTTGGCTACTTGTTTACTTTTGTAGTGTTCAGATAACACTGAAATGCATGTTATGGATATGAAGCACTCAGGAATGTTTTGTTTAGTAGCAGGATACAAGTTTATACATTTAACAAAATCATTTATTGTTGCACTTTTGATTTACTGTTGTAGTGAAATGCAGCAGGAATGTTGCTTTGTGTTTGTTGAGCAGTGGGATTTAAGTTCATACATTTATTTTAATAGAAGCCTTAATTATAATTTGTCATTTTTGTATATATTTGGGTTACACAGCAATACTTTCAAATTCAGCTGTATTTATAAATTCATAAAGTTGAAATTAAGCATTACTAAATGCGTTTGAAATGGAATAAAAACTAAAAGTTACAACAAATTATAATAGTTTATATGCCTTATTTATCACATCTCTGACTATTATGGGCTATTTGAGTGATGGGGTACTACTGGCGGGACTGCCGATAAACAATGCGGCCCCCCAGATTGAGTGTGGAAATTTAGTGGCTCTCACCATATACAAAGTTGCCTACCCCTGGTCTAGACGATTACAATGCTACCCTCCACCAGCGCTTCACTATCGCGGCATCCTCCGTGCGTCGTGGGGCGTCTCTGGTTCCACGGTCGTGGCAAACAGGTGCGCCTGGGTGGCACCCGGAGGAGAGTGTGCTTCGCCGAGGGGCCGTTGAGCCGACAGGCCGACAGTTCCTCTGGTGGCCGGGGATTTGCGTCGCAGACTCTTCGCCTCGGCGCGCTCTCGTCGTAAGACGGCGAGCAGCGGGGGTGAACAGCCTGGTTGTAGTGTTGTGCTGGAGCCGAGCGAGAGTTCTCTCGCCTCTTCTCCATATCCGATGGAGACTGAGGATTACATGGAGGGGGCGGGGGCTCTCTTGTTCGAAGGCCGGGCGGAGACGTGTCACTCTCCCCCTCGGGGAGTGGCAGGGAGTGCTACGTCTCCCTGGGGTTCCTTGTACTCTGGGACTGGGTTAAAACCTCCACCCCGGAGACGAGATGCCCAGCTATCTGCCGTGTTGGCCGACGGCGCCCAGTGCAGCCTCCCGTACGCGAGGGATGCGAGTGACGTGGAAGAATGTATGCAAGGGGAGTTGCTTGCCTTGTTCCCCGAGCTCATGGCGGCCGCCGCAGCCGCTAATGGCGTGGCGTTGCCGCAGCCACTGCCGGCACCTGTTCCTGATGACATGATAGGTCATCTCTGGCAACGTCGTCCTGTGAGAGAGACGGGCGTTGTCTGCCCATTCTTCCCAGCAATGGAGGCTTACGTGGCGCAGGGACAGGTAATATCCTGCATCGTTGGCCTTACCCCCGCCTACGTGCCAGTCACGCGGGTGGTGGGTTTGGCTAAAAGACGGGGTGCCTCGGCTTGATAGCCCGATGGCGGCCATCCTTTGCCCTGAGATGGTGTGAGAGCCGTAAAGAAAGCCAGTTCCCCAGGGGAAGTCGGCTAGGCAGTTGGCGTCGTGGAGTGACCAGGTGTACATTGCCTCGACACAGAGCCTGGCTGCAACCTCCAACATTGCGCAGCTGGCGTGCTACATGTCGGAGCTGATGGCGGGCGGGACGGTACTAGATGACCATCAACGGTACCTTCACGCCCAGGCGGCTGGAGCCATCCTGCATCTGACCCAGCTGCAGGCGATAGCCGCCGGGAAGGAGTACGCCCTGGCCACTCTCATCCAGCGCCACCTTTGGCTGGAGCAGGCGTGGGTGCCGGACCAGAGGAGGATTCCACTGCTCACGGCCTCTCCAATGCTGGACTCTTCGGGTCAGCCATGCAGCAGATGACGGCAGCCTGCAGGAATATGGAGGAGGAGCGCTCCGTGCTCCAGCCCCATTTTCCCATTTTCCCAGTTTAATGTATTTTAATTGTTTTTAATTATAGGCCTATTTCACACATTCTATGAAATCAATACATTCTGGAAAACATTATTCAGAATGGTATAATGGGATCAAAGAGCACCTACGGGAGGCTGCAATTCGAAACTGGCCCCCGTAAATGTCCAAACACCCCCTCCCACCCCCTCCCTATGTACAGTTTCCTCCCCCTCGTATATATATTTTCTGTTAGGATCTCTGTTTAACAGTACTGTATATTTGCATATCTTGTATGTCACAAATGTAACAGTACTGTATATCTGTATGTTATGTATGTCACAAATGTAACAGTACTGTATATCTGTATGTCATGTATGTCATAAATGTCATGATATATATATCTGTATGTTGTGTATGTCATAAATATCATTATGAATTGAAAATGGGGGACCCTGATGTAAACAAGACGAAAGTCTTTCTCTGGGTCTGCATTCCCTTAACAATTGTGTGTATTGAGCCGTACTGTATTGTACCCCATTCTGCAATCTGTTAATAAAGTTTCCAATCAATCAATCTTTGAGGAAGGGAGCTGCCATTTTGTTCCGAGGGAGTGGCCAGCTTATATCCAGCTAACCCAACTAAACCTGCTCTGGAGCAGGTTCAAATTTTTCTATCTGTTGCCATAGTGATTTAGACAATCACGCATTGGGGAACCGAAAGATCTGGCTTAAGTCAAGTTATCCTGAAAATGATCCGGCTAACTCAGTTAGCCAGGTACGAGGAACAGGGCCCTGGTGAGGGACTGTTTTTTGTTACAAAACGTGTGTTTATTCACTATATATTTGGGGATACGATGTAAACCCTCAACTACTGTTGGGGTTGTGTTCTTGCTTAGGGAGTGGGGCAGTTTTCTCTGAAAATAGTTTTTTGGTCGCTGGTCCCACTCCATATTAGGATAAGTGGGTCAAGGGATTTCCCCGGCCATGGAATACGTCACTGGGCGCGTTTTCTATTGGCCATGAGACTTCCGTGAGTTTTTTCAGGCTCCGTGCTACAGACCACTGTCATTGTCGAAGTTGGATGATGCGATGCATTTGAGAACTGTTTGTTTTCTGCTCTGCTCTCTATTGAAATGTGTATTGGGCCTTTGGTCACTTGGCTCAATAATTACATGTATCTTTTTCAATTGTTACTCACGTGGAGGTCTCTCTGGGGGATTTTCTGTCTTCCCCTCTTGTGTAAAGAGCAGAATTAACAGGGTTTACCCTCAGACGCGTCGTATGAGACCCATATCTGTGTCTTATTGACCGGCTTCCTGCTGCTCGTCCCAGACAGCATGGAGGGAACGTTGTCTGGTTTTTCTTATTAGAATTCACCATTGATGTGTTTTGGGTCTCGACGTGCATATAGCGCTGGCCCTGGGTGTTTTCAATGTTAAACCACGTTATGGGCTGGCGCGCCTTGGTTGCCCAATTCATAGAAACTGCGTTTTTTATGCGGGCGGCTGGGAAGGAGATTTTTTATCTCTACCGAGCGCCAGTGTACTAGGTTAGACTCGACGGCTCACGTACATCTCCGGGGGGAGATGACGGAGTAGATCAATACATTGGCGGAGGGGTCTCACGCCCATGAGGTGGGCCACCAGGAGCAGTGCATTCGCGTACTGACCATCTTGGTGGCGCCCTCTGTGATGTTTTGGATCGACACGTGTACCTACCCCCCTCTTAGGACTGGGGATGGCGGCGTGACTAGGACACGGGACTGGTTCTGGTCCCACCGGACCAGGTCAGTTAACCCGTTGTCCGCCGGGGCGCAGATCTGCTGTTCTGGTACCCCGAAGGACTTTATGCTTTTCCGGGGGGGAAATGCCGGGTCTGCCCGGGCGTCGCAGGGATTGATGTCGTGGATGTGTGTGTCATGTGTATGCCACTACGAGTTGCTCTTAACAGTGACATGCTTTGTCCATACTGTGTTGTACCTTGCGCTGTGTTAGGGGGCCTGGTCCTTCTCCATTTATTTTCACCCCTCCCTCCCCCTGCTGGGCGGGGATGGGAGGGGGCTGTCGAGGAGGTTTCTGTTAACCCCTCTAGGCATCCCTGTGTAGGTCCCGGTCCACCAGGCCCGGGTCCGAACTCGTTCTCGTCGCCTGGGTTAACCCTTTGAAAACTGAAACACTTGTACTGCTTGTATAGCCTGTGTATACACGCAGTTATGTTTCTAAGTTTTCTTGGTCGGTTAAGGGAACAACCGCCTCCTGTTACACTAAACATAGGGGGGTGGTTGGTTCCCCGGTGTGTTGGTAGCAGAGTCGACTTGAGAGTGTGCCCCCGCACCTTTCATGACGTCTGCCAATTGTGTCAGCCTCCTCTTTGAACCTCGACCCTGCTGGATTGGGGGGTCGGGTTTGTGGAGGTTATGACATGGTGCACAGCATACCGACACCCCTTCCGCCGGCATACTGTTCTCACAGTAAGCCCTTTAGGCGCCTGTCTAGTCCGCAGTGCTCCAGGCACAGGTCGAGTTCTGCTCTTGGGGCCTGTTGCCTGGATTGAGGGATCAACCTTCTTGGGGGTTGTCTCCCCGGCACGCCGACTGGCCCTGCAGTGTTGTGGGGGGGTAGCCTCTTGTAGAGTGCTTCAGAGCGGCGTGCCAAGGGGGGAAGGGCCTGCTCTTGATTTGAGCCCTGTCCGATATGCTGGTGATGTGGGGGGTGGTGTCACCAGTGACCGTCTGGTGGGGTCCCGAAGCTACGGCTTCGTTGGCCTCACCAGGCCCCTTTTTTCGGGGGGTCCTGGCCCTCAGGTTGTGCTAGGGCTGGGACCTCCTCTGTGCTCCGTTGCTGCGGCCTTGCCACGGGGTTGGGTTCTTGGCCTTCGACCCGTGATGTTGGGGGCTGTGACGGAGGTGTTTTGCTTCCCGTCCATTCCCTGGTGGCATGTGGGATGCACGCCTGAGTGGTCGCGGGTCCTTCTGAATGAAGGACCCGGTCTGCTCACCCTGTGCGTTTGAGGTGCTAAACCCTCTTCGCACAGTCGGATCCGATTCCCTCCCGTCCTCCACTAGGGGGGACCGGGGGACTTGGGTCCTCCCCGGTTCTGATGGTTGTAGGGGGCCTCAGCGGGTACATCTGTCGAGCTTTTCGCTCTGCTCAGCTCCTGTGTTCCAAATAGAGCAGAGCGTAAAGCTATATGATCTATAACGTAAGGTTATCCTATAACCCTAGTTATATGAGTATAGCGAGCGCTCTGCGCTGACTCACTGAGGACCCCGTGGTCTTCGCCTTCGGTGGTGAAAGACTTGAGAAGGAGCTGATTGTGTGGCCATGACCCCGCTTATGTAGGAGTGGATGTGGGTGTGGCCAGGCGGAGGTAAATAGGTGTGTGCATTATTAGAGTGGATAAAGGGATAGTTCCAAATAGAGCAGAGCGCTCGCTATACTCACATAACTAGGGTTATGGGATAACCTTACGTTATATGTATAACCCTGGTGATATGCTGCTCTCACTGCCTGTCTATCTACACTTGATAACCCTGGTGATATGCTGCTCTCACTGCCTAACTTGATAACCCTGGTGATATGCTGTTCTCACTGTCCATCTATCTACACTTGATAACCCTGGTGATATGCTGCTCTCACTGCCTGTCTATCTACACTTGATAACCCTGGTGATATGCTGCTCTCACTGCCTGTCTATCTACACTTGATAACGAAGGTTATCCTATAACCCTAGTTATATGAGTATAGCGAGCGCTCTGCTCTATTGGAACTGTCCCTTTAATCATATGCTATCATGAAAACTTTCAACCACCACACCTGCCTGACCACGCCCACATCCGCTCACATATAAGCGGGATCATGGCCATACTACCAGCTCCTTCCCCAGTCTTTCACCGCCGAAACGGAAGACACGTGGGGTCCTCAGTGAGTCAGAGCAGAGCGCTCACTATACTCATATAACTAGGGTTATAGGATAACCTTCGTTATCAAGTGTAGATAGCTTTGTGCTCTGCTCTATTGGAACACAAGAGTGGAGCAGAGCGGAAAGCCCGACAGATGTACCCGCTGAGGTCCCCTACAACCATCAGAATACCGGGGAGGATCCGGGTCCCCCCGCCCCCCTTAGTGAGGGACGGGAGGGAGACCGGACCTGACTGTGCGAAGACCTGACCTGTGGCAAGGCCGTAGCAGTGGGGCGCGGAGGAGGCCCCAGCCCCAGGCCACATCCCGGGGGCCAGGACCCCCCGAAAAGGGGCCTGGCGAGGTCAATGAGGCCGCGGCATCGAGACCCCACCATCGAGACCCCACATCGCCAGCGTATCGGACAGGGCCTACAATAGGTGAAGGCCCTTCTCCACCTGGCACGCCGCTCCGTAGCGCTCCAAGGAGGCTTCCCCCCACAATGACGTGGGGCCAGCTGGTGCACCGGGGAGATAACCCTCCAAGGAGGTTGATCCCTCAATCCAGGTCGACAGGTCTTAACAAGAGCAGAAGGACCAATAGTTCCGACTGCATCGCATCATCTATCCTTTACAATGACAGCGGTCTGTAGCACAGGCCCTGTAACTCACGGACACGTCTCTTGGCCTCCCACGCGTTACTCCTCGCCACTGAGAGTCCGCGCTGTCTGGTGAAAAGATGCGACAGGCTGCCTCCTCGTGTACCGGAGAGGACACGTGATGCAAGGCTTCTATCCTCACTACAGCCGACCAGTGGGAGGCATAGTCTAGCAACGTTCAAGACAGGGGAGGGGAGAATTGAAGGGGAGAATTGGCAACACGAAATTGGGATGGGAGAAAAATAGAAAATAAGGAGAAAAAGTGGATAAAAAAAAAAAAAAACGCGCCTGTGACGTCTTCAATGGCCGGGGAAATCCTGTGTCCCATCTATCCTAATTTGGTGTTGGGGACAGGGAAATCCCCCCCCCCTCCCTGTGACGAGAGAGAGAACACCCTCGTCAGGGAGACTGATAGGTAGAAAAGGCACAACCTCTCGACCAATCAGTTTCGTAATGGATGTAACTATATCCGGGGGGGGGGGGGGGGGTTATTTGTCCACCCCCCTCAACCGCCTCACCCCAGATATGACACAATAAAAAAGCAGAGCCGTGACACCAGTTGCATAGCGCGCTACATGAAAGCACATACACCTTTCTGTAGAGTAATAGCTTTACATCCTGTACGCCAACCACAGCCGATGACCTTGTTTGTGTAAAAAAATGGTTTCATCCACGGCTCTGGCTTATGTGCGAAAAACGTGCCACCCGCTATTTTTTTACCTTTACCCTTAAGCAAAGAAAAAATATATCAGACTGAAGAGAGGGACTCAAAAAGTCCTTGGTTCACATGCTACATATGTACAACTCTGTAAGCTAACAATAACACACCAGTTGTGCACTCAAATGCTACGTTTCAACCTAAAACGTATTACATGAAACACACACAATTCTCATCATACTATGAAGCCCCAAGTTCACTTTTACCACGTAAGAAAGAACACTGGCTTAGGTAGAGAGAAAGGACACAAGCCCTTGGCTAAGTGCTAGAACACAGGCCTTGTAAGTTATACACAATAGCAACCAAAGCAAATTTTCAGAGAAAATTGCACAAAACTCTCAAGCAAGAACGCAACCCTACCATTCTTAGCTGTGGGTTTATATTGCACAAAATACAGTGAATCAACACACGTTTTGGGGGGGGGGGGCAGAAGTGGTAAATGTCACTTGCGTCGCCCGCCGCGCGCGGGGTGTCGTTTGCCTCCACGGGCAGCTGGCCCGGAGGGATGGTGCTGGGGAGCCGTCTGGCCACGTCGTTCCCTACCGTTCCCCCCGGGCGCAGGATGACTGGCGGCAGCGGTGGCGTCGTCCTCTCCCCGTCCACGAGGCTTCTTGCTGGCAGGGCCAGTAGTGGCGGTGGCGACGGCTGAAGTCTTGCTCCGACATCGCCTCCACATCACGCCTCCGGTCGCAGTGGTGTCGGCCCGGGGGAAGTGGGGTTGCAGGACGGACCGCTGCTCTTCCAGGTCCTTGCAGGCTGACGCCATCTCCTGCATCGCCGAGCAGAAGAGCCCAGCATCGGAGAGGGGGGCCATGAGGAGAGGGATCCTCCGTTGGTCCGACAGCGCCGCCTGCTCGAGCCACAGGTGGCATTGGATTAGAGTGGCCAGGGCGCATTGTTTCCCCGCAGCTATTGCCTGTAGCTGCGAGAGATGCAGGATGGCTCCCGTCGCCTGGGCGTGGAGGTACCTCTGATGGTCATCTAGTACCACCCCGCTCACCATCAGCCCCGACATGAAGCGCGCTAGCTGAGCGATGTTGCTTGTCGCAGCTAGGCTCTAGGTCGAAGCGATGTAGGCCTGGTCACTCCAGACAGCCAACTGCTTAGCTGACTTCCCCTTGGGAAGTGGCTTCTTTTGCGGCTCCCACACCATCTCGGAGCAAAGGATAGATGCCATCGGGCTGTCAAGCCGTGGCACCCCCTCCTTCAACCCCTGGACCAAACCCACCACCCGCGTGAAAGGCACGTAGGTGGGGGTAAGGCAGACGATGCGGGGAATTACCTGTCCCCGCGACACGTAGGCCTCCATTGATGGGAAGAACGGGCAGACAACGCTCGCCTCCCTCACAGGACGGCGTTGCCAGAGATGACCTATCATGTCGTCAGGAACAGGTGCCGGCAGTGGCACACCGTTAGCACAGGCCGCTGCCGTCATGAGTTCGGGGAACAAAGCATGCAACTCCCTTTGCGTACTTTCTTCCGCGACGCTCGCATCCCTCGCGTTTGGGAGGCTACACTCACTTTCTCTGTAAGATAGACGGGAGCCAACGTCCAGTGCGGATGACAGCAGGGCATCTCGTCTCGGAGGTGGTGACTTTAACCCAGTCTCGGAGTACGAGGCTCTCCAGGCAAACACATCATCCCCTGCCACTCCCCGAGGGGGAGAATGCTGTGTTCCCGCTGGAGCGCCGAACAAGAATTCCCCCGCCCCTCCATGTAGTCCTCTGTTTCCATTGGACGCGATGGAGAGGAGACGAGGGAATTCCCGCTCACACAGCCGCTAAACTGTCCTCCCCCGCCGCTCATCGTCGAATGACGAGAACGAGCCGAGGCGGAGAGCTTGCGCTGCAAATCCCCGTCCACCAGAGGGACCGTCAGCTCACCAGCTGACTGCCCTCTGGCGTGGGAACCAGAGCCAGAACTTGGCCACCTCACAGGAGATGGGAGCTCAACGGCCCCTCTGCAACGCGCACTCTCCTCCGGGCGCAGCTGAGGCGCACCTGTCTGCCACAACCGTGGAGCCAGGAACGCCCCACAATGCACGGAGGAAGCCGCGACTGTGAAGCGCCGGTGGAGGTCAGAACGATAGTCGTCTAAAGTTTCTAAACCCTCCGGTGGTGAAGACATTATACCTTTCTTTTCTCGAAAATTTGCGAGAGAGAGAAAACAAAAACACAATGTCAACACAGCTCCTTAACTACACTAACTACTTTGAGCACTGAACTTGAAGAGGTGCACTGTAGCACGTACTTCCCAGTGGTGAAAGTAGGTAAGGAGCTGGTAGTATGGCCATGACCCGCTTATATCTGAGCAGATGTGGGCGTGGTCAGGCAGGCGTGGTGCGTGCACGTGGTTGAACGTTTTCATGATAGCATATGATTAAAGGGACAGTTCCAATAGAGCAGAGCGCAAAGCTATACGAAATATAACCCTGGTTGTTACGAAGGATCAGATTAAACCGAATATATATATTTATTGATTGATATATATTGCATAGGATTTGTATATCGTCTGATATCCCTTGTGTATTCTCTATACATATACACGGAATATCCCTTTAACCTAGTACAGACCATAATATTTCGTTCTCCTATTGGACAGCGGTCCCTTAGGCGCCGCTGCCATGCCCCCAAGGTCTGGTTCAAAGTCACCGCCAAAGACATGCCTGTACATGAACGGCTCGGCGCAAGGATACGAGACAGGAATAGGGCTGGTACTAGTTTGTTCACCTAACATATAAATATGGCGCAGGTGAATACAGAAGTAGTTCGAGTTACCCAAGTGAAGCCTCACCCACGATACAACGTGCGGTGAAGTAGGGCCTGTTTGGCCCCAAATAGAGCATTGAGACAGCAGCACTTAGCCTAAAGTCAAGTTACTCTCGAACGAGTTAACCTAGAAACGTGTTACCCTCAAACGTAAAGCCTTCATCACGAGTCAACGACCAAGTGAAGCGAGCAACCATGCATCTAAATAGAGCACTTATAACCGCGTGCGAATAGGATAGTAAAGTGTCAGAGCTTAGTGGAATAACGTCAAGTTCGACCTAGTTAATGTGAAGTACCGGGCATCGGAGAATCTACACCGGTGAATGCAGAGCCCTTTTCCGGCTGGATTATTATTATTATATTGCTTTGGTCCTGTGGCTATTGGAGCGGAGGAGAATCGTCTACACCCCACTACTGTGTGGGATTTACCCGTAAGGAACATCACTCGAGCCCGTCTCTTGGAGAGGCTGGCTGGCTTTCACCTATGCTGCACGCATACCTGGATTACAGCTGCTGCTTTCGTCTGCTGATCAAGGGAGTAATGTACCGTCTCCCGTAGCTGGAGTTTATTGATTCCCCGTTGATCCAGAGTTTGCATTCGAACATTTCCTCCCCCTGCTGGCCTACAACCGGAGGGACCCTACCAGTATCTCCCGCTGCCTAACTAGTGTACCATAGATATAATTCCTAAGATACAGGTGGTATTCATTCTCTCCTGCGTAATATGATAATGGACTTACATTATTGATTTGCTTACGCACATTCCTTTGCCTTATAAGCACACCCTAAGTAAAGTATTGTTATATATACTATCATTGCTGCTAATAAATATTCTTAAACCCAGTTTTGTGTGGAACCGTGTCATTGTGGAGGTGTTCTCATCATATACCTGTGTACTGTATGGCCAGTAGTAATGTACATAAGACAGTAGTGGTTTAATGATACCATACTTATTAATACAGTCAGGGAATTGTACCCCTCAGTTACACTGGTGATATGCTGCTCTCACTGCCTAACTTGATAACCCTGGTGATATGCTGGCTCTCACTGCTTGTCTATTTACGTGTTGGTTTGTGGTGGCCATCTGTGTGCATGTGTAACTAGGAGGGTTATGAGGACTGTGTGTATGTGTAACGATAGGTTATGTAGATAACCTAGTTATATTAGTATAGGCTAAGCTCCCGCTCTGAGCCTTACGAGATACTCTATATCGCCTGTGATACCTAATGTATCTCCCACGAACAAAAACACATGCACCCCACCTGTATGGGGCCCCGCCCCTTATGGTGGCACCACCCATATAATCATGACTCTGGTCATGACACACCCTTCCTCGCCAAAAACCCGTCCCAGGAAAAGATCCCTCAAGAGGGAACTCAGGGCGCGCAGAGCGGGAGCTTAGCCTATACTAATATAACTATCGTTATATTTCGTATGGCATCGCTCCCGCTCTGAGCCTTACGAGATAATGGGGAAGAGCGGGTGCGAGACCCGACAGATGTACCCCCTGAGGACCCGTAAGCCCACATCAAGGGGTGCGGGGAGCCCTGTCACCCCATCCTTCCTAACGAAGGGGGGGCGCAGTCAACTCCACCTGAATGCGAACAAGAGGGAGCCAGAACCCCTTGAACACACCGTACAGGCGGAACCACGTGTGACTCAACACACTGCGGCCCATACCCATACACTCCCGCTACCCGACCAAAGGACGGGAAGCAGGAAAGGCCACAGACCCCAGAACCGCCTGGGAGACAGAACCCCCGGTCATGTCCATGAGGTAAAACCTTACAAAGGGGCCCGGCGAGGACCATGAAGCTGCAGCACAGATGTCCTCCACCGAGGCCCCACCCAGGAGAGCGGCAGAGGCAGCCACCCCACGAGTGGAGTGCGCCCTGACGCCCCCAGGGGGATCCTGCCCAGCCAGCGTGTAGCAGAGGGTAACACCCTCGCACAACCAATGGGACAGGCGCTGCTCCGACAGTGCCTTACCAGCACGAGCCCCACCGTAACAGACAAAAAGCTGGTCGGTAACCCTGAAATCCTGAGTACGGCTGAGGTAAATCCCCAAGCACGGACTGGACATGACAGGTGAAGGCCCGCATCTAACTCACCAGTGTGAGGAGGAGGACGAAACGCCTGAACCACAATATCCCGGGAGCGGAAGGAACTCCGGATATTCTCAGGCACGAAAGCAGGATTAGGTCGCAGAGTGACACCGCAATCGGTCCGAAAAGACAGGCACTCTGGACGTACCGAGAGAGCACAGAGCTCACCTACGCGTTTAGCGGAAGTGACAGCCAGAAGGAACGCGGTCCTGAAGGACAGCTGTCCCAACGGCGCCCGCTCGAGCGGCTCAAACGGGGCCAAGGACAACCGACCGAGGACCAATTGAAGATCCCAAGTCGGAGCCAAGGAGCGTTGCACCGGCTTAACGCCGTAAGCGCGACAGTGGAGGGAGCATGCGCATTCCAGATGGTAACACCATCAGGATCAAGAACCTGCACCCCTCAACGTACCCGTCCCAACAACTGACCTAACAGATGTATGGGGAAGAATCCCTGGCGGCACGGCATCGGTCCCAGACCTGCCTGGCCATGTCCAGACGCAATCCTCACCCGTCAGGATGAGGGCCGCCCCGCGACAGTACACCTGCACCCACATTCTCCCTGCCGGGGATGTGGGGAGCCCTTAGGCCGCGCAGATGGAGGACGCCCATAGCCAGCCGCCCGCCGCCTGGTGCAGACAGGGGGAGCGTACTCCTCCCTGTCTGTTGATACACGACACTGACGTCGTATCGTCCGTCCTGATCAACACCATTTGTGGACCAGAAGGACCGCTTTCAACACCAACACATTGAACGTAGCGCAGACCGGGCAGCATGGTTTGCCAGCTGCCCCCTACTGCGTTGGCCCGACGCATCACCAGCGAGGGAGGCGTCGGTGAAAACGCGACGTGAGACAGCGCCGTAACCGTCCTAGGACGGAACCTCCCGAGCGTGTTGACAACACGCTCCGAGATGGATGCCCATAGCCCTCCAACCGTTGACTGGGAAGAGGAATACTCTACATCCAGTCTACAGCAACCCCAGGCTGGTAGAGACCTGCCTGGTACGAGACCTGACGATCCACCTTGACCGCGAAGGACCAGAACGTCATCAGGGCAGAACACTCCGTAACCCCGGATGACGCAGAGGCCCCAGTGCGGCCTCCACGCACTTGGTGAAGATGCGGGGAGCCAGAGAAAACCGAACGGCAGCCTCTGGTACTCATACGCTAACCCTGCAAAGGAAGCGTAGGTAAGCCCTAGGATGGAAGATCGGGGATGCGCATACGCATCCTACAGGTCTATGGAGGAGAACCAGACCCCCACCTGACAGTGTTCAACAGGTAGGAGACGATCCAAAAAATGCTGAACCTTCCCATGGGACAGGTCCAGCCTGGGTCTTACACCCCTCCCTCCCGACTTCTCGGGCAGAGAACACCGGGAGGAGAACGCCACGACGATGGCTTGCTTCGTCCACAGAGATTGGATCTCGTCGACCAGAGCTGTCCCTGCTGGAGACCCCGACAACAGGGTCTGTACCAAACCTGAAAACGGGTGGGGTTGTGTAAACACAAGTCCCCGCCTCACCATTCTCTCCATCTACCTCGACATATGGTACTGCCGTAGTCATATGTGACGACACTCCCAACGCACCCGCCGTCACGTGGCGCAGGTCCGCCAGGAACTGTAGATAGTTGGCCCGGTCCCCCCCGCTGTGCGAAGACAACCCTGGAATCGTGCGAGGAGCGCGTTCCGTGTCGGAACACCTGACCCTGACACCACCCACGAGGCAATCGCACCCAAGGGGGAACCCCGACAGAAAAGGGCCTGTCTGATACGGGGGGCTTCCGATCAAAAAAGCCCCCCCACTGAACACCCCTCCAGAACATGCTGAAGGAGTTGTTCCGCAGCCGGACATGCAAGGTGTAAGGCCCCCATGGGTTCCTACACACCGTAGCCCTGCAGTGATATCACTACCACCCCAAACCATGTGAGCTGCGACCACTTGCCAATATTCCAGGAGTGGGAGCACCAACATGATACCTGGCCTGGCGAAGGCGAGGCCGGGGAAGCCCGCACTGTGTGCCTCAAAAGGTTTCGAGCCCCCCTGCTGACAACACTTAAGTTGACAGACGTAACACCAGGCTCAACCAACACAGTTCAAGGTGTGGGAGCCGCTTGACAGCACAACATTCTCACGGACAGACCCAGGCTCAGCCATCAACTGGGTGTCAGCCCCTGTCTCCATGAGAAGCGAAGAATGGGGCCGCATACGCTTCAATGAAGGTTCGCGGCCCGCAGCCAAAGGAGAATGCTCAGAGCCCCGCCTCTGGGGATACCAGAGAGAGGATTGAACGGGGAGCGGGCTGCTCGCGGCAAAATGACGACGGAGTGGTTTACCAACACCGAAATCACCCAAAATGGCCGATCCCTCGGCCGCCAAGACTGTCGGCCTCGCGATACCCTGTCGATTCTCCAACCAGGGCACCACTGGCGGGGGAAAACATGGCCGCCTGTCGAGGGCCCCGTCATCGCCGCTGACGAGGCCGTGCTCTCTCTTCTTCTGGCTGCGCGGTGTGAGGCGGTGTAGGGCCTAGGACAATACCGCCCGCGCTCCAGCAGAAGACCAAAATCCCCTGCGGAGAGGGGAACCCTGAGCGGTTATAGCTTGCGGCTGGGTCAAAGCTAATAACGTCAACATCCTCGACGGAGTGGTTTACCAACACCGTGCGCGATGTGTCGACGTCGGCCGGCCCTCAAGGCCCCTCCACCAGACACCATCTCGCCAGGCCGACCCATGGTGTCGGCCGGGCGGGGCATTGTTTCAATATATCAAAAACAAAGGACTGACGTTAACATGGAGCACCAGTGGTGATTGCAAACAGCACCCTCCACTGTGGTGTGGACCATGAAAAGGTTAAATGAATAAAAAGAGCTAAACCACAAAAACTGTAGAATGAGCAAACCCATACACACAAAGTTTAAGGGGAGACGGACCAGACCCGTCTTCATTCAAAATATTCACAACAGAACACCAGCCCTAGTTTAGCCCATTTACCAAAAAAGGTAAACAAAGCCCCCCCCCCGCACTACTCCCCCAGTATACCGATTGACCGTCAGTATGAATGGTTTGAGAGGAGAGAAAGCTGTAGCAAGACAGACCTTCTCATAGCAGAGTGACAAAATGAAACAATAGCCCCCTACACAGGGCCGCCCCAGGAGATGGGGGGCCTCGCGTCTAAAAACGCACAGGGCCTCACATTTCTCCCAAGCGGCCCTGCCCTTATACTACTGCAGCCTAACGCCAGGCAATGTGGAACCCAAGACAACAATTGCCTGTGCACAGACACGCAACATGTTTACCATGTCGGCTGGACCCATAGCCCCACTACCCGACGCCAACCCAGATGGGAACACCGTTCAACAAACCCCGCCGGAACACAAGGTAATACCTGGCTAGAACCTAGCCACGACCTACCCCGTTGTCAACCCATTTACCCGAAAAAGGTAAATAGAACTCAAAACCCCACAACAGCTACCGACTGACCTTCATTGATGAACCGGGCAAGAGGCGGGAGAGTGACAACATCTCACGGCGGAGACATTAAAACAGCATAGCAATTAGCAGTAGTGATAGCATGCGGCAGTAGCGATAGCATGTTAGCATAGCTTTAGATGTTTTAGCAGCACGCCCAAGACAGCTTGGAAACCGTTCCCTGCAGAGAACGTTCACCAAACCATCTTGCCCCTGGCGCCAACACACAACAAGGTTGTGTTAACAACACAAACCAGCATTACTAACACTAATACCCATGCCTGAAGACACAGGGCCTACCTGAGTACAAGCTGGCCCGACAGCCAGCCTTGTACAGCTGAACCTCGATGTGCAGTCATCAACCGAGGAACATCACAGGCCCGTCGTGTCGCCGAAAACATGCGTCGAAGATGCCAGGGGCCAGCAACCTCCGGTAAGCTTCCAACATTATTAATCTTCCTTAATCTTTTACATTCCGCTAGCTCGCATGGTGCAAAGCATCCAGTGCGCTGGGACGAAAATAGAGGAAGGGTGTGTCATGACCAGAGTCATGATTATATGGGTGGTGCCACCATAAGGGGCGGGGCCCCATACAGGTGGGGTGCATGTGTTTTTGTTCGTGGGAGATACATTAGGTATCACAGGCGATATAGAGTATCTCGTAAGGCTCAGAGCGGGAGCGATGCCATACGAAATATAACTAGGATATGAGGACTGTGTGTATGTATAACTAGGAGGGATATGAGGACTGTGTATGTGTAACTAGGAGGGATATGAGGAATGTGTGTATGTGTAACTAGGAGGGATATGAAGACTGTGTATGTGTAACTAGGAGGGATATGAGCACTGTGTGTATGTGTACCTATGGGATATGATTACTGTGTGTATGTGTAACTATATGAAGACTGTGTGTATGTGTAACTAGGAGGGATATGAGGACTGTGTGTATATATGTGTAACTAGGAGGGATATGAGGACTGTGTATGTGTAACTAGGAGGGATATGAGGTATGTGTATGTGTAACTAGGAGGGATATGTGGATATGTGTAACTAGGAGGGATATGAGGAGTCGGACTGTGTGTATGTGTAACTAGGAGCTTGTTGTGACTGCACTTAATTATGTTAATGTTATTCAGGTGAGAGGAGTGGCTGGGGGTATTGTTCACATCATTTGAAAGCTTACATTCTGTACTTTCACAATCTGGAAAAATCTGGAAAAGGAAAATGGAGACATGTGGCAAAAAAACGCTGTGCAGGGTCACATATATATTTCTTTATTAGGCCTACATAAGATTATTCGTTGTTCAGTTTAGTAGAGATGTTGTATGTTGTGTGTTTATTGTTTATTAGATTCATCTGACATTATTTGAGTAAAATATGAATTGTATTAATGACCCTTTTTTATGTTAATTATGTGCCTGGCCAGGACCTATATATAGCTTGAGTTTATCATTTGTAAGGGGGCTTTCCTTCAGTTCAGGTCTGTTTTGTTCTGCCTTCTATTTTTTGGGCCCATTTATATTCTGTTTGTAAATTATGTATTTGTTAATCCTTTGTTTAGGTAAATAAAACCCTTCTTTTTTGCCTGGACTCTGTGTCCTCATCTTCTGGCTGCTTGGTCCATCACATTATACTCAGTGACTCTCTCAATGTTAGAACTGCTTACAGTATGTACTATTGTTCTCACCTCCATAGCCATGAAGTGCTTTGAGAAGCTAGTGAAGGGCTACATCTGTTCCTCCCTCCCAATCAACCTGGACCCTCTGCAATTTGCATATCGCCCCAACAGGTCCACGGAGGACGCCATAGCCCATGTGCTGCACACAGCAGCATCACATCTGGACAAGAGGAAGGGGAACTATGTGAGAATGCTGTTCATCGACTACAGCTCAGCATTCAATACCATAGTCCCCTCCAAACTCATAGCCAAGCTCAGGGACCTGGGCTTGAACTATGACCTGTGCCAGTGGGTCCTGGACTTCCTGACGGGCAGACCCCAGGTGGTAAGAGCCGGCAACTGCACCTCCTCATCCATCACGCTCAACATAGGGGCCCCCCAGGGCTGTGTTCTGAGCCCCCTCCTCTACTCCCTGTACACACATGACTGCGTAGCACAGCGGAACAACAACACCATCATCAAATTTGCTGATGACACAGTAGTGGTGGGCCTGATCTCTGCCAACGACGAAAGGGCCTACCTGGAAGAGGTAGAGAACCTGTCACAGTGGTGTCAGGAGAACTGCCTCTCCCTGAACGTCAGCAAAACAAAAGAGATGATTGTGGACTTCAGGAGGTCGGGGGTCAAGGACTACAGCCCCCTCAGCATCGACGGGGCACCAGTTGAGAGAGTGAACAGTTTCAAGTACCTCGGAGCCCACATATCCGAGGACTTGACATGGACCACACACATTGACAGTGTTGTGAAGAAGGCACGACAACGCCTCTACTTCCTCAGGCGCCTAAGGAAGTTCCAAGTCAGTCAGAAGATCCTTAGGAACTTCTACTCATGTACAATAGAGAGCATCCTGACCGGCAACATCACCTCCTGGTTTGGGAATAGCACTGCACAAGACCGTAGCAGACTACAAAGAGTGACACGTTCAGCCGAACGCACAATTAGAGGGGGGCTTCCCACCCTCCAGAACATTTACAACAAGCGGTGCAAGGGGAAGGCTAAGAGAATTATTAAGGACTCGAGCCACCCGAACAACTGCCTCTTTGAACTGCTGCCGTCAGGCAAGCGATACCGGAGTCTTATGGCGAGCACAGAAAGACTCAGAAGGAGCTTCTATCCCCAGGCCATCAGGCTGCTAAACGAACAATAATCGCTAAACGAACAATAATCACTATGCAACAACCATCAAATGCACACAGCACACACACCCACACGCACACACACACTCACTCAAACAAACAACACACTGCAGCACCCACTCTCCACACTTTAGATCACACAAACACACTTACACTTTATATTTATTGATAAAGGATTTGCACTACAACTCGTACACCTACTGTGAATTGTACCTAAACTGCACCTCGTCCATTTATGCCTTGCACTATATAGTATAGTATTGTATATTAGTACACTGCACAGTATTGTATATTGTATGGTAACTACGTCTACGAACATTGTACATATGTCTAAACTGAACACTGTGACCTCTTTTTTTTTTTTTCTTCTAATTTTTACTATGTTTTTATTTCATACTTATCTTGTCATGCACAGTCTCTGGAGCGCAACAGTAAGAAGCATTTTGTACAAAAGTATTCTGTACTTCTGTATGACAACTATTAAAGAAACTTGAAAACTTGAACTTGAAACTATATCATGTCTATATCATAATCAACATTTCTGGCTCTGGGAAACAGCATAAATGTAGGTTTACTAGGATTATTTACTACCTCTGGCCGGCATTCTATGCCACACACTGGCGGACATAATTGGAAGACGTTTCCCATTGCAGGTTTAATTAAGCCTATTCAGTGTGAAACACAGTCACGTTCTTCTGCATGTGTGTACATGATGATGTGCCAAAGAGAGAAAGGTGGGCTTTGTCCTATTTCATTGTCAGTGCAAAATATGAGACTGATGAACTTCTTATACATGATACCTGGTTCTGACACGATACCTAAGACACGCCACAGATCAAGATGTGACCTTTTCGATACCGCTCGAGATTGTAATGCTGCTTATTCTCAGTGAAAGAATTGCAATACTTTGTGTGAAAGAATATAACATACTATGTCTAGTTGCGTGTGAAGAGAAAGTCCAAGACACCATGCAATGCATAATCCTTTTTGATATTGTTATCTCATGTGTCTGGATACTGTGCAACTATGTAACAACAAATGCAAAACAAGAATTGTATTTCCTTCAATTTCCTTGCATTAATTTCTTCTATGCTCATTTTCTCACTGATAGGTACACTTATAGGGAGATATCTACTGGTATTACAGGTTCCAATCTATAGCATTGAGCCCTTCTACTGTAGTCCTGCATGGTCTTGTAAGTCCTCTGACCAGGGCCTCTTGGCGGTTCCCAGGTCCAAGTTACAAATCAAAATGTTCCTAGACTCTGAAACTGCCTCCCTCTAACCTTCAGATCACCTTCAGATTTTAAGAAGCTCCTAGAAACCAACAGCCTTTACTCCAGTTATGGTGCGGCGGAAACAGGAAGTAGCAGGGGCAGCGTGAGCCTCCCACGCGTTACTCCTCGCCACTGAGAGTTCGAGCTGCTGCAGTGAAAAGATGCGACAGGCTGCCTCCTCGTGTACCGGAGGGGACACGTGATGCAAGGCTTCGTCCACATTGCAGCCGGCTTGTGGGAGGCATGGCCTACCAACGTTCGAGACATGGGAGGATAGAATTGGACAATACGAAATTGGGGAAGGGATAAAAATAGAAAATTAGGAGAAAAAGTAGATAAAAAATAAATATGGCAGAGCGAGACGCGATTGCCAGATGTAATATAACGAAGGTTATCCTATAACCCTAGTTATATAAATACTGGCAGAGCTTCTCGCTCTTCAGCGCCCTGAGGACCCTTGGATGTTTTTCACGCATGAAATTCAGACTTGGAAGGGCGTGAGCGTGACCACTTCCTGTGTTTTGTAGGGAAACACGGGAGCAGGCGTGGTCACATGCAGGTGACATGCATGTGTCAACTTTTTCACGTGCACAATAGGTGCATGGAGATTATATCTCAATATGGCAGAGCGAGACGCTCTGCCAGTATTCATATAACTAGGGTTATAGGATAACCTTCGTTCTCACAAGAGGTTTGTGATGAGTAAGATAAGAGACAACTCACATAACACACTGCGCATGCAGTTATTCTAGTAGGGGCACAATCCTCTCACTCCCTCCCATAGGTTATGTTGCTCCTCCGTCTGTCCCGCCGTACAGAGAACGGAAAACACAATCATGCTTATTATAGAAAGATTTAACTAGTGTGATTTCATGAAAGACTACATTTCTTGCGCCATAATATGTTACTGATATGTAATGTAATGTAAAAACTATAAAAAAAATTATAATAATAATAATAAATATAACTAACAAACTAAGCAATGTTGTTAGGCATGTACACAGCAAACATGTGGCCCTTTCTTTATCCTATACAAAATGTATACCTTTTTATTTTATTTTTTATTATAGAAGAATGTAGAATGGAAGGTAGATATAGGCCTGCAAAAAACACTGAAACATACCTCTCTGATGCACAAATTAGCTTTCTCTACATTAAATGTGTAACTGCTCTCAGGAATCTCTCTCTCTTTTCTGTCTATCTCTCTCTCTCTTGCACACACACACACACACACACACACACACACACACACACACACACACACACACACACACACACACACACACACACACACACACACACACACACACACACACACACACACACACACACACACACACACACACACACACACACACACACACACACACACACACACACACACACACACACACACACACACACACACACACACACACCAGCTAAACCAGTGATTCTCAAACTGTGGGGTGCAAGCAAATCGAGAGAGAGAGAGAGAGAGAGAGAGGTCTTATTAACTCACTGGTGGCCAATAACGAGTATACTTGTGTTTCGCCACCAACGCTTGAGTGCCAATAACGAGTATACTCGTTTTTGGATCCTTTGATATTTTCCCTTTGATCCCTGTTAAACTCTCCCTAGGTCTCTCTGGCTCATCTGCCTACGTTGGAATTGCAATGATGATCAAATCTCACAAGGTGGCAGTATCGCCTACCTTTTGAACTGGGGATATCACTTGTCCCCAGTACTGAGTTTACCTCAGGCTCTTTCCGCCTAGGAGTGGATCACAACATAGCAATCGGTGGAAGATTTATTAATTGCAATCGCCATGGGATCGACTGGGATTTATTCATTTTGGAGTACTTTCTGACTGAGGTAAGGTCTATCTTAGGTAACCTGCTGGTATTTTTTTAACGTAAAACATGCTTCTGTACCGATCACAGTGTTGTGTTTTACCGGACGTAAAACATGCTCGACAAATACCATCGCAGTTTCTAGTTAAAACCACCCCCCAGCCCTTGATGATTTTGTGAAGACACATATGTACATGGTATATACCTTTGATTTGGAAGTATTTGGGGTTTGAGACGATCAACCAGAATGGGTATATTGCATATAACGTGTCATATCTCGCGATCTATGAAAAAATACTGGATTATTTTGGAAAGGGGCGATGTTTAGCATGTAATAGCGCACAAACTGCAGTATGTAGAAATTAACTGATTAGTCAGTGATGGACTATGAACAATGCCTGTCAAATGAGCCATACTATTGTCTCCATAGCTATAATACAGAACACACGATGGGTCTGCAAACACCGCTAAAATGGTCAATAATGCTGGCGCCATTGAGTACAGATGAGGAAAGAGGGTGGTGCACAATGAGTTAAGGATCGGGCAAAAATGGGACTATTATACTTTATACTTATAGCACATGCAGGAGTCTGGTCTCTTTTGAAAGGTAACATTCTGAGGTTTCTTACACAATAAAGAAAAATCACCTTGAGTGCTAATAAAATAGAGTAACAGAAGTAACACACTGAAGTAAACGTTTTGTGTACTCACATTTATTTTTACTGGTTGCCAGATGCCTGTTTTTAAGTTCCAGCTGAGAGGTAGGATCTGGAACACATAATGGTTTCATAGCCTTAAGTCTTATGTAGTACAGGTCCAAAAAGTAAAAAAAAAATCCCACGGAAAATGAGTGTTTCACAAAGGTTTTTGTAATGTGTGTAGGCCTACCGGTAGAAATTCAGTGTGATTATCCAAAATGGCCGTCCACTGCCATTCATTTCGCCTCTCGAGTCAAAACAAAGGACTTCTTTGTCTTCTTGTGTCACCTTCCCCCACTGTCAGCACCCGTCTGAGATAGCTTTTGGAGCAGACAC
Source organism: Notolepis coatsorum (assembly GCF_963971535.1). Classification (NCBI taxonomy): domain Eukaryota; kingdom Metazoa; phylum Chordata; class Actinopteri; order Aulopiformes; family Paralepididae; genus Notolepis; species Notolepis coatsorum. The sequence goes on along the minus strand of NC_140177.1, from coordinate 68,031,911 downwards.
CCGTTGGCTACAATGGTGGTGAATAATTTTCGCCATCAGCGGTGTCTGATCAGTTCAGGACTGTTCACAACCGGACGTGGTAACGGCTTGTCAAATGGCGCTCGCCGGATGTTTTGTCTTGTAACTCGAGAATGTAATCATGCAATAGGTTGAGTGAGGTGACGATTGAAAGGTGGCAAATTCAACTTTCCAACAATGTATTGGTGTCACATTCCTAGGCCCGGTCCTGGCTGGACTGGGCAGGATGGTAACATTGGGCAGTGCCCTCCACCTAACATTGGGCAGTGCCCTCCACCTAACATTGGCTCTCTACCTAACATTGGCTCTCTGCCTAACATTGGTCTCATACCCTCTGGTGGCCATCTGCAGACGGTTTGGTCCAGTACACTGGACTTCCTGACTACTGTTTTAACCTTAATTAATAGTGTGATCAATGTGGTGTCCTGGTGTGTGCTGTCATTGACTTTCCCTTCCCTGGTGTGATGTGGTGCACTGTTTTGGGTTGTTATGAGTTGCTTTTGTGTTTAGTTGTGTTGGTTTGTTTTTATGTGTTAGACTGGGCTGCCAGGTGTTTTCAATGTAATTAGTAAGGGTATTTAAGTGTGTGTCTCCCTCTCCTCGTCGTGGCGACATTCCTCCTGTCTCCCTCCCCGTTTCCTGTCCACGCCGTATTGCGCTGTCATCCTCTAGTAAGTGTTAGTGTTTGTTGTTTTGTTTTGAGTAGTATGTTAAGTAGTTTCTGTATGTTCTTTGTATTGCACTTGGTTCTACAGTAAACTCCCTTCTCCAAGCTTCAATCCTCGTCTCTGCCTCCATTCCCTTTCTGCAAACTGTGTTCTAACCTACCCCATCGTAACAGAATGTCACCACCAGTAATGAATACAGCAAAGAGGGCAAGCGATACCATTCGGATCGTCCAGAGCCTGATGGCCGGTGACATGCAGCGTTACTCACCGGCCAAGTGGGTGTTCCTGCTCCAGAAGATCGACCAGGTCGCCACGGAGAATCCGACACTGGAGCCAGCGATGTGGGAAATGGCTGAACGTGTTGCTGCCCTCATGGAGGAGTATAAGCCGGAGGCTAGGGTAGCTAGCCTGCCGACTAGTCTCAGACTCACGGCCAGCCTAGAGCCCCCCACAGCCGTTGAGGCTGTTCAGATGTCCATCGCTGATCAGACGTCCACACCTAACACAGACCCGCCCGTTAGCTCCGTGCCTATAGCTAACCGGCCTTCCCCAGTTAGCACAGCTCCACCCGTTAGCTCCGCTCATATAGCTAACCAGACGTCCACAGCTAACACAGCTCCGCTCGTTAGCTTCGTGCCTATAGCTAACCGGCCGTCCCCAGTTAGCACAGCTCCACCCGTTAGCTCCGCTCATATAGCTAACCAGACGTTCACAGCTAACACAGCTCCGCCCGTTAGCTCCGTCCCTATAGCTAACCGGCCGTCCTCAGTTAACACAGCTCCGCCCGTTAGCTCCGTCCCTATAGCTAACCGGCCGCCCTCAGTTAGCACAGCTCCGCCTGTTAGCTCCGCCACTATAGATGGCCAGACGTCTCCAGTTGGCACAGCTCCGCCCGTTAGCTCCGCTCATACAGCTAACCAGACGTCCACAGCTAACACAGCTCCGCCCATTAGCTCCGTCCCTATAGCTAACCGGCCGTCCCCAGTTAGCACAGCTCCGCCTGTTAGCCCCGCTACTATAGCTAACCAGACGCCCACTGCTAAACTAGGCTCCAGGTTCACGGTGAGTCTGGTACCTGAGATGGACCAGATGTCCCCAGCTAGCACAGTCTCCACTGCTAAACTAGGCTCCAGGTTCAGGGTGAGCCTAGTACCTGAGACGGACCAGATGTCCCAAGCTAGCATTGTCCCTGCAGCTAGTCAGGTCTCTTCAGCTAGCAGGCCTAGGAAGGCTATCAGGACAGGAGCTGCTAGGCTCTCCCCGACTGTTAGCTTAGCCTCGGCAGCTAGCCAGGCCTCCCCAGCTAGCACAGTTCCCACAGTGAGTCCAGGGCCCACAGTTAGCCTAGCCCCTGAGGCTAGTATGGCTAACAAGGCCTCCACAGCTGGTCCAGCTTCCACGCCCAGTCCAGCCTCTCCTCTGGGTCCTGACTCCTCATCCCCGGATCCTACACCACGCCTCGCCGCCGAGACCGATCCGGTCTCCACGCCCTGCCCGGCCTCTACACCTGGACCGGCTGCTGTGCCGGCTCCCGGCTCCTCGACGGATCCTGGCTCTCCGTCTGGTCCAGCTCTGCACCGTGATCGGCGTCCTGGTCCTCGCTGTGGTCTTCGCCGTGGTCTTTGCCGTGGTCTTCGCCATGGCCTGTGTGGGATCCTGCTCCGGGGGTCGTTGCCACCGCACCTCCATTCCGGCTCTCCCGAACCGGTCCCTAGTCCGGCGGCTGGAGGGCCTCTCGTCCGGGATCCGGCTCCGGGATCCAGCTCCCCTTCCCGGGCTTCTACACCTGTTCCCAGGTCCAGTCCCCCTCGTCGGGCCTCTGGTCCCAGGTCCAGTTCCCCTCCCCGGGTCTCGGTGCCCATCCCCACCCCCCCTCGTCGGGCCTCTGTTCCCAGGTCCTGCCCCCCTCCCCGGGTCTCGGCGCCCGTTCCCATCCCCCCTCGTCGGGCCTCTGCTCCCATCTCCGGCTTCCCTCTCCAGCTCCCTGTTTCTTTCCCTGCCTCCCCTCTCCGGGCCTCTGTTCCTGTCCCCACCCCCCCTCTCCGGGCATCTGCGCCCGTTTTCAACCCCCCTGGCTGCTATGCCGCTCCTGGGGTTTTCGCTCGGCCTCCCGGTCCCTGGTCTTCGGGTCCTCTCCCTGGGTCCTCTCCGGGGTTCCGGCTTCCTCCCTCACCTGCTTATGGACGTTGTTTTCGGGGGTCTGGAAGACCCCGTTGAGGGGGGGGTACTGTCACGTTCCTAGGCCCGGTCCTGGCTGGACTGGGTAGGATGGTAACATTGGGCAGTGCCCTCCACCTAACATTGGGCAGTGCCCTCCACCTAACATTGGCTCTCTACCTAACATTGGTCTCCTACCCTCTGGTGGCCATCCGCAGACAGTGCGGTCCAGTACACTGGACATCCTGACTACTGTTTTAACCTTAATTAATAGTGTGATCAATGTGGTGTCCTGGTGTGTGCTGTCATTGACTTTCCCTTCCCTGGTGTGATGTGGTGCACTGTTTTGGGTTGTTATGAGTTGCTTTTGTGTTTAGTTGTGTTGGTTTGTTTCTATGTGTTAGACTGGGCTGCCAGGTGTGTTCAATGTAATTAGTTGGGGTATTTAAGTGTGTGTCTCCCTCTCCTCGTCGTGGCGACATTCCTCCTGTCTCCCTCCCTGTTTCCTGTCCACGCCGTATTGCGCTGTCATCCTCTAGTAAGTGTTAGTGTTTGTTGTTTTGTTTTGAGTAGTATGTTAAGTAGTTTCTGTATGTTCTTTGTATTGCACTTGGTTCTACAGTAAACTCCCTTCTCCAAGCTTCAATCCTCGTCTCTGCCTCCATTCCCTTTCTGCAAACTGTGTTCTAACCTACCCCATCGTAACAATTGGTTGATATGCGAAAACGTAGCCCGGAGCCGGCAGACGAACGCAAAGTGCTGCGACGTGCGTGCGAGTGCGTGATGGCCTGAATACGGGCCGTCTGATCCTTAAGTGAACTTAATGCTACAGTGACCTACATTATACCAAATGGAACAACAAGTTACGAGGCTTCTGGAGATGTAATGGGTTATATTCGACCTCGCCCTGAATCCCAATAGTAAGTGAAAGAAAATACTTTAGGTAAATTGCGCATCAGGTGTGAAGCTCAAACTGAACACACAGCTCCACTAGACCTGGAAAATGTCCACTACTCAGTTAATGTCAAGTGGGTTTGTGGCCACGGAAAGCAAGGTCACATTCTGCAAGGGGAAATACTTTGCCAGTGAACGTCTTTAAGTGTTGGTGCTGTGACTTTTCAAGCGTTTCCAACAAGCACATGGCAGCTACACACATTGGCACATGAGCATTTTCAATCCAGGGTGTGTTTGTTTTGTCAATTCAATTGAAATGTAGGTCCCTGTGCACGCGATGTCTCCCTGCCCCCAGACACTCTTGCACAATACACAATTTCCAGCAAGAGCTTATGGGTTTCTTAATGACCATGTAATACAAGAGGCTGACTACCCCACCCACAGGAGTGAGGGATGTACGGTGAACCAATGGATAATATAAACATTAATATAAACAGGTAGATTTCCAGCATAATCGGATCAGGGACTGACGTGACAATAGAACCACGATTACATGTATAAAACAACCAACAAAGGGAGACAATGAAGTATCCTCCATGTAACAGGGTAGATTATCCCTGCTTAGTGAGGGTGGAGCTCTACATACAGGGCCACCTCAGGGGGTGTGCGAGCAGTGCGGTCGCACAGGGCCTCGCGGGAAGGGGGGCCTTGCACAATTTAAAAAATATATATATATTTTTTATTTATTATTTTTATTATTATTTCTTTTTATTTATTTTTTGCGAGGCCCCCCTTCCTGCGAGGCCCTTTTTCATCACAGACCTAAAATCTAGTTTTGCTTTTATGCTTATATATTTCACATTAGACACGTTTGTAGAATGTTCCTGGCTCTGCAGCAGACACTCACTATTGGAGCTCTGGGGCTCTGCAGCAGACATACTATTGGTTTCAACGAAGGGAGGGGTTACATCATGTGTACGCCGGCGTGCGTCAGCTGCGTTTGACTATTTCGCGCGTGCAGCTTTGGAGGTTATGCTTAGTTATGCCAGCCACAACGAAGAGGACGGTCATTCGGCAGATGGACTGAAGATGAAAGTTGTTGCATGTTAGACAGTTCAGTCAGGCTTAGCTGAAGGCAGGGACAGCTAGTTAGCTTTAGCTACGTTATAATATCGAGTGCTAACGTGTGGTTCAGTCAGGATAGCCATGATGATGTCGGCTAGTAACTAGCTTAGCTAAAGGCTAACTAGCGTTAGCTAACCTAGAGAGAGCGCATGCAGCATTGTTATGCCAAGATGAAGAGGACGGTCATTCGGCAGATGAACTTCGTCAACTCCACGCGGTTGTCTCCATCCTCTTGGACGTTTGGTGAGTTTTTAATGCACTCTATTCTATTCCCGCCGTGGATATATCTCTCTCTCTCTCTCTCTCGGGAGCCAAACGGGCCGGCTAGCTGTTGTAGTAGCTAACGGTGTGTGGCCTGGTGTCAGTACCTGGCTACTCTATTTGCAGTTAGCCTATTTAGCTGATGTTGGCCATTGGCTCCTTGCTACTTTGTTTTCTCTGGTATAGACCCTCTTCTCTATGGATTTAAGTGTTGATCTTTGTCCTTTTGGATCTATGTATATTCATGTTGCCTTTGTGAAGTTATCTTTTCCTTCTGTTTTGTTCTTCCATTAAAAGTTGAATATCCTTTAGGGGCTCATCTTTGCTTATCTCTCTCATACATGCTCTCTCTCTAACACACACAGACATGCTCTCTCTCTCTAACACACAAACACACATGCTCTCTCTCTCTCTTTCTAACACACACAGACATGCTCTATATCTCTCTCTAACACAAAATGACATGCTCTCTCTCTCTATATGTCTCTCTCTTTCTAACACACATATACATGCTCTCTCTCTAACACACACACAAACAGACATGCTCTCTCTCTATCTCTCTCTTTCTAACACACACAGACATGCTCTATCTATCTCTCTCTCTTCAATTCAAATGGGCTTTATTTCACATTCTTGTATTTCTCCCAGTAGGTATGGGAGTTTTGAGTTATTGTCGATGTTTTCAAAGTCTCTTTGGGTGTTTGCAATTTGTGGGAAGTATGTCTTGGTATAGTGGGCAGGTTGTTTCCACCTCATCTTGTGTGCAGTGGGTCTGTCTTTGCTTGGGAGCCAGGTCTGCCTATGGCGGTCTTTCTCGATGGCTAGGCTGTGCTCGCTGAGTCTGTACCTAGTCAAGGATCTTCTTAGTATTGAGTCAGTCACTCTGGTTTTGGGTTGTTTCTTTCCAATGGGTCTCTCTCTCTCTCTCTCTCTCTCTCTCTCTCTGGCCTTGCTCTGGTGGAGGGTCAGGGGCATTGCCGGGTCTGTGCAGCGATAACACTGTATATTGACTGTAGAACGGGAGCTCTCCCTCGCTCTCTCTCTTGCTATATGTTGACTGTATCATGCCCAGCCTTGGGCAGCGCTATTATTTAAGAATATGTTGACTGTATGAAAAAAAAAATATATATATATATATATATATATATATTTTTTTTTTACCTTTTATGGGGGGGGGGGCTCGCGTTTAAATCTTGCACAGGGCCTCGCATTTCTCCCAGGCGGCCCTGTCTACATACACTGGGCAGCTGGAGCGCGGAGGGAGTGGGACCTGCCGTGGCCCTAACTATGGATGCCGCGATACAAGGCATAAAGTATATGGATGCGTTTAGTGGGGCCTTAGGATTTACGAACCTAGGACGTTTCACAGTAGGCATCAACTGTATATTAGTAATACATGTGTGTCCATTGGCACACTGTAACCCCCACCAACTGCGTCCCGTCTAGCAGACGACACCCCCCCCCCCCCACACCCTGAGGCACAATGCTTGATATATAACATTTGATTATTTTACTAGTCTACTAGTTTACATTTTGTAATATGTTGGTTTAATGCTAATATAATGAGGTGGGTTGGGTTGTATGGGTGTGGGGGGGAATTATGTTTGATTATGTTATGTATATTGTTGGTTTTATTTTTTTGACAACCTAGGATGGCTTAGAGTAGACGACAGAGTACAGCAACTTGCAATGGGCCTGGTCTACAAGATACACTATACGACCGGGGTGCCCATGTACATGTCAAAATACTTCCCAAAGGTCAGTGAATACCACAACCACTACACCAGAGGAAGCTCAACAAATCATGTTAAACCCAGATTCGGCTCAAACAAGGGACTAAACACGTTTCGCAATTATGCCACAACAATGTGGAACGCCCTACCCAAAGCTGTAAAGGAATGTGAATCCCTGCCCACATTCAAAACCGCTCTTAAAGAGCACCTACGGGAGGCTGCAATTCGAAACTGGCCACCGTAAATGCCCAAAACCCCCACCACCTCCTAATAGACAGTCTCCTCCCCACTGCATGTATATATTCCCTCCCCGCCGTATGTATATTTCCCTCCAACCCACCCACCCCCTCCTAATGTACAGTCCCCTCCCCATCATATGTATATACTCTGTCAGGATCTAGGGGTAACAGTACTGTATATTTGAATACCGCTTATGTCACAAATGTATCAGTACTAAATACCTATATGTCCCTATGCCATAAATGTCATGTATGTTGTGTATGTCATAAATGTCTATATGAATTGAAAATGGGGGACCCTGATGGAAACAAGACAAACGTCTTTCTCAGGTCTGCATCCCCTTAACAATTGTATGTATTGAGCCGTACTGTATTGTACCCATTCTGCAATCTGTTAAATAAAGTTTTCATTCATTCATTCATTCATTCATTCATTCATTCATTCATTCATTCATTCATTCATTCATTCATTCATTCATTCATTCATTCATTCATTCATTCATTCATTCATTCATTCATTCATTCATGATGTTTGTTTGTATTTATTGTTTTGTGTGGACCCCAGGAAGAGTAGCTGTTGCCATTTGTAACAGCTAATGGGGATCCAAATAAACTTAAACATAAACCCAGTGAATGTAATTGACAAAACAGTTTTTCCCCAAAACAGTAATGAACCTGTGGTAGTTTTTAATAGACATAGATCATAAACATCCTTGTCTCATAGAATATAGATCATAACTGGTATTCAGATCAAACTAATGTGTTTTAGTAGAAGCATGTCAAGATTGTGTGTGTGTTGTAACAGACGGGGGAAGCACCACAGGAGGTCGTTTGCATATAGGCCCTGGCAGCTGAAGAAACAATAGATCAAAGGTTGTTAAACGGGTTCTGTGACTGATTATAGGAACAGGAAGCTGACACCTTATGCCCAAGGGTTACTGCAGCTGGCAGGGGAGGGGCAAACGTCTCCATTCTCTATAATAATAAGTACAGGTTTAAATGACTATTAGTATGTTTAGATTAATTTAATATGAACTATAGAAAACCCTGTTTTATTGAGGACATAATCTTGAATCTAATGATATAATGTAGGCCAGGTTTATGGCTGGGAATCACAGAGTTTGAAATGAGGGTCACGTTTGAATCTACATTGGCAAATACTTAAATATGTGCATACTAAACTGTATAAAAGCATATTATTAATGAAACTGTATAGAAGATATTGATGTAAGCTAAAAGAATGATTAGACCTGGTAGCAATTCATTGAAAGTCAGCAGACTTTGTGGTACAGATTTAAATCCCTTGTAGAAGAAGATTAGTTTCACTTAAGGTGAAACTAGTCTTAATGATAACAGAATGTGTACAAGTATAATGTGTTTAAGTATGATATATCTGGGTTCATGTAATTAAGGGTAATTCAAATATATATAGTATGAAATGAATAATTTGTATTATTAGGTTGTTAGATGGTGGCTGTTCTTTGACTGTAGAACAAAGGAAGGTTCAGTTGGCTGTGTAAGGACAACCCCCTGTTTCAAATCCAAACGTAGCAGGCCTGGGATTGGAGGAAAGGAATTGATGATGTCATTTTTGATGACATCACGCAGAAGGCTCTAGGTTTGGGATATAAGCTGGGGTGGGGGGACGGTGAGGGGGACTCTGAGAAACCAACTCACCGACGAGGAAACCACACCCATCTCTACACGACGCGGGCAGAAGAGGATCAACAGAACAGAGAACATTTTGGAGGGAGAAAGAGAACTTTTGCTTTGTTCACTAGCAAGGGAACAGAGCTCATCAACAATTTATCAACTATCATTCTTTAATCTGATTTCTTAGATAGGGCGAGCGGCATAGTGCTCCGGTACCTTGAATCTTTTATAGCATTCTTTATTGTAATTTGTATACACTCTTAACTTTGATTAAACAGCTGTTGTTATATACCCTCTTCTCCTTTCCATTCCTCCTGCTGCACCGCTGATCGTCATAACAAAGACCCTCAAGTCTTTGTTTAAAGTATTTTCCAGGGCTTTAAAGGTTTTGAATCACAACGCAGAGCAGATTAGATTAGGTTCTGATACATATCAGAACCATTTAGCTCGGGAAAATACTACATTTTGGTGCCGAGGCCCTTGAACGAGAAGCGGCCGTGAAAACGAGAATTTTTTTCTTCATTCATCAACCTCATCAGCGAACATCGTCGGCCGGAGCTGCACCAGTTTCGGTCCTGATAGACAGGTGAGTGATGATGGGGATTATGGTCGTTCAGTTCGAACCAGAAGGGGGGTTGTTAAAGTATTACCTCATATTATTGTAATATGAAGACATGTTGGGGGGCACAACTAACTGGTTTATGGTGTAGGTCGAGGCGTCGGACTGCGGCAGATGAAATGCTTAACTGATCATGGGCTCGGTATATCTGGTTTGGCATTCGACAGATGCGTATTCTGGGTTATGAAGACCTAATACATTTCTCAGAAGATGGGCGCAATAATGTTGGTAATTTTTGCGTGTCTGAACAGTGGGGGAGCCGTGTATTTGCGCCGGGGAGGTGAGACAGGTCTCGCCGGGGTGGCGCGTGCTCAAAGCGGCGGCCGGGCAAGATGTGTTTCACCGAGACGTGGATGCGGTGGCTCAAACGCTGTTTGGATTATGTAATCGGGTATGGTAGGAATGAAGGGGGATCGGTATAAATCAGAAGACCTGTTGTGCGACTACAGGAAGAACACGACACGATTAATATAAGCGGGGCTGGCTAGTGTTTACGAGGTTGTAACATAGTTTTCTGGGATTAACGTGATGACCGGCAATACGACGGGACGTGGTATCTGCAGGGACTATCGGCCGAATTAAATGGAGAATTATGATTGTTTTAGGACATGTTCAAATGGATCAAGATGGCGAGGGGGTTGTCGGCAAGTTGAGTTTTGCGGATTAAAATAACCCGAAAGCCAAAGGAGGTCCTATTTAATACGTTAACACACCGGCATATTAATTGATTACGTGCGCTGTAATAAGGGGCGAACGATGGTGCTTGAAAACATTTCGGTTGAAAGACTGACTTAGTACTTAATGGCGATTCGGTTGCGAAACTGTTGTAAACTTAAACATTCAGTATAGTAAAGTGTACGATTGCACTTGGTCTCGTTTTTAATAGTCGCGCGGAAGTTATTGAATGAAGTGAAACGAAATGTGAAGACTGCCGCGCGGACGTTCGGGGGACAATAGTATGTGAGTCTGAATGGATGTTTGTGTTTTTATTTTGTGGTTAGGAGTGGCAGTATTATGAATGTTTGGATGATGGCTATGGTTAGGTGTGATTGATGAAACGTATGAGTTTATTGTTGTATTATTATGTAATTTAAGTCACCAAACAGCCGTGGGGATATGTAATGGTATAACGCCGGTTTTTCGAGGGCCGTTGGAACGCAGCGGCGGTTAGCTGCTGTGTTAGCCTGGGGGCGACCGGAGGATGCTAGTGACAAAGCGGCGTAGTTTCGAATGTATAAAGTCGATAGGTAGTGTCATGGGATCACGGGGATGTGTAAGGCACTTTAAAATGTTCATATTCGACGCGGATAAAGTAGTTGTTTAATGTTTTAAGGGATCGGGATGGTATGAAACGGTGACCCGGAAGTCGTCCTGAGCACCGCGGAAGTGAAGGCGGCGGGGTCAAGCTAGTGTTTTGGGAATGCCTCTATGATGTTATGTTTTTATTTTTTTTGATTAAGTCACTACACTGGCGTTTTGAGAGGATTAGGGTTCTGTTGTGGGGAAAGTGATGTTGTGTTAACATTGCGAGGTGTCAGCCCGCGCGGCGAAACGGGACAATGGGTCGTTGGGGAACGTTATTATGGGGTCGTGGGTGAAGCTAAGCTAATGCTAACTAGCCGCGCTAACGGCTAAGCGGTCGCCGGTTGTGACGTCATAAGGGTGCATGGAGCGAGGGACGGACTGGCGGCCTGTGCGCGCTAGGTTGAAGCTAACGAAGCTAATATGCTAAGCTAGCTGTGCTGACGACATAGCATGCCGAGACTCTCGGGATGTCTTGCGATGTGGCGGCCATCTTGGTAGGGGCGCCGGGCGTCCATTGTTGAGGGGAAGGTGGAGTTTATTTAGGAATACGGTAGGGGGCAGCAGAGGACATGGTGGGTTTCCTTTCGAAACTGTTTTTGGGTTCTGCACTCAGAACGGTTTCATTTAGAGGTTAGTGTAATGATAGGGGTAGATTAGATTGTTATGCTTTAATCTGGTAGTGGAATGTGGGGCCCTGGCCCCCCCTCCCCCTCGTCCATTCCCTCTCCCCCCTCTCTCTCTCTCTTACTCCCTCTCTCACCCCCCCCCCCCCTCTCTCTTTCTCTCGCTCCCTCTCTCTCCTTCCCTCTCCCACCCCCCCCCTCTCTCTCTCTCTTACGCCCTCTCTCTCCCTTTCCTCCCTCCCTCTCTCTCTCCCTCTCTCACCCCCCCCTCTCTCTCTCTCTCTTACCCCCCCCCCCTCTCTCTCTCTCCCTCTCGCTCCCTCCCTCCCCCTCACTCCCCGCATGGTTTTGTGGCACAGGCTATATTGTGATGAGGTGTTACATGAACGAGGAATCTCGTTCCTCCACCGCCTCTCTTCCATTCTCTCTTCCCCCCTCGACCCCCCCAAAACGCTCTCTCTTTCTCTCCTAGTTTGGTCTTGTATATTGTTTATGGTTGTTCTGTATAGGTTTCGAACGTGGTGTATTGCTGGATTTATTGTTTATTGCTGTTTACTGTAGGATTCAAAGGCAGTTGGTTGAATTTGGGACTTGTTTGATGTGTGTTGTTGTTCAATATTCAGTTTTATTGTTATTTTTAGGGAATTTCTAGTGCTGGTAGTGGTATTGGCTGGCGTTAGGGCAATGATGTCGTACTCAACCGGCGATGGGGCCGTACTCTCTGGCTCTCTCCAGGTATCCGGCCGCCTTCCGGTCTCTTGATTTAATGGAGAAGTGTAGCGCTGCTGACACGGGGCGACACGGTAGACTCCGTGTCAGTGTCTTTTGTATGGCGTTCATGTTGGTGGGCCGTAAGTCGGAGTATATTTTGAGGACAGGTTGGGGGCTCTCCACGCAGATGGACCTGCGTGTGGGGGTTACTCTGCTCAGCTGCACCTGGGTAGACAGATCGTCGTAGCTCACTGTCTGCCTCCACGCATTGACGGTGATGTGTGCGACTCGTCGATGCTCGCTGCCACACTGCGCACATTTTCATTTTAACGGGGGTACGGGGACTGCTAGACGTCGTGGCGGGGGTGGGCTCGCTGTCTGCCACCGCGCATTAACGAGGGTGCGCTAAGCGTGCACTCGTCAAAAGCTCGCTGCCACACTACGCGCATTGGGTCATGTTGTGTGGGGATATTTGGGTGTAGGTGGTTGCGGTGGTTGATTGGTGTCGGAGATGCTGTGTGTAGGCAGCGGTGGTTGAGAGTTGTATGGACTTTGGATATCCTTGAGTGGGAAGCCCGGGGTGTCGCGCTCCAGGGCCCTCATTCATCAACGTGGACGTAGAACTTGACCTACTTCCACACGTAAGCACGGAATGTAGAACTAGCGTACGCACAGGGAAGTCGGCATTCATCACACGTGCGTACGCAGGCTCTATGGTCCTCCGTGTTGATGAATACCACTTTGTTCTACCGTCAATGCTCGTGCATGATTATCCATATATGGTCATGAAAATGAGGAAACACCCCCCATGGGATGTGAAATAATGGACGGACCCGAGCGGAACCCTGAGAAACTCCACGAAGATTGTTCACTGCTGTCGAACCAAGAAGACACTATCGCGTATTGTGGGATAAATAAAAGGCGGACTCGTAAACGGTGATGTCAGATATCAATGGCTCCCTAAGACCATTGCTGCAATTGATGATGATCTGTGACGACAAATGTTCTAGAATGTTTGATTAAGATATCATACTCTGACAGCATGCCTATGAGCAACAAAAACGCGAACTTGAATCCCATCATATACATAGTCTGTCCACTATAGTGTCATTGCAATGCGTTTTCTATTCTTTCTTATACAGTAAAAAGGGGGAAGAACACTATATTCATATGACTTGTATTCTGCTTACAGCTTCGAAGTTCCACTTGTTTCGTTTAACGTAAAGCCTTTTAAATATAATCAAAGCGTTCCCGTGCTTCTGCGGTCTGCGCAGAATAATAACGAGTTGAGCTTTATGATTTATGATGAATTGAAAATGGGGGACCCTGATGTAAACAAGACAAAAGTTGGTCTGCATCCCCAATTAACAATTGTATGTACTGACCTGTACTGTACTGTACCCATTCTGCAATCTGTTAATAAACTTTTCAATCAATCAATCAATCAAGCTACGCGGAGCGCAGTCAGTCAGTAGCCTACACCCCGTATATTCCGATAACGCTATATAAACCATGCTGCATTCATTCTGAGAGAAAGATCTATTATTCCAAATGCTATTTATAGGGTTTTGACCATAATTACACTACTGTTGCTATTTTACAATGAACTATAATGAACTACGGTTCGTACAGAACGTGCCAGTGTTATTATGCACAGAAGCTCATTTCCTTGTTGTAATAATATATTCTACCACTGGGCGCTAGGTACGCCAGGTCTGAACTGTGCGTAGATGTAAGCACGAAGTCAAGTTCAAGTTGAAATTGATGAATCCCACTCTTTGCTTAGAAATGATCGTACGCACAGGGTAAGCACAGATCTGTGCGTAGAACACGTTGATGAATGAGGGCCCAGGTTTGCAAACTGGAGGGGGACACCGTGGGCTACGAGTCAGGCTGACCAGTGAGATGTCATTGGTCTGCGGGGATTTCAATATGGGGGTGGTGTCTGCACCTGTGGTTTAATGAACAGGTTATGCGACACTGTTCCAAATGCACGAGGATTCAGTGGCATAAGGCACTGAAAATTGATTTCTATTCTCGTGAGAAGTGGGTTTAACACCTAAGTGGTTAGGTGTTACGGGGGAATGTAGTAATTGTGTGCAAAATTGTGTGTGAATTATGTGTATTACTGGTATGTAAAATGTAATATGAGCGGAATACATTTTTAGGCTTTAACGGATAGAAATAAATAAAGTTACACAGAAGGAAAGATTAGGATTAAATATACACATAGCCATTTGCAAAGAGAAATAAGAGTTAAAGTGCTTTTATTCACCTGAATTATAAGAGTTAAAGTGATTTTATTCACCTAAATGACCATATCCAGTACAAATGTTTAGAAATGATAGGCTGTAAATAACAAATTTCTGATTGACCAACAGAAGGGAAAAGGCTGATGCAATATTGGGTTCCCCGGAGTTGTGTGAAGAAGGAACATGACAACGGGATTGGGAGATCCAGTTTTCCGATGGAGACAACTGAAAAACGATTAAGGCTGTGTCGTTGATAATTCAAACGAAAATTGCACAAGTGCTCTCAAGTGATTTTAGTATAGGAGATGCCCGACATTCCATGAAAGATAAATGATGGATTGTGAACGGGAAATGCCACTGATAATTAAGTGTATGCTTTTTCTTCTCTCTTCACAGCTGCTCCAGGGCGGACAGGCCAGTGCTGACAATTCCGAACTCCAGACAGGGAAATCAAATGGACTAATGAAAGTCGGGGTATAGTATCACACACAGCGATTTATCAATTCCTGTTTGCACCAATATATCAGTGTGAGTGAGAGTTAACTCAAGTTTGTAAAGATAGTTAAAATACAGAGAAGCTTGCTTTCCAAACGGTGAAATTTGAGTGTATGAGAGCACGTGTGAATGATTAATATAGAGCAGTCACCAGAATTGATAGGAGCAACTAGAAGAAAAAATAAGATAACAAAAACAAGAGTTGACAATTAGTCTATTTCATTTACCCATAGTATAAAAAATAGAAGTAATATAAAAATGGCCAACAGTGGTCAGGCCAATGGTAGGAGAAAGCAGAGAACCTCGGCAGACATTTCCCAGATAGATTTTGCCAGTGATGATATTTTGGTTGATTGGGATGGGATGGACTTCTTTCAGGTGGCCAGTGTGACGGAGGGACTGGAAATAATGTCTTTAACTCCGCCACAGGGGGTCTTTAATGAGAGAGAACGAGAGACAACTGTTTTACCAGGACCAATCTACGCTGAAGTGTCCATTGCAGGTGACGGCCCTTTAACCAAGAGACAAAGAAAGCAACTGAGGAGAGCGATGGTGTTGCCGCAGTCTCAAGGAGTTGACTCTGGCCGTACGGCTGGAACAGAGACCGACAGCAGGTATGAAATAATACATGAACAGTTTCTGCAGCACACCAGTGTCCCTTGCCCAGGTTTCCCCCACCCCCAAACTTAGCCCCAAACTGAGAGGCGTGGGCCGGTGACGAGGAGCCAGTCAGGGAGGGCTAGGATAGAGTGCTGGTCGTGCAGAAATCTCGGACATATATCTAGGGACTGTGACCAAGAATATCGACCCTGAGGAGGAGAGTATCGTCCTCAACCCAGAGGAGGAGGGCCGCGATGGAATAGCAGACGAGGAGGCGGACACGGGCAAAACCAGGGTCAGTATCAAGAACAGTGTCCACAGCCCGCAAGCTCCCCCTGTCCAGGACCCCCTCAGCACCAAAGCCAAGATGAGAGGCGGGGCCCAGCGATGGGAAGTCAAACCGCCAGTGCTGAGATGGGGGAAGAGGCGTCGTCCTATAGACAACAGAGAGCGTTTGTAACAGTGTTCGAACGACACAAGGCAGTTCATCGAGATCTGATGAAGACACAGCTGGAGATCGGTCAAGCCACACACGAGACTCAGAGATTGGAACAAGAACTGGCGAGAAAGACTGCACTACTAGATGGTACAGCTATTGAGATCATGTTTCGGGCGTCGGTGTTAGGCCACCGTGACCGAGCAATGCCGTGTGCTCCGTTGTCTCGACAGGTAGCGGGCCCCTCCCAACAACAGGCTCAAGGAACTGTGACTGAACCAAATAGGTACGTGGCTTTCTCCTCAGAACAGGCTCAAGGGAACCATGGCGGTGATGGCATACAGCAAGGACATGCTCTGGGCCCGATGACCCCAGGGCCATCCGATCACAGGCGGGCGGCCCACCGGGTCCGACAACCCAGGGGACACGGACAGGTTTGCTGGATCTGTGGACTGAAAGGTCATTTTCAAAGGTCATGTCTGCAGAGGCCACCGGCAGAATAAAAAGATATGCAACTGATTAGGGTAAAGATGGAATAGATTGAATAAAAATATATGCTCCTGATTAGATTAGAATAAAAATAGAATAAAAAATAAATAGAGGGGTTAGGTGATTAGGTTATGAATGGAAGTTACTAAAATGGATGTGTGAGTAACGGACAAATGCATGAACTAATCAGACTAACAAGAAAATCAAATTATGTTAAACAGTTAATATTAGGTATTCAATATTAGACAGTGTGATGATGTGACACTGCGGAAACTAGTGGTCAACAGATTATCCATGCTTGATCAACATTCAGATTGGTCAAAGGGTGGACTGCATTATGGTATTGATAGATGGATATTAACAGTTATGAGTAATAGGTATAGGTGTTTATTTTTATTTCTGCAGAATTTCTCTTTTCTAGTGTATTACGAGCAATTCCTGACTTAGGCCGGGAGCGTTCATTTTGTTTATTCATTTGATTTTTCCATTTTTGTTTCTTAGTTAATACGGGGGTGCATAAGCCCCTAGTTAATAGGTTAATTTAGTTTCTAAGAGTGAGTTGAATAGGAAAAAGAAATGCTCACAAGTTTGGTTTATTTTTTTCATTTATTGTTTTGGGCATGGTTTTTCTTTGTTTGTTTTTGTTTGTTTTCTATATATTTTTTCTTAGGGTACCTGGCAAGCTGGGAGTGATCTCGACACATCAGGATGGGGTAGTATATGTCTATAAAATGGACAGGGAACAAAGTGAATGGACATGAGCTGGTTCATGGATTTTTGTTCTCCGCCCATTAAAAATCCGGTTCTAGGAGATGGGGGTGTGTCGTGATTGGTGAAAGTGTTGCGAAGCATGATTCTCTGTACATTGGTAAGCTCAGTAGGTTTTGGTCGCTATTGGCCAAAATAGTCTTTGTGTAGGGTGTGAACATGTGCAATTGATAATTGGCTTGTGGGGGACTCTGTTGGCTTGGTAAGAGGCTGACGGAGCATGTGGAAGATGTGTGTTTAAGGCGGACTGTGATTTGTTGCCATACACCTAGGATTACTGGGAGAGTGGGCGTGTCAGTACTGACTGTCCAGGCCAGGAAGCAGCTGTCCAGGGACGAAGGTAACGATGTTTGAATGTTATTCCACATCGAAGGATGGTGGGTTATACTGTTTTGACAGCATGATATAAGGAGAGCCATGTGAATTTTTCTGAATTTTGAATATTAACGATCAAGAAGCCATAAAATATATAGAAAAATTTTTTGGAAAAGAAAGTTGTCAGAACTCAGACCAGTAAAGAGTGTCTGAGGGAGGAAAAATATGGATTCTCAATAAATAAATTGTTGTGGTAGAAGTAACCTGCACTGTCCCGAAGCAATATATATTCACTGCAGGATACAAATGGGAGATTGGGGAACCGACATGCATCCGAGTGTGGTACGAAGCAGACCCAAGGATTCCATCAGTACTGGGGAACCAGACACTGGCTAGTGTCTACCCAGAGGTCCATGGGGAATCATAACACTGCAGGCCACCGAGAGATCCAGGAGAAGCCTAACTCTCAAGCGTGGAGAGTTCCGGCCAACACAGTGACCGGGTCTTGAGGCTTCAGAGGGGAACGAGAGGAGCCAAACGACAGGCAACCTACGAGGAGACAGGCTGCTAGGCCTCAGCAACATCTCCGGCTGTCAACAGACAGGCTGCAAGGCCTTAGCAATTGACCAGGGGGTCAACAAGCGAAAGGGTGGAGCTGCTATCGCCCCCATCAACGACCAGGCGGAGGGGGAGAGAAGCAAACCTCTTCCACTAATCCGAGGGTCAACGGGGGTTGAGCAGCCAGCGACGACCTCCTCACAGCTGTGACAGCGACAGAGCAATACAGCAGGGGGTCCTACCCATATAGAGTTCAACACGAGGCATGAGGTCTCGACAGAAGACGGGGTGTGATAGAAAGGCAATTGGCTTTCTAATTCCACCTCCCAGAGTTGGTGGTAGCATTCAGCAGTCGTGAACTGCACCAGCTCTGAGAAATAAGGAGGAGGCCAGGTCGATCTAGAAAACATTGACCCCCCCCTCCTCACTGCTCCAAGGCAGAATTTGACAAATCACATTGAAAACCAGTGGAAATTGATCCTGGTACGAAACAGCGTGTCAAAGACTGTACACGGGGCACAAAAACCGAAACTGCTAATAAAGGTGTTTGAGTTTATAATTATACATAAGAGAGATATAGAAAAAGAATGTTAGGTTGAATTTTAGGATCTGAGTGTGGCAAACCATATGTATTTTATCCAAGTATGATTTAAAATGTCTTAAGTCTTATCCCGATAGTAGTAAGTAGAAGTTAAGATCTATGTCTGACATAATTAAGGATAGATAAACTATCCGAGTGTGGAAACTGTGGTAGTTTTTAATAGACATAGATCATAAACATCCTTGTCTCATAGAATATAGATCATAACTGGTATTCAGATCAAACTAATGTGTTTTAGTAGAAGCATGTCAAGATTGTGTGTGTGTTGTAACAGACGGGGGAAGCACCACAGGAGGTTGTTTGCATATAGGCCCTGGCAGCTGAAGAAACAATAGATCAAAGGTTGTTAAACGGGTTCTGTGACTGATTATAGGAACAGGAAGCTGACACCTTATGCCCAAGGGTTACTGCAGCTGGCAGGGGAGGGGCAAACGTCTCCATTCTCTATAATAATAAGTACAGGTTTAAATGACTATTAGTATGTTTAGATTAATTTAATATGAACTATAGAAAACCCTGTTTTATTGAGGACATAATCTTGAATCTAATGATATAATGTAGGCCAGGTTTATGGCTGGGAATCACAGAGTTTGAAATGAGGGTCACGTTTGAATCTACATTGGCAAATACTTAAATATGTGCATACTAAACTGTATAAAAGCATATTATTAATGAAACTGTATAGAAGATATTGATGTAAGCTAAAAGAATGATTAGACCTGGTAGCAATTCATTGAAAGTCAGCAGACTTTGTGGTACAGATTTAAATCCCTTGTAGAAGAAGATTAGTTTCACTTAAGGTGAAACTAGTCTTAATGATAACAGAATGTGTACAAGTATAATGTGTTTAAGTATGATATCTCTGGGTTCATGTAATTAAGGGTAATTCAAATATATATAGTATGAAATGAATAATTTGTATTATTAGGTTGTTAGATGGTGGCTGTTCTTTGACTGTAGAACAAAGGAAGGTTCAGTTGGCTGTGTAAGGACAACCCCCTGTTTCAAATCCAAACGTAGCAGGCCTGGGATTGGAGGAAAGGAATTGATGATGTCATTTTTGATGACATCACGCAGAAGGCTCTAGGTTTGGGATATAAGCTGGGGTGGGGGGACGGTGAGGGGGACTCTGAGAAACCAACTCACCGACGAGGAAACCACACCCATCTCTACATGACGCGGGCAGAGGAGGATCAACAGAACAGAGAACATTTTGGAGGGAGAAAGAGAACTTTTGCTTTGTTCACTAGCAAGGGAACAGAGCTCATCAACAATTTATCAACTATCATTCTTTAATCTGATTTCTTAGATAGGGCGAGCGGCATAGTGCTCCGGTACCTTGAATCTTTTATAGCATTCTTTATTGTAATTTGTATACACTCTTAACTTTGATTAAACAGCTGTTGTTATATACCCTCTTCTCCTTTCCATTCCTCCTGCTGCACCGCTGATCGTCATAACAAAGACCCTCAAGTCTTTGTTTAAAGTATTTTCCAGGGCTTTAAAGGTTTTGAATCACAACGCAGAGCAGATTAGATTAGGTTCTGATACATATCAGAACCATTTAGCTCGGGAAAATACTACAAACCTTTCATCCGTTGAGACTTCCAAATGAGTGTATGATCCCTTTAAGTTCCCCAAACAATTTTTACCACAATATCCTAAGATACATACTGTATATGGACACATCACAGGTAATTATGGAATTATAAATAATTTTTACTGTGTACTGCAATGGCACGGCAGTTAAACAGGACATAACAACGCTACATCTCTCCCACATACACCCCACAGCTTAAACACGCTGATTAGAAATAGCAGAACACAAACTTAACATCTTAAGCCCGAGCGGTCCGGTACTGGTACGAGATTGATATTGCGCCATAAAATCCATCATTTATTGGCTTGTCAAGAGTCAATCGCACAGTCGTTCAGTATTGACATTACTAAATGAGATGTCATGCTAATATGTCATGTTCCACAGTAGGACATAATACCTAATAAAACATGTTTTTAAAGTCGTATTTGGTGGCAATTGACCAATGGTAGGTTTTATTTTTGTTTCTTATCTGGGTAAGAGTGCTCTCAACCACTCTTAAAATGTGGTCTTGTCTAAGAGAAAAGCAAAAATAAGAAAACACTGCTGAATCCCAGGTAAGAACAAAATACGATATTTCTTTAGTTAAGAACTAAATAAGAGGAAATCTGTTCTTATATCGTTTCGTGAATGAGGCCCATTTCATAAAGGTATTCAGACCTGAGTGCTACAGTGTTATTACCAGTAGTTCAGTTCAGTTCAGTTCAGTTATTTTTTATTTCGGGCTTTGGACACATAACAACGGTCATTCCATAAATCACCAAAGTTTTACCAGCTGCTATTGCAGCATTGTCCAATTGTCCGAAAAGGGCTATGGAGAAGCACTAGGCTTGTCGGGCCCTACCCCTGATGACTTACGTTTCACTTTTATTTTAATTTTATTTACATACATACATAGTAGTATGTATATAGTACACATTTCAGTGAACACATATAGTACACATTACAGTACACATTACATTATAGTATACCTGCAGTATATAATAGTATATATAATAGTATATAGTACATAATAGTGTATACAGCACATATATAATGTGATGTGAGATATATAGTACATGATATATCCCTTCTGCCCCCTTAGCGACTATTTTGTCGACATGAATCTCGCCAGCTGCGCGATGTTAGACGTGGCAGCCAGAGATTGAGTCGCGGAGATGAATGACTGGTCACTCCAGTAAGCCTGTTATGTACCATGACCTTGTTTGCTCCTGTGTCACTGGGCATGCAGGTGAGGGCTACTAATTAGCTAATTGCTGCTGATTGGTTACCTGCTGGCAGCTTAAAACCAGCCTGTCAGTCACACATGCAGCCTGTCTGTGGCTGGAGAATAGTGTGGAAGCAGAGACTTGTCACGTTCTCTCATTCTTTATTCTTTAGTTTGTTCCAGTAATTCCTTGTTAGAGTAGTATTTTGAGTTAGACACGGGTTTTGGTGTGGGTTTTGTACATAGGTTGCGTGCCTTGAGCCAGGGTCGTAACAGTTGGGCGCTCGTCCGGGAGTGAATTTGGAAACAAATACCCCTAGAATTTGTTTGGTGGTTTTTTTGTTTTGTTTTGCATGGTGTGTCGTGGTGCTATGGTGTGGGTGGTGTTCGTTACATATTGTGTAACGTGGGGGCTTGAGCCGTTCATCAAACAGGTGAGTATGCCCTTATTTGTTTGTAATTTGATGTGACTACTTAATGCTGTTAAAATATATAGTTTAGTGCACACCACATGTAGGTAGGGACATTATTGTCTGGTTGTTTGTTAGCTTCCTGTGCACCACATACCCCTGGGGCAGTCAGAGAAGTGATTAGTACCATCTACTTGTCTTGTACCATACCATGTACTTGACGGGTGGATGGTCAAATATGATCTTTGGCTGGTAGCAGGTGTGGTTGAAGAGGGTTAGGTCTACAGGGCATTAGTTTAAGGGTAGGTAGGATAGGGGGCCAGAAAACACAGGTAGTGTGGTAGGGCCTGATTTAGTGTTTTTTTAGGGTAGACATGTGGTGGGCAGTTTTGCCTGCAGTTTAGATGTAGAAGCGTAAGTAGTCATATCAGGTTAGAAGGGGCACCTGTTTGAATTTGTTTGTTGTATTTATTTTGTTTGTTTTGAGTGTTTGGATAGCCTACCTGTTAGCACCTGACCTCCTGCGCGTATGGCACATATATTTATTTCAGGGTGGTTGTTTTTTTTATTTATTTTTGCAAATTAGAAAGGTGCGCTCCGTAGAGCACACATTTCCACCACGTCTCCTTATGGTTATTGGTATTGGCATTAGCATTCTTCAGTGGTTCTTCAGTGTTTCTTTATGGTTCTTCAGTGGTTCTTCAGTGGTTCTGTAGTGTGTCTTCAGTGGTTCTTTAGTGGCTCTTTAGTGGTTCTTAAGTGGTTCTTCATGGTTCTTCAGTGGTTCTTTAGTATAAATAATAATGCAGGACCTGCTCAGAGGTCTTTAATTGGCATTGGCAATTATCCTCAACACACACACCGGAACACACACGCATGCATTGTCTGTAGGATCGCTGATGCGATTCGTCTCTGCGATTAACCCATCCCGTCGTCCTTCCCCCCCAAGGGCAGCCGGGAGCAGACAGGCGTCAACGTGAGCCGCGCCAGGGGACCAATCCAAGTGCTCCTGTCCGTCTTCGTCAAGGACGCCACAGCGTTAGCGATCTGTTGTTGTGCATGTTTTTCAATTGGGTTTATCTTATCGGGGGGGAAACCCTTGTGAGCACGGGGAGAACATGCAAACTCCACACAGAAAGGCCTGGGAGATACCCCACCTGGGTACCTGGCATCATGGAAACCTGGTCCCCAAGCGGGAATCGAACCCTGGACCTTCTTGCTGTGAGGCGACAGTGTTAACCACTACACCACCGTGCCGCTGGTTCTTTAGGTAGATTGTGTGTATGCTAGGGTGCTTTTGGCAGCTTGTTGGTGACTCTAAAGTGGGCAGGGTGTGGCGCTGGTGCAGTGAAGATGGCTTCCATTAAGGATTTTGTTGATCACCCTTCTCATGACATGTTTGAGAGGTTTTCCAAGGAGCAGCTTCTGGAGCTTGCTGTGCACTACAGGGTAGAGCTTACTGCCAGTGAGAAACGTTTGAAGCCAACTGCCTTGAGTGCTTTGAGGGTTTTACTCATTAGAGAGCAGGTGCTTGTGGCGAGGGTGGAGGAGCCTCCTTTGTCTGATGTGTCTCCGCTACTATCTGCGGTGGCGGAGGGTGAGTGGAGGCTTAGAGAGTTAGAATTTAAGGAAAGACAGCTACAGCAAGAGCGTGAGGAGAGGAGAGAGGAGCGTGAGCATGAGCGTGAGCTTAAGGAGCGTGAGCTTAAGGAGAGAGAGCGTGAGCATGAGCGTGAGCGTGAGCTTAGAGAGCGTGAGCTTAAGGAGAGAGAGAGGAGAGAGGAGCGTGAACAAGAGCGTTACTTGAAGGACTTAGAGCACGAACGTGCGCAGAAGGAGCTTGAGTATAAGCATGCTGCCTTGCAGGCGGGTGCTCTGCATTCAGAGTCGCGTTCTGGCTTTGATGTCGGTAGGAATATTAGGACGGTGCCTCCTTTTGTTGAGAAGGATGTGGAAAGGTATTTTCCCCTTTTTGAACAGGTGGCGACCACGTTGAAGTGGCCTGATACGGCCTGGACGCTGCTGCTGCAGTGTGTTCTTGTTAGTAAGGCGCAAGAAGCCTATACTGCTCTGTCCCTTGAACAAAGTGCTGACTATGAGCTTGTTAAAGCTTCCATATTGAGGGCTTATGAGTTGGTCCCCGAGGCCTATCGTCAGCGTTTTAGAGGTTATCGCAGGTCGGAGGGACAGTCGTATGTTGAATTTGGAAAAGAGAAGGAGAACCTGTTTGACAGGTGGTGCACCTCTCAGAAAGCAGAGTCAAGAGAGCAGCTTAGACAGTTGATTCTCCTAGAGCAATTTAAAAGATGTGTTCCTGATACCGTTTCCACTCATCTAAACGAGCGTAGGGTATCGAAGATAGGCGACGCCGCTGTCTTCGCTGATGAGTTTGTGTTGACACACAAGTCCGTTTTTTTGGAGGACTACCGTGTTGAGTCCAGGGATAGGCGTCCTGTTCAGGGGGGCCATTTCCCAAAACCTGTCTATGCTGGTCAGTTAACTTCACCTCCTAGGCGGGGTGGTTCTGCTGGTGCATTCCCAGAAGGGATTATCTGTTTCTACTGTAAAGAGCCTGGTCATATCGTTGCTGGGTGCCCGGTGCTTGAACAGAAAAATGTCAGAACGGTGGCTCTGGTAGAAACCATATGCAGAACACCTATGCCAACGTTAGAGGGGGATGGGGAAAGTATCAAACATGTGGACAAAGAGCTCGAGGGTTCCTCAAGATTTATGATGGATGGATTTGTTTCCCTGACTAATGCACTAGAGTCCAAACAGGCTATAACAATTTGGAGAGATACCGGTGCTTTTCAGTCCCTCATTCTGGAGGGGATTTTGCCGTTTTCAGAAAACTCTTCTTTGCATTCCGGTGTCGTTGTTCGGGGTTTTGGGGGTGGATTTGTGGATGCACCTTTGCATGAGGTCATGCTCAATTCTCCCTTAGTATCAGGCAATGTTGTTGTGGGGGTATGTTCTCACATTCCCATAAGGGGGGTGTCCTTCATGCTAGGGAATGATTTGGCTGGTGACAAAGTGTTGGCTACTCCAGTTGTAACTCCCATTCCTGTGGTTTCTGAGGTCCCTAATGAGCTAGCACAGAAACATCCAGGAGTGTTCCCTGTGTGTGCTGTGACACGGGCAATGTCAAAGGACAAAAGTGATGTTGTTGATACTTCGACTTGGGACATTACACTTTGTGACACATTCTTTGTTGAATTGAAATGTGTACCTGTTGAGAATTTTGGAAAGCACACTGTGGATGTACCTCTGCATAATGATTCTCTTGATTGTGCCTTTGTGTTAGGCCCGGTGGTGAAACCAGAGTTGACATGCGTGTCGGAGAGGCATGTGGCAGGAGATGATATGGCAGCGCAGTGTCTCAAGGTCTTCCCAGCCTGTACGGTGGCTGAGGCCACAAACGAATTGGAGGATGAGTGTGGGAAGGATGCTGTAACTGAGGGGTACAATTCCCTGACTATATTGATAAGTATGGTATCATTAAACCACTACCGCTTTATGTACTTTAATTACTGGCCATACAGTACATGATATATAAATATAATGAACACTTCCCACAATGAATCGGTTCTACACAAAGTTGTCTTTAAGTATTTATTGCAGCAAAAGGTACATAATACTTCTCTATTATACTTTGAATGCACTTGTAAGGCAAAGGAATGTGCGTAGGCAAATCAACAATGAATGTCCATTCTCTGGTTACGCAGGAGGTAATTACACAACCTGAATCTTAGGGAATTATATCTATGGTACACTAGTAATATATATAGCGGGAGATACTGGAAGGGTCCCCCCGGTTGTAAGCCAGCAGGGTAGAGGATCTGTCGGTAGTAGAGAGTCTGGTCAACGATGACTAAGGAGACTCCAAGTACAGGAGATGGTGCAATAGTCTCTTGATCCACAGACGAATACAGCTGTTCTCCGTAGACTGTAGCTCCACAGTGAAGAAAGCTAGCCGGCCTCAGGCTCTCTGAGGCGCCGACTCGACTGGTCTCCTCACAGGGTAAATCCAACACGTGTAGGCGTCGGCGATTCTCCGCTCCATAAATCACAGGACCAAAGCAAATATAATCCAGCCGCAAAGGGCTATGCAGTCGTCGGGTAGATTAATCCAGTGTACATGTCCACACGGTTCTCGTCTAGGTCTCCTCGGGTGAAAGCGCCATGAAAGCAGCCCAGCCTGGATAAGCACTCTAGCTGGTACGAGGAAGCGTTGGTGATGCTGGTCACTGTAGAACTTTAGCCGCACGATACACTATACACAAATAGACTATTACTGACTTAATAGAAATATGTCGCACTCGACGGTATAGCGCCAAACTCTGACAATTCAGTTATTAATTCGCACGCGGTCTCAATGCTCTATTCTGGGGCCAAACAGGCCATACTTCACCGCACGGAGTATCGTGGGTGAGGCTTCAACTTATTGGGTAACTCTTGACTTCTGACTAAGACTAAGTGCTTCTGTATTCACCTGCGCCATATTTATATGCACGGCGAACAAACTAGTGCCAACCTCATTTCTGTCGCGTATCCCTGGGCAAGGCCGGGCATGTCCAGACATGTCTTGACGGTGACTTTGAACCTGACTCCGGAGGCATGGCTCTGGCGCCTGTGGACCGCTGTCCAATAGGAGAATGAAATATTATGGTCTGTAATAGGCTAAAGGGATATTCCGTGTATATGTACAAGGAATATACAAGCTCTCCGCAGACGACCACCCACTCTGATGAGACCATGGGCGTCGCTCTCAGGGGCTAGGTGGAGCAGTCTGCTGTCTGATGGGACGGGCTTTGCTCCCTGTAGACAGTCTAGCTCATCGGGGAACGAGTCTCTCTGGGCTCGTTGTAGTAGAAGAAGTTCTGCTTCTTCGTAGTCAGCTGCTGTAATGTCAGTAGTGAGCTGAACCTCTGGGTGGTGCCACAGGAATGTCTTTAGCTGCGCACTCTCTAGGGTGAGGCAATCGTCTATGTCGGGGTCTGTGGAGACGAGTGTGTTCAATCCACAGAACATAGATTTCTTGTTTTCGGCCTCCTCTTTACTCGCCTCCCGTGGGGTGGGTGTAGGCCACTCTTCTTCCGGGAGCTTGAGGAACTCTGGCCCGTCACTGTATAGGTTGTGACAGGTGAGGTCATCCAGGGACATTCCCCGGGTGATGACGTCAGCTGGGTTGTGTTTTGTGTCCACATACCTCCAGCTTGCTACTTCTGTTAAATCTTGAATCTCTGTGACTCTGACTCCCACGAAGACCTTGTATCTGCACGAATCAGACCGGATCCATGTGAGTACTGTCGTGGAGTCTGACCACAAGATTGTTCTTTGCACCGGAATGGTGAGTTCACGTTGGATTAACGTGGCGAGTTGCGCTCCTGCTAGGGCTGCGCAGAGCTCTAGACGCGGGATAGATTGTTGCTTTCGTGGGGCTATTCTTGAGCGAGCCAGGATGAAAGCAGTATGTATTTCTCCTCCCTCCTCTCGGGCACGCAAGTAGGCCACCGAACCGTAGGCTACTTCGGAGGCGTCGCTGAAGACGTGCAGGTCCATCTGGCACGTCTCCGGCCTCACTGTGGGTGGGAAGTAGCTGCGGCGTATGTTGACACCTGGGAGTGAGCTGAGTTCCGTCTCCCACTCTCTCCATGTGGATGCAAGGTGTTCGGGTATGGGGTCGTCCCAGCCCTGGTCCTTGTCCCATAACACTCTTACAATCATCTTTGCCCTGGTGGTGTAAGGTAGAATACATCCCAACGGGTCATATTGTCTGGCGAGTGTTCTGTATACACTCCGTCTGGTGGTCGGTAGTGCAGTCGACCTTCCCTGCTCCTTGGTCAGGGGTGTGTGTTTATAATGGAGCGAGTCTGTTTTGAAGCGCCAGACTAGTCCTAATGTCATTTCTTGGGCTTCTCCTGGGATGGTCGCCATCCAGGTCTCGCTGCTTGTTGCCTTGTCCTCGGGGGAGAGGCTGCGCAATACTTGCGGGTCGCTGCTGGCCCACTGCCTGAGATCAAAGCCGCCTTTGATCAGGGAGGCGCGGAGCTTGAGTAGAAGGGCCTCGGCTTCTTCTGGCGTCGAGACGCTTTGCAGACAGTTGTCCACGTAGAAACTATTTCCTACACTTTGTCGGACCTCTTCATCAGCTGCTGGGTCCTCTGCGACGTGTTTTTGCAGTGCAAACGTAGCACAGCATGGGCTGCATGTGGTTCCGAAAGGGAGGACTTCCCATTGATAGATGGCTGGTTGCTCATCCCCGATCCTCTCTCTCCATAGGAACCGCAGCAGGGGCTTGTCCTCCTCCACTAGTCTCACCTGCAGGAACATCCCTTTGATGTCGCCGCTGATGGCCACCTTGTCTTGGCGGAAACGTAGTAACACGCCTAGTAGAGAGGGGCCGAGTGTTGGGCCGGGCAAGAGCTCTTTATTCAGATTTTGTGATCCGATCTGGTAGCTGCAGTTGAACACAATACGATCCTTGCCGTTGTGGTGGACTTTGTGGTGCGGCACGTACCATGATTCGGTCGTCTGATCGGCCTCTTTAATGTCAATTTTCTTTATGTGTCCCGCTGTGATTAGCTTGTTAATCTCAGCGCGGTACACAGTCTCTTGAGCGGGGTCTCTGGCTAGGCGCCGCTCTGTGTTCAATAGATACCGCTCCGTCGCTTCTTTTGGGGCGTGGAAGGTAGGCATACCCTCTCGCCTCAGGAGTGGAGTTGCGTATCTCATCACTCCGTTGACTTTGACTCTCTTTGTTCCCTGCTCGAGGAGGGCTATAGCGTAAATGTCTTCCTTGGAACGAATGTCTTTCTTTTCGTTCTTAAAGGGCATTGTCTCTAGTGTCCATAGCCTCTCGACATGCTGTAGGAGGGTGGTGTCTTCTTCTGTCACTCTGGAGTGGAGGCAGTTAGTGGCTGCTGTTCGGTTAAGAGACTTAGCGAGGGGGCCTTGTAATGTCCATCCTAGGCGGGTCTCGACTGCTGCAGGACAGCCTCTGGGCCCTGTGTGAACCCGGTCAATCGGGACGATGAGGTCTGCATGGTCGGAGCCTATCAGCAGGGTCGGGGTGGCACCGTCTATGAGCGGTATAGGTAGTTGACGCAGGTGCACATATTTATCCATCAGCTTGGCGATGGGGTAGGTGTACTGCGACAGGCCTATTTCTTGGCTGGTGAAAGCGTTAGTAATCCTATACCGTCTCTCTGGCTGCCCGCTTGCTGCGATAGTGAAGGAGACATTCTCGCCCTTTATCGTCTTTAGATCTCTTCTTATTGTCCGAATCGTCATCTGGTTTTCGCTCCCCCGCAGCCCCAGCTGGGCCGCAGCGGACGCGAGGAGAAGGGTCTTCTCTGACCCGTCGTCAAGGACGGCGTAAGTGTCCATGACCTTATCTTGGTAACTCAGTGTTACGCGGACCACCTTTAAGAGCACCCGGGCGCCCCCGCTGCTGGCGGGGTCAATGTACATAACACTTGCCTTTGTGCTGCTTGAGGGTGCAGGCTTTCTTCTGTTACTGTCGTGTAGGACATCTAGGTGGGCTCCGTCACACCGACTACACCTCTTCTTTAAGCGGCAATCGGCTGCCATGTGACTGCGCGCACATCGGTAACAGCGTCGGTTGGACTTTATCCATTGACTCACCTCGTCGGCGGTCATCTTCTTGAATGTGTCACATTGTGACAACCAGTGTTCCTTTTCGCAGTACGGGCACACCATCTTCCACTTCTCTTTCATCGAGGGGGTACTGTGGTTCTTGCTGCTCGGTACTGATTCTGATTGGTGCATGGCGGTCACCAATCTTCGGCCATCGTTTGCTCTCCTAGGTCCCTCTCTGGAGCTTGGGGTGCTCCGCATGAACGTATCCAACCGTAGGCTGTTGACTTCTCTCGCCAGGAAGTCGGCTAGGTCTAGGAGGGATGGCTCGGGACCGTTAGGATCACGGTGGTCTCTTTGCCGCCTGAAGCGCTCTTGTCGGGCGGGCGGAAGCTTCTCTAAAATCCTCTCGACATTAGAGTTCGCGTACAGTTCGTGCATACCCTTTTCTCTTTGCGCCCCCAGCATCCCTACCAGGGATTGTACCTTGATAGACAGGTCATCTAGTGAGCGATTGTCTGTGGCTGGGGGTAGGCGGTCAATATGCCTTATCTCTTGTATTACGTAGTCCCATATGCGTCCATATCTTTGGTCGAGTGCTGCTAGAGCCGCTGTGTATGGGGTAGTAGAGGTGGCATAGGCCAGCGCTATATTGTGCGCTCGGGGCACCTTGAGGTGCTTCAGTAGGATAGCATACTTGTACGGTTCATCAGCTACATCGGACATCATTGTCTCTAAGCACATTCGTAGCTCCGTGTACTGTGCTCTGTTCTCGTGGGTGAAGTCCGGAAACGTCGGTGTGCCAATGTATGATGCCATGGATGGCTGGCACATCGGTGAGCGTTGGAAGAGAGGCCTCCTAGGCGAGTCTCCTCTTACGCCTCTTGGTGGGCTGGTACCTGCTGGGTACCATGGCCCGCGTATCCAGGTGCTGTCCCTCGGGGCTGGTCGTGCGTCAAGCTCACCCGTGAATTGAGTCGGGGGTCTGTAGCGCAGAGCCGCGGGGGTAGAGCCTGGGCTGTACTGGACCTCCTGGTCCTGTGGAGTACTGTGCTGCTGTCGGGCTTGACTCTCCTCCTCTCCCTCTTCTTCTTCCTCTGGCAGGTCCTCTAGATCCTGTAGTCGTCTATTTAGCCTCTCCGCGGTGTAGACCGTTTCTTCCTTGTAGCTGGGTCTCACTTGGACCGGTCGGGGAAGGGGTTCGGAGGGGGGTATAGGCTCTCTCTGGTGGTCGGGCTCAGGGTCGCTTGATCGGGTAGGGGAGGGTGCCCTTGACCCTTGTCTTGACGAGGCCCTGGAACCCCGTGCGGAGGGAGGGGGTGTTGCCCTGGTGATCAGCTGCTCCATTATCCGCGCTTGTAATCGGTCGCGCTCGGCTTCGCGCTTGGTGAGAGCGAGGTCACGCTCTGCTTCTCTTTGGGCACCGCCAGCGGCGCGCTGGGCTTCGGCGGCGGCGCGCTGGGCTTCTCTTTGGGCACCGGCAGCGGCGCGCTGGGCTTCGGCGGCGGCGCGCTGGGCTTCGGCCCGGTCCCTTACCATATTCTCTTCCGTCTGAAGGCGTCTAATCTCTAGACGTATACGATCTTCGTCGCTCCGTTGCTGCGCCTGAAGGCGTTCTCTTTCCATGGAAGAATGTTCGCGCTCACTAAGCGTCTGTGCTTGGAGTCGATCGCGCTCTGTTGAGGCTGCTAGGCTGGCGAGGAATGCCTGTGCCAGCATCTTGTCCGCCTCGCTGGGGGAAGACGCTGGTTGAGGTGATCCGCTCCTGGCAGTACTCGTTGGAGATCTGTTCTCCTGTGGCGAGTCCTGGAGATCCATCTCCGGGGTGCTCTCCTCTTCTTGTAGCGGGTAGAGTTCCATCCCTGGAGAGCTGTCTTTATCCTGGAGCTCTCCGGGGACTACTTCTTCGGTCTTGGCGGGGGGTAAAGTCATGTCGGGTCCCTCCTGGTCCCTACCGTGAGCTTGGTCAGTTACGTTAGAACCCACTAGGGCCTCTATTGGCGGGGTAGCCTGGTCGATAGGGTCGGACATAATTTTACTATCTACTTTTTCCGCGTTTACCGTCTGTAGAAAGCTAGGTAGTATATTGGCAACGTAATCCTCTAAGTACTGAGGTGTCTGCCGTCTACGCTGCGGGCGATCTACTTTAGGAGAACCGTTTTGTGGAGTGTTCATCATAGGCCATGTCAATATTAATACCACTATATTAATATTACACTAGTTACCCTCCGGCTCGAAGGACCAATTGTAACTGAGGGGTACAATTCCCTGACTGTATTGATAAGTATGGTATCATTAAACCACTACCGCTTTATGTACTTTAATTACTGGCCATACAGTACATGATATATAAATATAATGAACACTTCCCACAATGAATCGGTTCTACACAAAGTTGTCTTTAAGTATTTATTGCAGCAAAAGGTACATAATACTTCTCTATTATACTTTGAATGCACTTGTAAGGCAAAGGAATGTGCGTAGGCAAATCAACAATGAATGTCCATTCTCTGGTTACGCAGGAGGTAATTATACAACCTGAATCTTAGGGAATTATATCTATGGTACACTAGTAATATATATAGCGGGAGATACTGGAAGGGTCCCCCCGGTTGTAAGCCAGCAGGGTAGAGGATCTGTCGGTAGTAGAGAGTCTGGTCAACGATGACTAAGGAGACTCCAAGTACAGGAGACGGTGCAATAGTCTCTTGATCCACAGACGAATACAGCTGTTCTCCGTAGACTGTAGCTCCACAGTGAAGAAAGCTAGCCGGCCTCAGGCTCTCTGAGGCGCCGACTCGACTGGTCTCCTCACAGGGTAAATCCAACACGTGTAGGCGTCGGCGATTCTCCGCTCCATAAATCACAGGACCAAAGCAAATATAATCCAGCCGCAAAGGGCTATGCAGTCGTCGGGTAGATTAATCCAGTGTACATGTCCACACGGTTCTCGTCTAGGTCTCCTCGGGTGAAAGCGCCATGAAAGCAGCCCAGCCTGGATAAGCACTCTAGCTGGTACGAGGAAGCGTTGGTGATGCTGGTCACTGTAGAACTTTAGCCGCACGATACACTATACACAAATAGACTATTACTGACTTAATAGAAATATGTCGCACTCGACGGTATAGCGCCAAACTCTGACAATTCAGTTATTAATTCGCACGCGGTCTCAATGCTCTATTCTGGGGCCAAACAGGCCATACTTCACCGCACGGAGTATCGTGGGTGAGGCTTCAACTTATTGGGTAACTCTTGACTTCTGACTAAGACTAAGTGCTTCTGTATTCACCTGCGCCATATTTATATGCACGGCGAACAAACTAGTGCCAACCTCATTTCTGTCGCGTATCCCTGGGCAAGGCTGGGCATGTCCAGACATGTCTTGACGGTGACTTTGAACCTGACTCCGGAGGCATGGCTCTGGCGCCTGTGGACCGCTGTCCAATAGGAGAATGAAATATTATGGTCTGTAATAGGCTAAAGGGATATTCTGTGTATATGTACAAGGAATATACAAGGGATATCAAACGATATACAAATACTATGCAATATATATCAATCAATAAATATATATATTCGGTTTAATCTGATCCTTTGTAACAGATGCTATGAGAGATGCTGTTGATTCATGTGACACCGTTCTAGTTGAAGAGGCTACTAGGCCGGACTTAGGCTGCCAGCCTTCCCACAGTAGCTCTATTGTCCCTAATGTTTCACTTGTGGGCAGGGATGGTCCCAGTATGTCAGTTGATGATTCTGACATTGATTCACGTGTCCACACTGATTCTCTGCCATGCACTAGGTGTGATAGTCAACCTAGTTACCTGTGTCCTGTGGAGCAGGAGCCGCCTTCGCGACCTGGTTTGTTGAGTGGCAGCCATTTTGATCAGGACAATGTT
This sequence comes from Notolepis coatsorum, assembly GCF_963971535.1. Lineage (NCBI taxonomy): Eukaryota > Metazoa > Chordata > Actinopteri > Aulopiformes > Paralepididae > Notolepis > Notolepis coatsorum. Next base: position 67,998,679 of record NC_140177.1, on the reverse strand, counting down.
ATTTTGGGTGACGCCATTTTAGATGGTGTTCCAGACGTTTTTGTGACTGACGTATTGCCATGTTCCAGGGACGGTGGGGCTGTACCTGAGGCGGTACATCCTACTCTGGATGTTCACGGTTTGCAGTATCCTGGACTGCCAGTGCCAGGTGGGATGGATATGGGCGCGGTGGTGGTATCAGAGATCTATGGTTTTTGTTTTTCTGTGTTCTGTCCTGTTGAGCGCAGTGAGATTAGTTCTCAGATTGATTTTGGTTTGCAGTCTATTTTTGACAGGTCGGTATCGGTGGAGGGGCCTGTTGAAAGGGAGCTCATATATGATAAGGTCTTGGTCGTGTTCGACAGGGGCCGGCCCGTTATCGCTGTTGTGGTAGTGGCCCTGACAACTAATGGGTCACAGTTTTCTTTTTTTGTTTATGGGTTTGATGTGTTGTGGTTGCCTCTTGGGCAACCAGTTTGGTGGGGGAGGTGTTATGTACCATGACCTTGTTTGCTCCTGTGTCACTGGGCATGCAGGTGAGGGCTACTAATTAGCTAATTGCTGCTGATTGGTTACCTGCTGGCAGCTTAAAACCAGCCTGTCAGTCACACATGCAGCCTGTCTGTGGCTGGAGAATAGTGTGGAAGCAGAGACTTGTCACGTTCTCTCATTCTTTATTCTTTAGTTTGTTTCAGTAATTCCTTGTTAGAGTAGTATTTTGAGTTAGACACGGGTTTTGGTGTGGGTTTTGTACATAGGTTGCGTGCCTTGAGCCAGGGTCGTAACAAAGCCAACCGCCTCGCCGATTTCCCGTGGGGAACCGGCTTCCGTAACGGCTCCCACACCACCTCAGGACAAAGGAGAGCTGCCATCGGCCTATCAAGCCGAGGCACCCCCTCCTTTATACCTTCTACCAAACCCACCACCCTCGTGACTCGCACGTAGGCGGGGGTGAGGCCTGTGATGTGGGAGACCACCTGTCCCTGACGGACGTAGGCCTCCATCGAGGGGAAAAATGGGCAGACAACGCCCGTCTCTCTCACAGGACGACGTTGCCATAGATGACCTATGAGATCATCAGGGACAGGAACAGGCAGTGGCTGCGTCAGCGGCACGCCGTTTGCGACTGCCGCCGCCGCCGCCATGAGCTCGGGGAACAAAGCACGCAGTTCCCCCTGCCTACTTTCCCCCACCGAGCTCGCGTCCCTCACATGCGGCAGACTACTGGTTGCAGAGCCACATTCCGATGTGGCTGATAGCAGGGCATCCCGCCGCTGAGTCGGAGGTTCTAACCCAACATCAGCGTACGAGGGACCCCAAGGAGACCTATCACCCCCCGCCAGTGTAACCTGGACGGGAGGCGGACATGTCTCCACCGGGGCGTCAAACAAGAACCCGTCTGCCTCTACCATGTAGTCCTCAGTTTCCATCGGCCACGGAGAAGCAGACGCATCCTCATCCGGCTCCAGCAACTCCCCAAAACCAGGCCGTTCACGTCTACAAGCCATCATCTTACGACGGGAGCGAGCAGACGCAAAAAGTTTGCGTCTCAAATCCTCCGCCACCAGAGGAGCCGGCCGCCCAACAGCGGACGACTCTCCGGCGGCAAAGGAACCAGAGCAGGAACCAGGCCATCTCACAGGAGACGGCGCTGGTGCACCAGCTCCTTGGAAAGGCAAACTACCTACCTGACGCCTACCGGGCGCGGATGCCGTCCACGACAGTGGCGTCAACCCCGCTCCAAGACGTACGGCAGATGAGGAAATAAAGAACCGCTGGTGAAGGGTAACGTTGCTAGCGCGACCCTCCGAGGTAAACATTATGACTTAGCTTTTTTCTTTGTAAAAGTATGAGAGAAAGAAAAAGGAAGAGTGCATTACAATAAGATATTCAACATGCAGAATACGGGTAGACCACTGTCTCTAATATCAAACTGCAAAAACATAACTTTATTGATCAGAAAGAGGAAGAAAAACAAAAACAATCTTTATTACATCAACCAACCCCTAGCCTAGAGGGAGACATTAGTCCACACATAAATGAATGATGACAGGCAAACAGGCGGTCTCAAAACCCCTGCCTCTGGTTGGTCGGGATGTATAATACAGTGTTCAGGCAAAAACCATATTTCTCCAATCACCAGGCTGGAAAATAGAATCACAAAAAAAAACAGGAGAGTATCTAGCAAAAGAACATTTCCCATACAAACTTATTCAAAACAAACATCCTGAAAAACCCTTTCAGCAGAGCGAAAACAGATAACAGCAAGAAACACATGACTGCTCTTCCAGACCCGGCGCCATGGGTGGGCATTGGGGGCCTGGCCCGCCCACTGAGTCAGCTGTGCCCACCCTGAGGATTTTTTATTTATTTTTTGTGTCAATCAAAGTCGACTATCCAAATGCTTAGTCGGGGACAGCCCTAGTGGGCACTGATGTCAACAACAACACTACTGAAGCTAGCACGGCACTCTGTGAGAATTCGTTTTCTACCCTCAAGAACATCTTTACAGAACACCGCCTTAGTATGCTTCATCGATGCAAGGCCAATTAAATTCAGTTGGCATTTGAGAAGGACTTAACAAAAAAGTTCAGGAATGAGTGGAGGGGCAGTGTTTTAAGAAGATTTCACTCTGTCCCCAAATTGCCGCTTGCCGCTCTACTAATGATGGTGAGTAGCCTGTGGAGGAATTTTGTTTGCTTTTTTATGCACCTTATTTTTGTCAGTTCAGTTCAGTTTGTCAGTGAATTCAGAAGTGTTGAATAAATGGAGACTTTTCAAAGATATAGAATAGAATAGAATAGAAATGTATTATCCTGAGGGAAATTTGACACTCCAAATCACTCAACATTAAACATTTAGACAGAACAAGTCACGAATAAGAATAACAAAACAAATGGCCTAAGAATAGAATCAAATGAAATAGAATAAAAATAGAATAAAAGATAAATTAAATAAATACAGTAAACATATACTGAAGTCTACAGTAGGTGTAATATTGCACAGTGTTGTTTAAAAAGTAAGAGTCCAGGAAGATGGTAACTGTCACTCTGTGCTCAGTGATGCAGTGAGGCACAGTGATGCATTGTATAGTCTGATAGCTGTCGGAATGAAGGACTTCCTGTGCCGTTCAGTGCTGCATTTAGGTAGTGTGAGCAGTGGCGAATCTTTATGGAAGCCAACGGAAGCCATGCCTCCCTATTAAAATATGAATTAATATCAAATATAAAAATATAATATAAAATATAAAAAAAAAAAGGAGATATATTTTTTTTTAAATATACTGTAGTGGCTACTGGGACATAATTCACGGCATCCTAGCCTTAGGTGGTGTTTACTACATCTCCCGTGATCCTTAGCGGGGGATGACGTAGTTAAAGTGAGACGAATGAAAGATGAATGGCAGTGTTGTTGTGCGACAGTAGAGTGCGTATTAAAATAGTATTTTTGCATCGGAACACGACTCCGTTTTCACTATTGTTACCGCATTCCTACATTGGTGACCTTGACATTTCTCTTGGACGTATTTCGGAGATTACATTGAACATGCCTGATGAACAACAGAACGCAGATCGCAGCACTTTGAACGCCGTTTCACTCAAGCTGCCGGAGTTTTGGGAGCGGAGCGCCAACGCTTGGTTTGCACAGGCTGAAGCCCAATTCGCTCTCAGGGACATTACCGCGGACGCCACAAAGTACTACTATGTGGTAGCAGCCCTGACAAACTCAACTGCGGCGAGAGTGGTGAGTTTGCTGGAAAACCCACCTACACATGACAAATATGTGGCTATAAAAACACACCTGAAGGAGGCTTTCGGTCTGTCTGAATCTGACCGTGCTCGCCAGCTTCTCTCTCTACCTGGATTGGGTGACTCAAAGCCCTCTGAACTGATGTATCACATGTTAGCTCTGCTGGGTGACCATGGGCCATGTTTTCTATTTAAGGAGCTTTTCTTGCAACAGCTGCCAGACTATGTGCGTTTACCTATGGCTAATTCCATCAAAACTGACTTTCGCCAGCTAGCTAGGGAAGCAGATGTATTTTTCTCAGCTGGGAAGAGGTGTGTGGCAGCATCAGCCTACACCGTTGATGAGCAGGGGTTCCAGCCACTCTCTATCTCTGCCGCGGCTATGCCCCGCCGGGTGAGGCCGTCGGGGTTGTGTTTTTACCACGCAAAGTTTGGGAACAAAGCTAAAAAGTGTTTGCCACCTTGTAACTACGGGGGGTCAGGAAACGCACTGGCTGCCACTCATTAGCAGCCGTGAGTGTTGGCCATCCTGCAGGCTTGCTGTACGTCACCGACTCACTCTCCGGCTGCCGTTTTTTATGTGACACGGGTGCCCAGGTGAGCGTGTTGCCGGCGTCCACTCAGGATTTTCACTCAGCGAGACGGGGCCCTGCCCTTGAAGCTGCCAATGGCAGTGCGATACCTACATTTGGCAAACGCACCGTGGCATTGTGTTTTGCTGACCAGCGTTTAAGCTGGGAATTTGTGTTGGCCAAGGTGTCTACTCCCCTCCTAGGCGCTGACTTTCTCTGCGCCAACAGTCTCTTGGTAGACGTGGGGAATCGCCGGCTCGTCAATGCTGAGACTTTTGGCTCCTTAGCATGTGAGCGCAGTGACACGGCCACAATGACACTGTCCAGCGCCGTCGCGCCCACTGATGATTTCTCCCGCCTCCTGTTGGAGTTCTCGGACATCACAACACCCACCTTCTCGTCCGCGGCCACTAAGCATGGAGTCGTGCATTACATCTCCACGGAGGGCCCGCCAGTACATGCTAGGGCTCGTCGTCTCGACCCACACAAGCTCACCATCGCTAGGAATGAGTTTGCCTCCATGGAGGCACTGGGCATCGTTCGTCGGTCCGACAGTCCTTGGGCCTCGCCTCTCCATCTCGTTCCAAAGGCCAACGGCGGCTGGCGTCCGTGTGGCGACTACCGGCGCCTTAATGATGCCACTACACCTGATCGTTACCCGGTTCCACACATACAAGATTTTTCAGCCCACCTGGCTGGAGCGTCTGTTTTTTCAAAGGTGGATCTGGTGAGAGGATACCACCAGGTGCCGGTTAGCCCTCAGGACATCCCCAAGACGGCAGTTATAACCCCATTCGGGCTCTTTGAATTTTTGAGGATGCCTTTTGGCCTAAAAAATGCGGATCAGACCTTTCAGAGGTTAATGGACGCCATGCTGCGCAACCTGTCTTTCGTGTTCGTCTACCTAGACGATATCCTGGTAGCCAGCACGTCCAAGGCGGAACACCTAACACACCTCCGACTCCTCTTCAGTCTCCTCCGAGAGCATGGATTAATCATCAACCCAGCAAAGTGTCAGTTTGGTCTGCCTGCCATGGACTTCCTTGGCCACCACATCACTACTGCTGGAGCGGTCCCATTACCAGTAAAGGTGGAAGCGGTGCTGCGGCTCCCACGCCCTACCACGGTTAGGGCCTTGCAGTAGTTCCTGGGGATTGTGAATTTCTATCATCGGTTCATCCCTCAGGCTGCCCACCTAATGCACCCCCTGTATGGGGCTCTCAAGGGCAAGACTCCCAAGCATGCCATCGCCTGGTCCGACGACATGTCAAAGGCGTTCTCGGATACCAAGGAGGCCCTTGCGAGTGCAACCATGCTGACGCACCCCGTGCCTGAGGCTCCCGTGGCATTGACAACTGATGCCTCGGATTATGCCGTTGGAGGCGTATATGAACAGTTGGTCGAGGGCATTTGGCAACCCCTGGCGTTCTTCAGCCGACAACTCCGTTCCAGCGAACAGAAGTACAGCACCTTTGACCGTGAACTCCTCGCCCTGTACTCGGCGGTCAGACATTTCCGTTTCCTGCTGGAGGCTCGCCCTTTCACTGTTTTTGTAGACCACAAACCATTGATTTTTGCTATGGCAAAGGCGTCCGAACCGTGGTCTGCCAGGCAACAGCGCCATCTGGCTTTCATCTCTGAGTTCACCACTGACATCCAGCATGTGGCGGGGAAGGACAACCCCGTGGCTGACTGCCTCTCGCGGGCCGCCATTGGTGCTGTCCACCTGGGAATTGATTACGCCCGTATGGCTGCGGATCAGGTTTCAGACCCAGACATCCAGGCATGCAGGACGGCGGTTACTGGCCTCCAGTTGCCGGACGTCCCCTTCTTTGATGATGGCACGACGCTGCTATGTGATATATCTATGGCGCAGCCAAGGCCAGTTGTTCCACGGGCATGGAGACGACAAGTTTTCGACGCTATCCATGGCCTCTCGCACCCGGGCAGGAAACCATCACAGCGCCTAATGGCAGCAAAATTCGTCTGGCCCAGGATGAAGGTTGACATTGGAGGTTGGGTCAAGACCTGCATGGCATGCCAACACGCGAAGGTCCATCGACATGTTAAAGCCCCGTTGGAGCGGTTTGATGTGCCTGAGAGGCGTTTTGACCACATCAACGTGGATCTGGTGGGACCCCTTCCTCCCTCCAGGGGGTACACTCACCTTCTAACGATGGTGGACAGGACCACCCGTTGGCCGGAGGCTGTCCCACTCACTGCGACTACTACAGATGACGTGGCTCGCGCATTCATCGGTACCTGGGTCGCCCGGTTTGGTGTTCCCTCTGATCTGTCCTCTGACCGAGGGGCCCAATTCACTTCCGTGTTATGGACTTCCATTACCCAGCAGTTGGGTGTCTCCCTCCACCGCACTACGGCTTACCATCTACAGGCCAATGGCCTGTGTGAACGTTTTCACCGGTCGATGAAAGCTGCTCTCAAGGCCGATCTCCGAGGCGACACCTGGGTCGACAGACTTCCTTGGGTGATGCTGGGGCTCCGTACTGCACCTAAGGAGGACCTTCTTTCATCTTCAGCTGAGCTGGTATACGGCCAACCCCTCCGTGTCCCAGGGGATTTTCTTCCCTGTGTTACGGCCTCCTGGTCAGCACTGGAACAGCGGGATGCTCTGCTGGACAAGGCCAAGGCTTTCTTGCCCATCCCCACCTCGTGCCACGGCGTTCCAAGGGTGCGTGTCCCGCCTGATCTGCAAGCAGCGGGGTACGTGTTTATCCGCTGCGACGCCCATCGAGGCCCCCTACAGCCACCCTACGATGGTCCTTACCGGGTTGTGAAGGCAGGCGATAAGACCTTCGTCGTTGACATGGGGGGGAGGGAAGAACGGATCTCGGTGGGTCGCCTGAAGCCTGCTCACCTAGATTTGGACCGCCCCATTGAGTTGGCCCAACCGCCCCGCCGCGGTCGGCCCCCTGGTAGGGCAGTCCCGACGCCTACTCTAGCTACGGCGGACCCCCGGACCTGCCGTCCGAGGCCTGTTCAGGGCCAGCCTACTGCTTTACCACTGCCTCGGTTTCCTGTGCCTGCCCAGGGGTACCGGAGTCGTTTTGGGCGGGTCGTCAGAGCCCCTGGACGTTTTTTGGGGCCAGTTCTTGTGAATTCTGGGGGGACGTGTGTAGTGGCTACTGCGACATAATTCACGGCATCCTAGCCTTAGGTGGTGTTTACTACATCTCCCGTGATCCTTAGCGGGGGATGACGTAGTTAAAGTGAGACGAATGAAAGATGAATGGCAGTATTGTTGTGCGACAGTAGAGTGCGTATTAAAATAGTATTTTTGCATCGGAACACGACTCCGTTTTCACTATTGTTACCGCATTCCTACAATACTTTACATTCTTTTTCATCTGTGTTATAATTTTTTATTTTTTTTTAAATGTCTCCCTCTTCTCCTTCTCACTCCCTCTAACACACTGTCAGCCTCACTATGCTCACTGCAGCTATAGAGGAGAGGAGGCAGGGGGTAGGTCTCTTTCTCCAGCCTCAACCATGTGATTCATGTATCTAGAGTCCAAATCCGATCCTAGCCAATCAGATTCGAGCTGACTGCCACACCCTAAAAGTTTAAAACAGGGCTGTGAGAAGAATCCTGAGTGTGGCCTCCCCTTTGCACTCATTTCACATTTCCCCCCCTGAAGGCGGGGCAGGTCAGAACACGTCTGAACGTCATCCCCTCGCGGGATTGATTGAAAATGTTATTAAAAGAGCGGGCACGTTCGAATCCTCTATTAGTGTATCTAACATTTAGCACTTTAATAGCAACTTATTTTCGCCGGCGGGACATTTACTGAGGACCAGCAGAGCACACCACTGTGGATATTATGATTTAACAAATCTATCTGGCAAGAGGAGGACCACATTATTGACCAGGTAAGCAGCCTGACTAACTAACGTTATCAGGCAAGCTTGTAGACCCTTTCATGACTGCAATGCAAGCCAGGGGCTGGATTACGCAGTCACTTATTCCTCGTAGTAGCCAGGTTAATGTGCACCATCAAGCACTGCTTAAAAGCTAGCGGTGGGTCCAAAATATATCGGATATAAATGTCAAAGGTACCCAGCGTTCCATTAGGGTTTCACACACAGATGCGGCGGGGTTTGAAAGCTCGGCGTTGCTAATAAACATTTTAAATCATTTTTATAAACGAGTAAAACTGAGGCTGAAATGGCTGCTTCCGCATTTTACAGTAGGAGCGCTCTGATGGCTGGGCACGCCGCGCAACAGACACGTGAATGAATGAATGAATGAATGAAAACTTTATTTAACAGATTGCAGAATGGGTACAATACAGTACGGCTCAATACACACAATTGTTAAGGGGATGCAGACCAGAGAAATACGTTTGTCTTGTCTTGTTTGTCTAGACTCTAGACGTCATATTCTCTCCCGGCCGTATGTATATTTCTCTCCCACCCACCCACCCCCTCCTAATGTACAGTCTCCTCCCCATCATATGTATATACTCTGTCAGGATCTATGGGTAACAGTACTGTATATTTGAATATCGTATATGTCACAAATGTAACCATACTAAATACCTGTATGTCATGTATGTCCCTATGCCATAAATGTCATGATGTCTTGTATGTCATAAATGTCACTATGAATTGAAAATGGGGGACCCTGATGTAAACAAGACAAACGTCTTCCTCTGGTCTGCATCCCCTTAACAATTGTGTGTATTGAGCCGTACTGTATTGTACCCATTCTGCAATCTGTTAAATAAATAAAAAGAAAGTTTGACTGGCCGCCGAGCCATACTGTAGTGTACATGGTGACAGCTTGAAAAAAAAAAATAAAAAAATTAATAAAAATATTTAATAATTTTTTTTTTTATAAATTGTTTTTGGCTTCCCCTGTTATTTTACCCACGCGACGCCACTGATGTGAGCCTATAACAATACATGCTCCTCCTGTCAGCCAAGTCTATGTATAGTGGGTGGGAGGGGTTTTCCCTGATGGCCTGGAGCTTAGCAAGGCTCCTCCTCTCCGCCACCCTCGCTAGGGCGTCCAGCTACACCCTAACCACGCTACTGGCCTTCCTGACCATCTTATCCAGCCTGTCTGTGTCCCCTGCTCTCAGTCCGCTGCCCCAGCAGGTCTGTTATATATATCCATTCAGTCTGTTTTTGTAAAGTGAATGTTCTTAAGATAGAGAAATTAGATTTTTCAATTGCCTCTCTGCTGTTTAGTTCAGCACAGTGGGCAGCGCCAAGCAAGCCACAGCGCCGTTGTCCCAGCTGAAACGTATAAAAGGGAACCTGTGTTGAAAAACCATTGTGCCCCCCCGAGAAAATGTTATGCCCCCCCACTAATTTGTTTCTGCAGCCTGGTCTGTGCTCTTCGCAGATGAAAAGCTCAAGGCTGCTACACTCCCTCAGAGCAGAGAGATAGCAAACAAAACAAAACAACTTGCAGACTCTGAGAAAACATTACTGCAGCGTCTGTTCCCACACAAACGTCAGGGTGAAAAAAAAGAAATTACCTACTGCACCTTTAACATTTTTGAAGGTTTGCTTAACAATTAGACTGTATATCAGGATTCACATCTCAATAGTACATGGACGTTTCCTGGTTGAACCAAATTGAGTTTGAATGACTACACATTAATAAATGTTCTCTTATGAGACAACTGCAGGACTTCTAAAGCTCTGAGAATAATGAAAAACACTTTACAAAGAATGAAACATAATCTCACACATAGACAAACACAAAACACATGACAGTTAAAAAACATGACAGTCTTCTCTCATGACAGTCTCGATACACACACAGTACAATACCAGACAGTTCTGAACCTGTAATAAACAATAGACAGATTAAAAACCTAATATAGTGTAATAAAAAAACGTTTTCTCATATTTTCCCCTTATCTGTTTACACACTAATAAACAATAGACAGAACTCTTTTTCTCGTATTTACCCCTTTTCTGTTTAGTACACGTAAAATGGTAGAAAGGGTCGACTTCGCCTGAAGTCAGGTCATTCTAAACCCTCAAACCTAGCTCCAACGAGCAGGGTAGTTTCCTCACACAAGTCACAACAAGCAAAAAACAGCTGTCTCTTAGAGTCTCGTCGGCAAACAGGTCACAATTATGACTCTCAGGTCACATGAAGTTTGGTGATCATTACTAACCATATGAGTACTGAACAGGTCAAATAGACACTGAATGGCAAATGACGGTAGCTCTGAAACACAGGTAAATTCTCTGACGCACAGTCCCTCATTCCCCCCTCCTTGTGAGAAAAAATCCCTTACAGTACAGTCCAAGAAAAATGGAATTAACCCTTAGAGCAGTGCCTTCCTCGCCCATAACCCCATGAAGTACCCCCATATCCAAATTTTCCGTAGAAAATACTCGAGTTTGACCAGGTACGATAATTTAAGAAAATCAAACCTGTGAAACTACTGTGTCTGGTTCCTTTTTCCAGCAGCACAGTGTTCCAAAGGACCTTTTAAACCCCCCAAAAGAAACTCAGGATCACCCTTAACACAGCTGTCTCCCTCTGTTAACAGACCCCTAATTCCAAAGCAATTGTATAAAAAGGTACAATTCCACAGCACAGTCCCTCGTCCTGCTCCTTTGTAGAAAAATACCCCATCAGCAATGCCTCAACAATACAGAGCTCGCAGAGCAAAACCAGCGCTATACATTTTTTTCTTGGAAGCCAATACCCCCGCCCTCGCCTTAGATTCAGGACTCAGATTTGAATAAACATCTTTAGTATACTCGTGGTAGCCCCTGTACCCCGCCTTACTTTTGGGCACAAGTCTAATCCTCGACGTACCAAGATTGAGAAACTAGAAAAAACCATCGCCAGTCTACCAAGCACACAACAATAATACCAATACAATGAGAAATATAACCACTGCAGAGCACATAGTAATATATACAAAACAAATAGCAGGCACCATGTTCTAATTTAGACCTCTAATAAAAAATTTTTAAAACAAAATGCTTTAAACAGAAATCAGAATTTCAACAGCTCACCAAGTGTCCCTCATCGCACGTCCACAAGGATAAGGTCCATGCCGGAGGCAGCAACCAAAACGGACGGCCCAGCGGTTCTCTCCGCTCCGAGTCACGGAGAGGTCAGACAGGGTAGCACTCCCCTGGAATCCCAGGATTCACCTTCTCTGCAGAGTCCGTTTGGCGGCCGACCTCGACACCCATCGGTTAAAAAAAACATCTCTCGTCGCCATCTGTTATGGAAAATATTAAAGGACAAGAGTTGAGCCGTTGTATAAATCATTTTGAGTCGAGTTATTAAAAAATAGAAACCATAGTTTAATTATTTCTCTGTGGCCACAGTAGAAAGTTCCGTTTACAATCAGAGACTTCATGTTCTCTGTCTGACCAGCAAAGTGACAAAGAGCTCTGGTCAGAACGTACATTATACACACTTGCAAGACGTAACATTATACATCAGATATGATGATGAATAGTAAATAAAAATGGTTCCCAGTTAGGGGAAGTAATAACACAACCTTGTTATGGCCTGGCCAGGGAGATAACCTTGGTACTTTGGAGTATTTTAAAGAGACACACACACATTATACTAGCTGGTCATATTGAACCAGTCAAGCTGTACAAAGATAAAATGATATCTCAACACAGATCTAATATCTATAAGGTCTATAATATTTCTACGACAGGGGACGTTTGAATGTTGCATTATGGGACGCTGTTTTTGTCGCCTACAAAATGTTTTTCGTTGGACCTTAAAGGGGGCATGTTGTTTTTTCAGTTAGGACTTTTCCAGGAGGACTTTGAGTTTTTTTCGACTACCTGTTTTTACGTGCCTCTCGCTCTGGGAGTTCCCTTTGTGCCTGTTACATTATTGGTGATCCTTGTTTTTTTTGTTTTAATAAATTACGCCATATTTGGCTAACTTTGATACCGGTCCTGTGTCGTGCATTTTGGGTCGCTCACAAACAGTGAGCTCATAACAGTACGAACTAGCCATGATGACGACCCCAGCCGGCACAGACAGTGTACCGACCAATCCGGTACAAGCAGCCCTGATTGAGCAGATCCAGCTGACAAACTCCCACACCCAGCAGCTAGAGGCAGCCTCCATTGTGGTGCAGGGCCACCGGGCTCAGGTCCAGCCACTCCAGGCCTCTGTGGATGCCCTAACCGCCCAGCAGGCAGTGTTGGCGGGTCAACAAGCAGAGATCCTGCAGCAGCTGCAGGCTCTCACGGTGGCGCTTCCCACCCTGCCTTTTCTCTCCAGCCCACGGCCGTTTATGTTTATTTAGGATCCCCATTAGCTTTTGCACTTACAACAATACAACAATATTCAATACATTACATCATTATCAACATCAATTACATCATCAATTACATCATTATCAACATCATTAATTAACAATCTCATCCTCAGTTAAAGATGATATTGTGCAAGATACTTATTAGTATAAAGTATTAAAATTAAATAATTAAAATAAAATAAATAGTGCTTCCTGAGCAGCACTCACTGCCATCAACATAAATACTATTAACAGTCAATTGTTTTTCACCGCTATGCCATAAGGGTTCAGTGCATGCTCGTAGATGGTAGTAGATTTTTCTTGAAAGTGGTTTTGGATTATATTTCAGCGAAGTAGCTTGGCAATGAGTTCCATTCCATGATAGCTCTGTAAGTCACAGAAGATTTTAGTAGATTTGTTCTGGGTTTAGGTGCCAATAGATGGCCTGACGTAGCTTTCTCTGGTCATATGGTTGATGGCAACTTCGAGACCTGTGCCACATTCAGCATGCAGTGTTAGCTGGTCTTTGTTCACCAACCCGGCATGTTCACGATGGATGCTGCCCGGGTAGCTTACGTGACAAACCTGCTCACAGGCCGAGCAGCACAGTGGGCCACTGCTTCCTGGTCCATGGGGTCAGCTTATGTCTCTCCTACGGAGACTTTGTGGCGGAACTTCGGAAGGTATTCCACCATCCAGCCTGTGGCCAGGACCCTGGTGTTCGGCTGAGCAGTATCCAGCAGGGCAGTGGCAGTGTCACGGACTACTCGTGGAGTTCAGGCTGGCTGCAGCTGAGAGCGGCTGGAATACGACCAGTCGCTTCGCGTCACCTTCCGGAGGGGTCTCAGCGAGGCCCCTGTGAAGGACCAGCTCGCCACCCCGGGAGGAGCCTGCCACCCTCGATGACCTGATCAACCTCGCCGTCCGCATCGATGGACGCCTCGGGGAGAGAAGGTGCGAGCGAGCCCTGCGTGGACCCCCGGCCATCCCCCAGTTTCCCGCACTGACAGGACTCCTGCTTGTCCTGCCTCCCCTGCGTCTGGTTCGCCCTCCACATCCCAGACCGTGACCGGGGAGGAACCCATGCAGCTGGGGCGCACACGCCTTAGTCCGGCCAAATGGGAGGCCCGATTTCTTGACTCAGCAGTTGCCCTACACGGCATAAAAGGGTAAGGATAATACCGATGTTTCTATTGATTCGAGTCACAAGAAGGCTGCTCCATGGTGAACGTAGAATCCCTTTTATTATTATTATTATTATTATTATTATTATTATTATTATTATTATTATTATTATTATTATTATTATTATTATTATTATTATTATTATTATTATTATTATTATTATTATTATTATTATTAGTCAAGTCAAGTCAAGTCAAGATTTTTATTTGTCACGGCATACAAGCATACAGTGTAATGCAGGGGGTCATGCCCGCAGAGATTGTGAAATAATACAGTAATAAGTATAAGACATAACAGGTATATGTACATAAAGTTTACAAAAAGCATGGTAAGACATGCTAAGGTCCTGTGGTAGTGCAATACACTGTTAGCTATGGATGAGGCACTGGGTCTTATGTACACTACTATACAATGCTATACTATACAATCTACAGTTATACTATGTGTCCTTATGCTAGCTTGCTATATCCATCTGTTTACTATACAGTACCACTCCTGTTCTTGTTTTTAAAGTGACCTTTCATTGTGTAAAGTGACCGTTGAGTGTGAGCGTGTGCAGCATGTGTGTGTGTGTGTTCATGCTAAAGTGACTGCTAGTGTGTGAGCATATATAGTGTGTGTGTTGTGTGTGTGCTCATGTGTGCTTGTGTGTGGAGAGTTCAGTGTTCAAGACTCTGATGGCCTGGGGGAAGAAGCTGAGCCGAAGTCTCTCTGTCCTAGTTGTTGGTGTTCGCAGGCGTTTGCCTGACCGCAGCAGCTTGAACAGGCTGTTGTTGGGGTGGTGAGGATCTTTCATTATTCTGCAGGCTCTGGATTTGCACCTCTTGTTATATAAGTCCTGCAGGGGTGGTCGTGCAATACCCGTAGTACGCTCAGCTGAGCGCACCACTCTCTGTAGGGCCTTCTTGTGCCGTGCTGTTGCTATCGCACCAGCTAATGGGGATCCCTAATAAAATAAAATCAAATAAAATCAAAATCACTCAGAAAGTCCAGTATCCAGGCGCTCAGAGCGGAGCTCAGACCCAGCTCGATCAGCTTATCCACCAGTCTGGTGGGGACTATGGTGTTTTAGAAGAGACACTGAAGATTTCGTTACCCCTCTGGATTATTCTGATTGTGTGTTTTAGAAGAGACACTGAAGATTTCGTTTTGTTTGCACTGACTCAGCTAATTGTGTGTTGTGGGGAACACTGAAGACTGTCACTGTCAATTGGTTCTGGACACAGCTAAGGGAGGAGGGAACCACACTGCCTCTGTGTTTCGTTGGACTGTTTCTGATACCTCTCTCTCTCCGTTTTCCACCTTGAGTGGAGGCTGGAGGATTCTGCAGAGCCGCAGATGACTCTGCCGAAGGCAGTCTCCCTGTTTGTTTGATAATTTTTTTGACTCTGTAAATAAATACGCCCTAGTATTTGGCTAACTCTGAACTACCTGTCTGTGCCGTTGCGTTTAAGGTCGGTTACAAACCATAACAGACCTAGACCACCTCTAACTCTGCACCGACACCGTGGTCTCCGTCATGGCGTCCAGCCAGCCGGTCAGCTTCCTCTGATCCATGCCCACCTCGATCTGAGCATCACAGAGACAGACATACCCGGCACGGATGGGCACGAGTAATGTTTTCCCAGATTGAGTACTTGCATGAATTATGAATAGGGGGTGAAAGGGGTTAACAGTCTGTAGTGTGGTAGTGAAAGCAAGGCAAGAAGAGATAATGTGTCTTATTAAGTTATTTCTCCATTCACAGATCGACAGCGCACCCTTCCTGTGTATCACTTGTGCCGCCGACTCAGATTCCCCTAGGTTAAAAAATAAATACGCAATTTAAATCAGAATATGTTCCATGTTGACTATTTCTGATTTTTTTTTGTATCTCTCTTTCTCAGATTTTTCTCTGTTTTCTCCCCGTCCCAATTTAGTCGTTGTGCCAATTCCCCCCCCAAAATATTGTCTTGTATCTCATCCTGTATACATACGCTTGCAGTAGTTCTATCTATTACTCAATTTCACAATTGTCTTATATACTTTGATTCTACTGTCACCATGCATGCATATTGCATATGCTCACTACATGTATTTATTGCTCCATCTCCGCCCACTACAAACATGGGAACTCTCTAACCCCCCCCCCCCCCCCATCTCTCTGGGTGGTTGTCTCGTAGTGTTGACCAAGGTGGTGGATGTCTCGGGGTCTTGGCCAAGATTGCAGTGACTGTTCTATGTGCACCACGAGGCCATGGGTCAGCTTCTTACAGTCTTCTGTCCGTGGTCTGTCAATGTGGTTTAGAGTTCATTGCTGGGTTAAGTACTTATATTCTATTCACATAATATGCTTACTACATATATCTATTCTATTCACATATATGCTTACCACTTGTATCTATGTCCGCCCATCACAATCACGCAAACTGTCTAACGCCTGTCCCCCTGTCTCCCTGTCTCCCTGTCTCTGGCTGTCTCGTAGTGATGACCGGAGTGTTGGACGTCTCGTGATGATGACCAGGAGAATGCGACCCTCTCTGCGCCGCCCCCTTGCCTCAAATAGATCCGCCATCAGCTCTATTTTTTATCTTTCAAAATGTTCAGCTGCTATTGCATGCACTTATCTGTGTTTCATTACACGTATGAGGGCATGCTTACCAACTGTTTCGCCTGTTTTATTGCAACACTACTATCACCGACATCTAAGAAGGGAGATCCCCCCTTGAACAGCCCTTCTAAGGTTTCTCTCCTCCACATTGCCTGTCGTGCATTTTTTCCAATTGCCAGGTTTTAGTGAGTTTTTCCTTACCTCCGCGTGGGGTATGTCTGGGAGTGTTGCATTTATTTTATTTATGTAAAAAAATTTGGACTTTATGGTGTTTTTGTTTTGTTCTTGATTTATTGTGTTGTTTCTTCTTGACTTGTTTAAAGAAGACGTGTCCGGCCCATGGGGACATTAACGTGTGTTGTCGGGCCTTACAAATACATTTGATTTGATTTGATTTGAATAGGAGCAGTGATCTCAAAGGACATAGCGATTTCTGAAGCATGATGATGGCAATGTAAGATACTACACTGGACTTCCAAGCTAAAGCCACTTTTCAGGTTTTGGTGTGCCATATATATGACTGTTCTGCCTCAGGGAATAAGAAAGCTGACTCCTTTTCAGACAATCCTTCTTACCTTCACACGCCTGAGATTGGATCTGCCGATCTGGCGCCTCTGTCATCTATTGGGCTGTACGCCGAGCAGCTGTTAGTGATGCATTTAAGGACACAGTGAGTGTTTTGTATGCTCACATGTCACCACCAAGTTACTAGATAGAGAGAGTATGTGGGTCAGTACGTAGGACATTTGGAAACCGTGTCACTGCCATTGTGGAAGACCATCCGTTCTTCAGACAAATTATTAACACAGGAAGACACTGAAATACCACATCTGCATTGCTCCATAAGGAGTTGTTTCTTTCATGTGCCTAAAGGGTGGGGTGGGCTCACTAGTGACAAACTAATAACAGAGAACAGTGGTCTTCTAGACAAACTACCGGCAGGTGACAGTGTTGGCGGTTGGAGGTTTCGACATGAAGGGTGTGGAAACGACATGTGCTGAATATACCATGGAGGGAATGATCATCGTTGTACGCAAAGCAAAGGCCAAATACTGTCTTCAAAGATTCCTATCAATATGATTCTGCCATGTGAGGGTGAGAATGTGGCAATTTGACTTTGCAATGAATAGATTGCTTTGTTACAGCTCTTGTTTGCATTGTTTCTATTGTTTATGAAGCAACTTCTTTATACAGTATGAGCATAATAAAGACTTAAAATACTTTCCATTGTTTCAAATTTGTTATTTGTTTTGACTATTTCTACATACTGGAGTCCCTAAACAGTCTTGGAATTGCATAACAAATGGTATCGACCCAGACATTGCTGCAATGACTTATGAGATATAGTTGAGCATGGGAACGGCCAACATACTTCCATCATAATGTTCCCTTACACACTCTAAACCTAACCAAAACACAATGTTGATTCATGACTGGAAAGATTTGACACACAGTGCTGAGCTGCATCAAATTAATCTTAGGGTTCTCAGCTTCCAGATGATGTGATACTACTTGTGAATGAAGTATGGATGAATAAAGTCAAACAAGCCAGGACCAGAGTACAATGTACATAGTACATTGAAAAAGTTAGTGTTAGATAATTTTTTTTAAATATATATATTTTAAATTTCAGATATTGTCTTTAGTCGACGGCGAAAGATTGCACAGGTTTCGGCTGTCCTAACTGTGGGGGGAAGTTCATTCCACCATTGTGGGGCAAGGACCGAGAATAGGTGGCTTCTCTTTGATGACCCTCCCAGAGCTCGGATAGGAGTAGGTCTGAGGCGGCCAGAAGATGCAGAGTGTAGGGGTCTTGAGGGTGTGTAGTTAGAGACCATTGACCGGAGGTAGGCGGGAGCCGTTCCCTTCGCCGCACGATATGCCTGGTCGAGGGCCTTCAACCGGATTCGTGCAGCAATGGGGAGCCAGTGCAGGTCCCTAAGAAGTCGGGTGACATGGGCTGACTTCGGTAGGTTTGAGATCAGGCGGGCCGCTGCATTCTGAATGAGTTGAAGAGGCTTGGTGGCAGTGGCTGGAAGGCCAGCAAGCAGTGTGTTGCAGTAGTCGAGGCGGGAGATGACTGTTGATTGGACGAGGAGTTGGGTGGCTTATTTGGTCAGGAAGCGGCGGATCCTTCTGACGTTGCTCAGGAGGGATCTGCAGGTTCTGGTTGTCGCTGCAATGTGAGCAGAGAAGTTCAACAGAAGTCATCAAGGACAACACCAAGGTTCTTGGTGGTGTGGGACACGGCCACAGCTACATTCTCGACTGTGATGGAAAGGTCGGTCAGGGGGGAGGATTTGGCTGGCAGGTGAAGCAATTCTGTTTTGCTTAGGTTCAGTTTGAGGTGGTTGGTCGTCATCCAGGCAGATATGTCGGACAAACAGGCTGAGATCCGCTCAGAGATGTGGATATCTGAGGGAGGGAAGGAATACACTGTAGCACTCAACACTTTGATGAACATTGTTACTCAGCTGATAGAGTTGTGCCCTTCATGATGGCTTGTCGTACAGAACTTGTAAGTCGCTTTGGATAAAAGTGTCAGCTAAATGACTAAATGTAAACTGTACAACTGTACAAGCAAAACTGTACATTGGAATATTGACAAAACCATACTTGGTCATTTACTGTACATTGGAACGGGTTGGGTTAGGACATTTACAGGGGCCAGTTTCGAATTGCAGTCTCCCGTAGGTGTTCTTTGAGAGGGTTTTTGAAAGTGGGTAGTGATTCACATTCCTTTACAGCTTTGGGTAGGGCATTCCACATTGATGTGGCATAATTGCGAAACGTGTTTAGTCCCTTGTTTGAGCCGAATCTGGGTTTAACATGATTTGTGGAGCTCCCTCTGGTGTTGTGATCGTGGTATTCACTGACCTTTGGGAAGTATTTTGACATGTACATGGGTACCTTGGTCGTGTAGTGTATCTTGTAGACCAGGCCCATTGCAAGTTGCTGTACTCTGTCATCTACTCTAAGCCATCCTAGGTTGTCAAAGTGGGCAGGGGTGAGGTGGGTTCTAGGAGTAAGGTCAAGCAGTAGTCTGACCAGTTTGTTTTGAGATGTTTGTAATTTTGTTTTTAGCGCCTTTGAGGTGCTTTGGTACCATGAGGTGCAAGCATAGTCGTAGTACCCTTGAATGAGTGCTCCTGCCAGAGTCTTCAGGGTATTCTTGTTTACCAGTGAGGAGATCCGGTACAAGAATCGAGTTTGTTGGTTGACTTTTTTTATTACATTGGATGCCATTTTGTCACAGGAAAGATTTGCCTCTAGGATGGAACCCAGGTAGGTAATTTCTTCTTTCCTTGTGACAATATTGTCACCCACTGTAACTGAGAAGCCGTCGGTCTTGCTGAGTTTGTTATTTGAACCGAAGAGAATGGACTCTGTTTTGCCCATGTGTAATGATAGTTTGTTATCAGTGAGCCATATGCAGATTTTGCCTAGTTCCGAGCTGAGGGTTTTTTCAACCTGTAACTTGTTCTTGTCAGAGACCAGCAGGGCTGAGTTGTCCGCAAACAGGAACAAGTTGCAGTCACAAGCTGACGACATGTCATTTGCATAAATTAGGAACAGTAGCGGTCCTAGTATGCTTCCTTGTGGAACACCACAGCTCACTGTGAGGGGGGGGGGGGTAGGGTACCATTTACCTCCACCATCTGTTCTCTCCCCTCCAGGTAGGAGGAGTGGGGAGGGTAACTGGTCCAGCTGGCATGTAGCGGGACGCAGTGATGTACTGATCGTTCATGAACTTGTTGATATTATGAGCGAACGTGAACTGAACATACTGTATTTCCGCTAGATGAACGTACTCGTGAAAGCGTTCATTATCGGCGCTATATAACTTCGTTCAAAAGTGTGCCAGATAAGCCTTCCAGGCGAAAACCCAGCTAAAACACACAGTAAAAACCGAATGCGAAAAACCACCCAACCTGTCACATGTACGCGTCTGTCACCCCTAGCTGTCACACTAACAAATACGTCATCACAACAATGTGGAACCGGCGAGCAGACCAGTATGGACGAAGCCGAGAGCAGCAGCACTAGCCTGGACCGCTCAAAGTCAGACTCTACAGCGTCGGCGGATTTGAACATTTAAAAGAATTTTACGGAAAAGTCTGACTCAGATGGTAAAAATCTCACATTTGTCTGTAAACTTTGTCCGCCCGGTTTGACTCATGTGCATTTTGAATACGAGACTTCTACTTGTAACAGAGTATATCTACATTGCAGTATTGATCATTTTACTTAAGTATTGAAATGGAAAAACATTTGCACCTTATGACTACAGTCCTGTTTTTGTTTTCATAATAAAGACCGTTCAAGCAGCATGTTTTTCCTTGTGTTTTAAAAAATATATACTGTAGAGATGAAAGCTGCAGCTGCTACTAGTGTGGACTGAATGTGCGGCAGCAAAGCGTTATGGAAATGTCAGTATTCTGATTGCTGTCTGTGGTTCTATATGGGTTGTGGCAATCATTTTGACAAATAATAGCTTGCAGCAACGTATTGAAAAAAGAACTATAAAGTATAAACTAGTTCATTTTTTAAACCATGAACATTAGTTAAAGATTTTTAATGATGAACTATGAACTGAACTAGTTCATTTAAAAATGTGTGAACTGTGAACTGAACTAGTTCATGTAGAAAGTGAACTTTCCCAACACTGGTGGGACGGTTCAACGTTACTAGTGTCAGGGTCTCTGCGTCATTGGTGCCAAGTGTGAAAACCTTCGGTTTGGCCAATATTGAGTTGAATGGGATCGCCATCTCCTTGTTTATGTAATTTAAACAAGTTATTACCTTGGATGTCAGAATCATTGTTGCATTGTTAACTAGCTTGATATATTGGTTTATGTAACGTCTGGGCTTCTCTCCCTATTCAGGATTGGATGCCCTGCTGCCATCTTGGAATTCTCACTCTGTCTCTGTATTATCTTGATTGTCGTCACGTGCTGTCTCTGTAATTACCTTGATTGTTGTCACCTGCCTGTGTCTGTGTCACTGGTGCTGATTGGGTCTACTGGTTGTATTGAGGCCTTTATAGTAATACTTTGCCCCTCTCCTTCTGGCGGTTCTTCAGCAGTGTTACTGGGAACAGCCGTCCACGGGCAGAAGTCGGATATCTCGCCCGTTATCATGATTTAAGTTATCTTTGCTTAAGGCCGAGAAGTTGGATCTCTCAGTCCCGATATTGGGACGTTTGTCCCGCGTCCCGCTACAACAAAACAATGTCCCGCAATTCAAAGATTTTTATAATTTTTTTTAAAATGATTATTATTATTATTATTATTATTATTATTATTATTATTATTATTATTATTATTATTATTATTATTATTATTATTATTATTATTATTATTATTATTATTATTATTATTATAATACATTTTTTATTATTTTTTATTATTCAAAGATTATTATTAAAAAAATGTTTAAAATGTTGTTAATTTAATGCCTCGTTCCAATACCCTCTTATATTTAAAATAAAAAAATCGGGAGGCGGTTAGGTGGCATAGCGGAGATTGCGTTCGTCACCAACCCCGGAGCTGATCCAGCTCACAGCTCCGGGGTTGTCACCAGCTTGGCTGGCCGTTCACACTAATACAATTGGCTGTATTAGAGGGTGGGAGAAGCTGGCGGGGTGGGTCCGGGTCATTGTAAACAGCGACTCCTACAGTTCGGTCGGGGTGCCTGCTAAGCGCGGATAGTACCTGAGTGGGATAGTGTGATCCTTCCACACGCTACGCCCTCTCAGGGAGGATCCGCGCTGCCAGGTGAAAAGAAGCGGTTGATTGGCTGGACGTGTGTCGGAGGAAGCACGTGATAGCCTCCACTCTCCCAGCCCAGATAGCAAAAGGTGTTAATTCAATGTTGATTTATGGTCAAAATACTTGATTTTTGGTTAAGGTCGACGATTGATGGTGGATCACCCATTAACCGATGAACCAATTGACCAATGTTGAAAACATGTCATTGAATCAATATTGTTTTGTGGTTGCATTTTAATGATTGAAATGCCAATATCTAATAAATGTTGAATCAACGTATGCTGTTCAACGTATGCTGTTAGTCGTCATTAAGTTGGACCGATCCGAATGCCCCCCCCAATTTAAACAGATATGGTACGTCCCAGCCACATACTATAGCTTCCTCTATGCAGCGCTCTCTCATTGTGAACTGGCAACAGAACAGCAACGTCGACATCCCCCGGATTTGATTCTACTGAGTGCTTTACAGTAAGTTTTGGCTATATTACTTTTATCTTAACTGTGTTCAGTGAAACATAACGTTATTGTGAGTGTGACCGGTGTACTCTTGATGGCGTTGTGCATGTGCATGCTGCAGTTTGGTAGGTAAATATATATATACGTCAACTAAGATAAATATTCATGAATATTCGTTAGCGTGTACTTAATATAACTCTGGAGAGTGTGCAAGTGGAATCGTACGGTTGTTTAAGACCTATAACCAGTTATTTATTATTTCGATGTAATTATTCTAGCGCCAAACGAACAGAAATTGCGTGCTCCAATTGTGTGCGTTGGTACTGAATGACGTTGTGCGACTCAGCCAATCAAAAGCATGCTTATTGGGTGAACAGGAAGTAGTCAAGGAAGCACGCGCTAGCTGGCCTAGTAAACACGTGGATCCGTAAATGCAACGTTGCCTACCAGACAACGGGACCGCGTGTTTCTTTTTGTATTGCTCCTGGCTGTTCAAACAAATTTTACAGTTCTGCTAGCTACATGCAGTATTTAGCGAGCTGGGTTAGCCGGCTAGTTGGCTTTGAATCCCGGCTGCGGCTAGGTAGCCAGCTAGCTAAATGCCCCGCGACGGTGATGTCACCAAACAAAATGGCGGCGCCCATGTTGATAAAGCGCTTCACATAACAAATCGTTTTTTCTTAGAAACTGCTTATTTTTATAACGTGATTTTTTTCTGTGGCTTATCTAAATACTTGATGCTATGACTATGTTTATATCGCTATATGCTTCATCTCCCCTTTAAGCTTAGGCACTCTTTCGAAGTTGGTTAAGGTTAGAGTTTGTCTTAGAGCATGGCGATAGAACGCCAGGTAGTTTGCAGGCTGTTTGGCGTGCCACTGGTCCTGCTAATGTTGAATGAATGAATGAAAACTTTATTTAACAGATTGCAGAAGGGGTACAATACAGTATGGCTCAATACACACAATTGTTAAGGGGATGCAGACCAGAGAAAGACGTTTTTGTCTCGTTTACATCAGGGTCCCCCATTTTCAATTCATAGTGACATTTATGACATACACATGATGACATTTATGGCATAGGGAGGGACATACATGACATACAGATAGTATATAGTTAGACGTTTGGTTATATGCATGGTATTTTCTAATGAACAATATAACAATAATATAATAATGAACTCTCTTGATATTGATCAAAATGTAGAATTATGCAAGCGTTTCACCCTGCACATTGCAATGCAGCACATTAATCAGGACCCTCCCCCCTTTTTTCTTTCTTTTTCCAGAATCACGTACCAGTTTCAAGAAGCCGCACGTTGCAGCAATTGAAGCAAAGACCTGTTCTAGCCAAGTAAATAGCACAATTTATGTACCATTACATTGACTACAGCACCTCATCACTATGTCATCTTATTCTCGGGCTAAAAGACGTAGAGTCAACAAATTAGTGAAAGAGACAGAGCAGGCTATCCTCACTGATTATAAGTTAATTGTTGCTGCTAATTCAAGGACAAACCATCACTCTTTAGAGAACACAGATCCTGTCACAGCCTCTACTGAGTGCCTGCTAGATTTACCAAAGACAGACTTGCCACTAGATTTAACAACTAGATCAGACTTGCCACTAGATTTATCAACTTCAGACTTGCCACTAAACAGACCACTAACTATCAGTGATCAAAGTGAAAATATTGACTCACCAGGTGAGTCAAATGCACATTTTGAAAGTATAGCTGGGGATAACGAAATTGAACCTGAACATGTCTTTGACAGTGATGAGCATAATGAAGATTTCCTCATGACAAGTTTAAAATATTGGGCAACATCCTGTTCAGTCTCTCTGGTTGCACTATCATCTTTGCTGTCCATTTTGAAGATGTTTCACCCCACCCTTCCTAAAGATGGAAGAACATTGCTAGGAACACAAAAACATGTGCCTACCACTAAGATTGAAGGGGGAGAATACTATCATTTTGGTTTAGTCAAAGGTGTGCTTTCACGGTTGGCATGTTTGATTTTACCGGCAACTCTGACAACTCTTAATTTACAGTTTAATATAGATGGTTTACCTTTATTCAAAAGGCCCATACGTGGAAGTCTCAAATGTGACTACACAAAGTCCCCATTTGTTGTTGGCATTTTTTGTGGTCTAAGCAAGCCAAAGAGTGTTTTTGAGTACCTAGAGCAGTTTGTCAAAGATCTTCAGAATGTACTGTCTAATGGCATTATTTATAATGACAAGTAATTTGATGTACAGATTTCTTCTTTCATTTGTGATGCCCCGGCTAGAGCTTATATTAAGCAGACCAAGGCATTTAATGGCTATTCTGGTTGTGACAAGTGTTTTCAGGAGGGTGTATGGAGAAATAAAATGACATATCCTGAAACAAAAGTCAGACTTAGGACAGACTCCAGTTTCTCAGACATGGTTGATGAGGCACATCACAATGGGACGAGCCCTTTAACAGGTTTAGTTAAGATGGTTTCTATGTTTCCAACTGATTACATGCATCTCTGTTGTCTCGGAGTTACAAGGAAACTGCTTAATATATGGTTAAAGGGGAAGAATTTGGCAACAAGGGTCCCTTCCAAAACTGTACAAGCCATTTCAGGTAAACTGCTAAAGCTACGTTCCTACATGCCTTGTGAATTTAACCGTAAACCAAGGGAACTGTCAGAGTTAGATCGCTGGAAAGCTACTGAGTTGCGATCCTTCATGTTGTATTGGGGTCCTGTTGTTTTGAAGGATTCCCTCCCCAGTGAGCTGTATGACAACTTCATGTTGTTTTCTGTTGGAATGTACTTGTTGCTGTCCCCTAGTATTTCTGAGGAAATGTTGGCCTTTGCGCACAAGTTGATGGTTTCTTTTGTTGAACACTTTGGGACAGTGTATGGAAATGTGTACAATGTACACCAGCTTATTCATTTGGCTGAGGAATACAGGAAGTTTGGCACTCTAGATAATATCTCAGGATTCCCTTTTGAGAACTATCTTGGACAAATTAAGCATCTTCTACGCAAGCCACATCAGCCTCTACAACAGGTAGTGAAAAGGTTGTCTGAAATTCCACATGTTGGATCCCCATGTCCCACAGATGATAACATTTTGCGTAATATTCACACTGATGGGCCTGTCCCCCCACAGTTTACTTCTTCACAACAGTACAGGAAGGTCTCCACTCATCGGTTTACTTTGTCCACAAAGAAAGGAGACAATTGTATTGAGGTTGGAGATGGATTTGCATTAGTAGAGAATATTCTTAAATCAGAGGAAGAGGTATATATAATTTACAGAAAGTACAGACACAAACAGCCATACTACATGTATCCCTGTGAATCATCATACATTGGTACATACAAGGTCAGTGGCTTGCAAGAAGATATAGGGATAGGTAAACTTACTTTATATCAAGCGCAAATGTCTTCTCTCTCCAGACGGAGATGGTGCCATTGCAATACCACTACTTCATTTAACAGCATAACCATACTGCCCTACAAAGCTAAAGTGCAGTAACTATATTGACACACTGACTCTAACGTCGGATTTCGGGGCATAACTTACCTCATTAATAAATACACAATTAGTACAATATTACATGTACACAGATAACATGTTTGGCTGGCCAATTGAAACGCTTAAAGGAAAACTCCAACATTTTGTGAAATTAGCTTATTTAACATCTTCCCTGGAGTTGGACAAGAAGATACATACCTTTTTCGTCTCTCTGCATGCGTTGGGCTTAGGGAACGCCTGGACCGTTAGCCTAGCTTAACTTCATCACTGGAAGTGGGGCAGACATCTAGCCTAGTTCACTACAGTCAGGAAATATACTCCAAATACAACTCCCAAACGTTCCTGTAAACATGTTGTGACCTGTGTGTTTACCACGTCTCCCAGTCACACAAGTCACATGAGTCTCCCAGTCACATGAGTCTCGTGTGACTGGGAGACTTGTGTGACTTGGAGACTCGTGTGACTTGTGTGACTTGGAGACTTGTGTGACTTGTGTGACTTGGAGACTTATGTGACTCGTGTGACTTGGAGACTTGTGTGACTTGGAGACTTGTGTGACTTGTGTGACTTGGAGACTTGTGTGACGTGTGACTTGTGTGACTTGGACTTGTGTGACTTGTGTGACTTGTGTGACTTGGAGACTTGTGTGACTTGGAGACTCGTGTGACTCTTGTGACTTGGAGACTTGTGTGACTGGGAGACTTGTGACTCGTGTGCCTCGTGTGACTTGGACTTGTGTGACTTGTGTGACTTGTGTGACTTGGAGACTTGTGTGACTTGGAGACTTGTGTGACTGGGAGACTTGTGTGACTTGGAGACTTGTGTGACTCATGTGACTTGGAGACTTGTGTGACTCGTGTGACTTGGACTTGTGTGACTTGTGTGACTTGTGTGACTTGGAGACTTGTGTGACTTGGAGACTTGTGTGACTCATGTGACTTGGAGACTTGTGTGACTCATGTGACTTGGAGACTTGTGTGACTCGTGTGACTCGTGTGACTTGGACTTGTGTGACTTGTGTGACTTGGAGACTTGTGTGACTTGGAGACTTGTGTGACTCATGTGACTTGGAGACTTGTGTGACTCGTGTGACTTGGAGACTTGGACTTGTGTGACTCGTGTGACTTGGAGACTTGGACTTGTGTGACTTGTGTGACTTGGAGACTTGTGTGACTTGGAGACTTGTGTGACTCATGTGACTTGGAGACTTGTGTGACTCATGTGACTTGGACTTGTGTGACTTGTGTGACTTGTGTGACTTGGAGACTTGTGTGACTTGGAGACTTGTGTGACTCATGTGACTTGGAGACTTGTGTGACTCGTGTGACTTGTGTGACTTGGAGACTTGTGTGACTTGGAGACTTGTGTGACTTGTGTGACTGGGAGACTTGTGTGACTTGTGTGACTGGGAGACGTGGTAAATACACAGGTCACAACATGTTTACGGGAACGTTTGGGAGTTGTATTTTAATTGTATTTGGAGTATATTTCCTGACTGTAGTGAACTAGGTTAGATGTCTGCCCCACTTCCAGTGATGAAGTTAAGCTAGGCTAACGGTTCAGGCGTTCCCTAAGCCCAATGCATGCAGAGAGACGAAAAAGGTATGTATCTTCTTATAACTCCAGGGAAGATGTCAAATAAGCTAATTTCACAAAATGTTGGAGTTTTCCTTTAAATGCTTCAAAAATGCAATGTGTGTAGTGCACTTTGGCTTTGTAGGACGGTATGGGAATGGCTTGTAAGGAGAGATCATTATGAGTACCGTAAATTCTCATTTCAGCCCTTTGAAGATGAATGGTGAGGTGGTGCTGTGGTCAGCTGTACAGTTCCCAAATGGTGGGACAGCAGTAGTTCTAGAGAGCTGGTTTAATGCTAAAGACCAGACTGTGTTATGGCCCCCTAAACACATAAAGCTCACAAAAGCCCTTCGAGATGGACTGCAACCAGATGATAAATGGATCACCTATAAGGATGTACGTGAGCTTACTACGTGTGGTGAGTAATTCGTGCAACACATACACAAAAAGTGAGGACGCAAATTGTGACGATGCACATATTGCTTTGCCATGTTTTTTTATTTCTTTCTTTTAATCTTATACCTTGCCTCACACTAATTTGTTTTTTTTATCAACTTGCTTGTGAAGCACTTTGGTGTCAGCTACCGCTGCCTGGAAATGTGCTATACAAATAAAACTGACTTGACTTGACTTGACTTGACTTGACATATGATAAGAGGTGTTATATATATTTTTTCGTTAAACACTGGACTGCAGATATGTTAATTGTCATTTTCTCTCTGCTCTTTCCAGAGACCCATGATGAGGCCAAAAAACGAGAGACCAAGTACACCTCAACTATGTGTCCAACCTCTGAAATTGAATCTGAGGACGAAGGAGATCTCCGCCAGAAAAGAAGATCCAGGTACAGTGTTCACTTTGTTAAAGGGACAACTCTCCCTAGGGTGTTGTAAATAATTGCACTGCTGTTGTAGTTGCAAGTAGTGCTAAAAGGATAACACACAGTGGCCTGAGGGCCTATGTATTCAGACTTTAGCCTTGACTAATAAACGTAGTATCATAACTACATTTATTACATGTGTGTATATATATAATTTTTTTTAGGCCAAATCAGCAGTATGTGCACTCGGACTCTGATGACCACTCGAGTGGCGACGCCAAAAGAAAACATTTTGCCAAAGCACCTGATGTGGGTTTCCCAGGTATTGATGCAATGCATTTATTTTATATAGGCACTTTGGAAATGATCACTGCTACAGTTAATAATAATAATAATAATAATAATAATAATAATAATAATAATAATAATAATAATAATAATAATAATAATAATAATAATAATAAAATAATAATAATAATAATAATAATAAACAGTTAAACAAATTAGTCTGACCATGTACCGACAAATTGAGCATTTTAATTTGATTGGACTTCTGCATTTCTTGCAGTTATTCTATAGTTGGCCCAAAATATATACATTGTGAATAACATGCCAACTAAAATATGTTGTAGGACAGACTCCAAAATCGAGCCGGTCTCGTAAGGCGCTAAGATCCGGCAAGCCTCCAGTTGTGTGGCCACTAGGCCAAGAGCCTACAATGAATGGTATGTTGCTATGAATGTTAAAATGCCAACTAGATGACTGTTTAAACATGATTTGTAGCATCTTCAATTCTCACCCTGGCTTACCTTTTTTAGATTCTTTGGATGGTGGCATGATCTACAGCTATTTAGATTCGTTGCAGACTCCTGATCCAAATAACAGTAAGTGAACCCATATCTGTGTTCTTGTGAGGAGCTTGCTGGCAGGTCGCTGGCATCATGCATGCAACAGAATACATGTTTACAATGTATGCATGCCAGCCCACTACAAAAATTCAAAGCCTTCACAACTTGCAAGCAATGTCACAATAAAAATGTGTAGTTGTACATAATGCTTTTATATTGAGCACAATTTCCACCATGTTTGAGTCGCAACTTATTTTACATTTCCCCTTTGTAGATCTGGTTACTAGCAACTACCGGCAATCGCTAACTCAACATAATGGTGAGTTATCAAGCAGTCTCATAACATAATATTCTGGCATGTTTAAAATATCTGTATTGTCTCGCATTGTCTTTGATATTTTTTATTAAAGTAGTATTTGGCAGTGCACGTGAAATCAGCTGAATGGAAATCAAACATTTTCTCACATGGGGGATTACAATAGCGTCATTTTCTAATAACTTTGTGTATTTCCTACTGTGTTTCAGCCGAGATGCCAGGATTTGATATTGTACAGTACCACCAGCTCCAGCAGGCCTCACATGTCCAGCAGCTGCAAGATCGACAAAGTGCAAGTAGTGGTATGATACTGTACTCTTTCAGTAACAGTGTTTTGAGAGACGGGGATACAACTCCTTACACCCCTTCCTGACATAGAGCGACGCGAGCGAGCGAGAAAAAGTGATTAAAATGTATTAGTTTCAATCAGACTATCCTGACCTGCCGCGAGCGACAGTGAACTGAGCAGCGATGTCGTTCACCCCTCAAATATTCGCTCGCTGTGTCTCTAGTTGAGCGATTACGCGGCCGAGTCCCGCCCCTAAACACTTTTTATTGGTCGAGAATCCAGGTAACACACACTCGGACACGCGCTGCGTCATATCAGGACAGTGTCGTGTGCGATTTTGTCTCCAGTTCGCTCGCTTGCTGCCTGTCAGGAACCGGTGTTAGTGATTATGACATGTATGTTAGTTTGACTGACAAGTCAGATTTTGTATTTATTTTTAAATATAATGATTTGTCTCTCAGGGTTTCCGTTAGAAAAAATTGTTGCCGGTCTCCGTGACCTGCAAGATTTCAACTACCGGACAAATGAGATTAATTCCGGTCATAGTTTATTGAGCTTTAAAACAATTGATAGGCAGGCTCATGTCATCCTCAAGGCATGTAGATTTATAATATTATTACTTAAAACTAGGCTACTTTTGCGTATACAGTCATTAATATATTCCAAATAAAATAAGTCCCTCGATACTCCGTCTCCGTGCTGCTGCTGACTTGAAATAAAATAGACCGCGTATGTGGCAGTCGGTCCGACACTGAACAGCAGTCTGTTATAATCACATTTTTATGAGCTAACGAATTCCGTTATATTGGACATTTGTATTAATTATATCAAGCGAAGAACTGAGAAAGCAGAGAGACTGCAACATTATCGTGGTTTGCGTGACTACTCTCTCCACCTCAATGTCACGCGGTCGAAAAGGGCGCTTGTCTATTGGACAGTGGAAATGTGTGTGTGGCTGCGATCCTGTGTGTGCGCGCGCGCGTGTGTGTGTGTCTGTGTGTGTACTGCGGAGCCCAGATCAGCGGAGCCGAGTTTTGACATGGCATTGATCCATTGTTCTATTGAAGCACATTACCTACCACCATCCTCTCGCTAAACAACTTGTAGACCACGGTGTTTTTATGAGTGCCCACAAGTAGCCGTTTTAATAATATAATAAGCCGCGCGCCTCGGTAATAATAATAAGCCGCGTTTTTTCTTCCTTCTTCCCAAGATGCACAGACATAGAGAGAGAGAGAGAGATAGATAGATAGATAGATAGATAGATAGATAGATAGATAGATAGATAGATAGATAGATAGATAGATAGATAGATAGAGAGATTAGATGCAGTGTGCTTGTTTTGCAGTGAGTGCTGCGAGCAGTGGTAATAATAATCACTTCCTATATTTGGTTCGCGTTTGGTCCGATGAAGCGAACCGAGACCTACGTTTTTAAAGCTCTCGCTGACAACGTCGTTGTCATTATTAGAAGCAACGAGGAAACAAATGTAATGATCGTTTCGTTCATCGCATAGGCTATTTAATTTTAGCCTATTTTAATACAATTCAAATAATCAAATTGTGCTTAGACTCAGGGAATTATTTTCACCGGACATTAAGACCGGAGAAATTAAATATGTCGGACTTCAGGAGATTTTGCCGGACAAATACCGGTAATTACCGGCTAACGGAAACGCTGTTCTACAGGGATGTCGGGATGCAGCTCGGGGCAATACAACAGTCCCCCTGGTCTCTCACAACATGCACAAAATGGTATGCCATTTTAGAGGGAACTACCACCAGTTTGATCCAATGCAGTCAAACTATAGTGAAATATATATCTATGATTTTGTTTCTACAGCGATGTCAGGATACAGCTCAGGGCACTACAACACCCCATCTGGTGTTTCACAGCGTAGACAGATGGCCGGCGATGACGGGCAGCTTATGAAAGGCAAGTCTATTGGACATGGTGTAATTCCTTGTGTGATTTGCTGCTTATTTTTATTTCTCACTTAATGATTTTAACTCTTCTTCTGAAGACCTTACCATCCAGAAGATGAATTCAATGCTTGCTGAATTACTTGTCGTGGTGAAGGATCTGTCCAGAGATGTGCAGTTCATCAAGACCGAGTTGGCTGAGGGCAACATATCTGGTGGGACCAGGGGACACGGGGTGGCCACCACAACCACTATGCTCCCCTTCCAGCTGCCAATCGCCAGTGAACAAGACTTCAATGAGGCAGAATCATTACTGATGGAGCAATCAGTCCGTCAAAAGATGGTAATTTATTGAACTGCATTCATTTATCAAATGTAGATCATTTCAGTGTGGTCTTGTTCAGGGGAAAAATTTGTTTAGCACTTTCTAGTTCAAAACGTGTTAGAGCTTGTATATCTGCTATTTATGAAACGTTTTGAAATTGTTCAAATATACCGTTTACATATGGACAGGAGGGTTAATGTGGTTAAACCTAATGACTGGCATGGGCTGGAATATCAGTGCACATAGACGCCTGCGCAATAGAGCACGCGAAGCAGCTGCTCTACGACTATTGAACATGGGGGGCAAACGTCTGATTTTGCTCCCCCACTTTTTGATCATATGAAAAATATGATATACCCCCCCCTCCCATATATAAATCTAACCATAACTACGTAATTTCAATCAAATTAATAATACGCAATGACACTTAATAGCAAGTTTTTAAGTTTCCAAAGATTGCGACCCCCCCCCCCTGCTCCCCCATATGGTTTGATCCAGTGCCTCTCCAAGTCCAACCCCCAGCAGAGCAGACAGTGGCGCAGCCGGCGCTGCAGGTAGGCTAAGTGTAAATATCAAAGGCCATAGAAGTGTGTCATTTGGTGGCAGGCAGGATTTTCCAGTAAGTTGTTTATGATTGTTAAGATTATTTATGTTAGACATGTCGTTTACTATTGAGAGGTAGAGGTTCTACCACGCAATACAATAAAAGTGTTTCACATCCCGAAATGCCATCTGGTCATACCAATAATAATAATAATAATAACAAAGTTTCCCTCTGGTTGGCATTAGCTTTAGTGCTAGCCGCTAGCTAACGTTGTCATATATCTAGATATGTGGTGTCGTCAGCTGGATAACGTTGACTTCGTTTGCAAATTTTAACATTCGCGAGCAGGGCCGGATTAACGACGGCCGCGGCCCGTGGGCCTTTAGTGACGAGGGCCCCCCCCCCAAAAAAAAAAAAAAGATTTAATTTTTTTTTTTTTTATATATAATAATAATAATGCAATAAAAGTCTGAAAATGAAGGGATTATATCCATGAGTGTCATTTTTAGAAATTAAGGCCTGCCTCTTATATAAGCCTCTCTAAGTGCTCTTTGCAGCTGAGGTAAATAGAAGACCCGTCCTATATTTGAGGATTTACGGTAAATCAAGATGTTCAATTATCTTAAGGTACAATACCTGAAATGAAAATGTGTGTGTGTGTCCAGCCAACCAGGTAACATGGCAGAAAAAAGAAAGAATACAGACATCGGAGCATTTTTCAGTACACCAAAATGCAAAGTAAGAACCCTAGTAGCCTAATAGCTCAAAGACTTAAAGGGTGGGCTCCACAAATAATGGATTGCACGGTGTTAATTGCACCTTTACTTACAATTCATTATGAATTGTAAATGGGGGACCCTGATGTAAACAAAACAAAAGTCTTTCTCTGGTCTGCAATCCCTTAACAATTGTGTGTATTGAGCTGTACTATATTGTACCCATTCTGCAATATGTTAATAACATTTTTAATCAATCAATAACAGATTGCAGAATGGGTACAGTACAGTACGGCTCAATACACACAATTGTTAAGGGGATGCAGACCAGAGAAAGACTTTTGTCTTGTTTACATCAGGGTTCCCCATTTTCAATTCATAATGAATTGTAAGTAAGGGTGCAATAGAAATGTTTCATAATGATGTTCAGTGTATTCATAAGTGTATTGCTCTCCTTAATGTAGAATGATATGGTGACTGTACAGACTCAGGAAGGAGAGAAAGAGACCAAAGAGTTACAGGTAGTGGAAATATCAGACAGTCAGCTTAAAGTGTAGGATAACATAACAAATTAAGACACAAATTCTTGGATTATATATCCCCCCTCTCTCCCTTTCTTTACAGAGTAGCATAAAGATTGTGTATTCAAACCGGTTCAGTGTATTCATAAGTGTATTGCTCTCCTTAATGTAGAATGATATGGTGACTGTGCAGACTCAGGGAGGAGGCAGAGAAGGAGAGAAAGAGACCCAAGAGTTACAGGTAATGGAAATATCAGACAGCTTAAAGTGTAGGATAACATAACAAATTAAGACACAAAATAGGCTATATTTACAGCAGACCCTGTTATTGTTCCTTGTTGGTATTTTTTCTCTCTTTCTTATTAAAAACTTGGCCTATTTGAAAGGAGATTGATTTAATAAAAATAAAAGAGCAAAAAAAAAATATACAGTATATATACAGTATATAAATATATGTATATTAATATATTATTATTATTATAGTAATTGGCTATCATACTGCAATATAAACTGAGTTTTATAGTGAAAAGAGCAGCTTTATTGGTCAAGATTGAAGGCTCTATATTGCAGGAAATTGCATGTACAGGTTCATTAAATGAAAAAAATATCTGCCGTGGAGGGGGTCGTGCCGGACACCCTCCAAACCACCCCTTGCATGTCAAAAGAAGAAAAATAAAAAAAACTATAATAAAAAAAAAAATTAAAAAAAATTGCACCCCCACTTTCAACTATAACTAGGCGGCCATGTCAGTGCATGCATAAAGTGTGTGTATAAACAAGTTGGTTGCTCTGTGTTCATAAAATAAATGTTATGCTGTTTCTAACGCAGGGCCTTCATTTTCTTCTCTCTGATTTAGATTTCTCGCCTGGCTTTGGTAGGAGGCACCAATTCAGAGAACCTGATCAGACTGATGTTGAAAACTGCTATGACCAACGCCCTGGCCAGTGGGTTCAACTGGGCTGGAAAGAAAGACAAGCGTTGTTCAGAAAGCAAGAAGCCATTCAAGCACACCACACTACAAGCCTGCATGTTTGGTGAGCTTCCTCCCCTGCAAACTACTTCATAGCTTAAGTTTAGGTAGTGAGGTGGTGATGCTGGTGATGCTGGTGATTCAGAATATAATTATGCTGTTGCAAAAACTTAAAAAAAAAGTGTTATGTTGGAATAAAGTGATGAAAGTGCAACCTATAAGAAATGGACAACGTAATTGGTGAGCTTTAGAGGTGCATGGATACACATTGTATTGCCTAGATGGTGTCAGGCTAGGCGATTGCTTCTCTTTCCTGTCCAGTCTAACTGGATGCTGACTGTAGCTTGTTACTGTAGACCTACAGAGTGAGTAATTGAGTGATTAAAAAAAATCGCACTCGTGTGAAGTGAGGGGTGCTCTTATCATCGTACATCATCTCACCTCTCTTCCTCACTTTTTTATTTTTGTGTCTATCAGCTGCTGCTCGACAGTTTGACCCCAAGCTGACCGACCAGGACTACAGCGAAACTGTCAAGAAGTGGCTTCGTTATGCGCCAGACCGGGAGGGAGGCATCTCAAGGAACCGAAGTGACCCAAACTTAAGTCAAGCGAACCAGAGTCAAACTTAGGGTACCCCAGCACACACCGTTTCCCTGGTTCATACAGTACAAGGAATTACCCTCATGGACACTGTTCTTCCATGGACGGCATCTACTTGAATGACTTGCTGCTTCAGCCTGTTCTTGGAACCGAAGTGACCCAAACTTAAGTCAAGCGAACCAGAGTCAAACTTAGGGTACCCCAGCACACACTGTTTCCCTGGTTCATACAGTACAAGGAATTACCCTCATGGACACTGTTCTTCCATGGACGGCATCTACTTGAATGACTTGCTGCTTCAGCCTGTTCTTGGAACCGAAGTGACCCAAACTTAAGTCAAGCGAACCAGAGTCAAACTTAGGGTACCCCAGCACATACTGTTTCCCTGGTTCATACAGTACAAGGAATTACCCTCATGGACACTGTTCTTCCATGGACGGCATCTACTTGAATGACTTGCTGCTTCAGCCTGTTCTTGCAGTGTTTATTTGTTTATTTTTTATTTGAACCTTTATTTACCCAGGGTAGGTTCGCTGAGCACGGATGCTCTTTTTCAGCTACGCCCTGCTTCACATTCACAGAGTTCCATTCACACCTGGGAGCTGCCCAGTACAACCACAGTCTGACACTGTTGGCCACTGAGCAACTCCACTGGAGCAGTTGGGGGTTTAGTGCCTTGCTCAAGGGCACTTCAGCGGTTGGTGTTAAGGGTATGGGAGAGAGTTAAATGGGAGAGAGTTATAGAAACATTAGGGGTGTAACGGTACACAAAATCCACAGTTCGGTACGTACCTCGGTTTTGAAGTCACGGTTCGGTATTATTTTCGGTACAGTGGGGGGGGGGGGGGGGGGGGGGGGGGGAATACAAAATAATTTGCTTTTCATTTATCTATTTATTTAACTGTATTAAACAATATAAAACGAATTGGCCATAATTGACTGAGCAAACTAATGCTTACTGCTGTAACCTACTAATAACACTTAAGTAAATCTGAAGATTATTATATAGCAGATGCCTTGGAGGATAAGTCGTGGACAACTGTAGATCATCTGAGCTCCACTGTGTTTAAATTCAAATCCTCTGCCATTGTTATTTAACCCTTGTGTCTGAAAACTAAAGTATTATACTCTTATTAGGGGACTAAATTGAAAAACTCCATAAAAAGATTATGTTGAAATAATTTCCCACTTTCTTTTCCATAAATATTTTATTCAACTTCAGCCCTGATCATAACCATTTTTTATATAATTTTTGTAATGAAATACTCCCACTTTTCTGAAAAGAGTTGTTAAATATGACAAAAAAAACAATATGTGGTGGTTATGATCGGGCTGAAGTTGAATAAACAATTTATGAAGAGTAAAAAAAAAATACAAGATAATTAAAAGATTATGCCACATATTATGTTGGCTACAAACATAATCACTGCAAAGTTATCAAACAAATAAGAATCTGATCAGACACAAGGGTTAAGTTGTTGTTCCCTTTCTAATTTCCTCAAAAACATCTAGTCTAGTTAATGTGATCAATATTATTTGACAATTGATGCTTTTTGTTGGACATTTCAGTCAGTGAGCTCATACTTTGAGCTCATAAATGTATAGTTCTGTATCACACTAGCTCACGCTCAGCGTCTCATGCATGGCCGCCTAGTTATAGTTGAAAGTGGGGGTGCAAGTTTTTTTTTTATTCTTTTATTTTTTTACATTTTTTTTTAATTTTTTTTGCAAGGGGTGGCAGATTTTTTTACATTTAATGAACACCTGTATGTGCAATTTCCTGCAATATAGAGCCTTCAATCTTGACCAAAATAAAGCTGCTCTTTTCACTATAAAACTCAGTTTATATTGCAGTATGATAGCTATAATAATAATAACTTCACTGCGAGGGCTCTTTTAGCTAACGCTAGCTAGGCACGTATGATAGCCAATTACTATTATAATAATAATAATAATAATAATAATAATAATAACTTTCCCATCCTCCCAAAGCCCCTCCAGCCCCGTTCACATCCGCAGCACCAACAACAACAACAACAACTAATTGACGCTATCAATAGCCCCAGTGAGCGCGGCGGCTGAATGAATGAAAACTTTATTTAACAGATTGCAGAATGGGTACAATACAGTACGGCTCAATACACACAATTGTTAAGGGGCTGCAGACCAGAGAAAGACGTTTGTCTTGTTTACATCAGGGTCCCCTTTCGTGACTGTGCTGCACCGAGTGAATCCACAGTCACTTGCTCCTCAATGGGAAACCAACCTAGATTTACCATGAAGGACTGGTTCTGGCCGAACCGTTCGTTATACAAGTATCACAGAGACATTACAAAGGTGCTCACAGTTGCACGAGGGGTTCGCACAGAGATACGGGATGGTTTGAAAGCTCGGCGTTGCTAATAAATATTTTTTTTATTTTTTTTATAAACTGCTCAAAGCGGCATTATTTCAGCCGTTGGGTGATCACAGCGCCTGCGCACCATCCTGTATCTCTGGATTCACTCGGTGCAGCAGCGCCGAGGCTCACCATACGAGAAATATTCAGTTTCAATCTGTTTGCGCATTTAGTATACAGTCACAGTGTTCGACTTACGTGATGATTTGCTCCATTTTGATGTAAACGCAGAAGAATAATCCTCACGAGTCACAATGTTATCCAATATCCAGCCTGAATTTTTCAAACGCTTTCGAAAAAGCCGCCTCCCCCAACATGTCGTATACGTCATGCCGACGAACCGTGGCCCGTGGGCACTGGATCAAACCATTAAAGTGGGGGGGTCACACAATCTTTGGAAACTTAAAAACTTGCTATTAAGTGTCATTGCGTATTATTAATTTGATTGAAATTACGTAGTTATGGTTCGATAAGATTTATATATTGGGGGGGATATTTATATCATATGATATGATCAAAAAGTGAGGGAGCAAAGAGACAAGCTTGCTCCCCCAAGTTCAATAGTCCTGGAGCCCGTGCATCGTCTGCTCCGTTAAGTGGGCGCCTATGGTCTCATGCATATATCTCGCTTCAGCATATATACACTGAATAAATTTCAAAATGTACCTTTAAATGCCAGCATTCATCTGGCCACACCCCCATCCGCTTACCTATATAAGCAGGGGTGGTGCCACACACTCATCTCCTTCTCAAATTTCATCACAAGCAACGTGTTGCTATATGCCCACTTGACGTGGAGAAAAATATTAGCTGGAAAAGCAATGTTTACGAGGAAAGGAAGAACAAGGAGATACGTTGACATCATATCTTTATTTTCTCTCTCACTATTTTCGAGAAAATACGGCGATATTGTCTTCGTCACTGGAGTGTCTGGAAGATGGTGATCATTCTAAAAATCCTCCACCGGTTTTCGTATTGGGAGCACGCCGCTGCATGCCTCTCAACTGCAGTTCCTTGCTGTGTTGGTTGGGGTGAAACCTTTCAGGACACAGCTGAACTGTAGGACGCGCCGCTGTTGTGAGAAGCGGTGGGTTTCAGGTTGGGTGAGTACTGTTTGCTTGCGGCTCCACTTGTCTGTTAGTGCTATGGGGGCTAACTGACAATGTTTACGAACACCGGCCCCAGTTTAAGGTCTTTTGGTTCAGCCTCTTGGGCAGCAGCGGAAGACCTTGATCTGAAGCCCATTATAGTTTGACTAGTGGGCCACGACCATTAACACTGGTGATCCCTGTGTTTTCTGGACGAGTGGATATCTCTCTGTCACCGTGTTAAGGCCCCATCTTTCATAGCCAAATGAGAGTCACGAGGAGATATGGGCATAGATGTTCTTTAGCGGAAGATCTGTGTTCAAAGTCAGCTACACAGGCCAGTTGGGTATTGTGCTGGCTCCGTCGGGTGTTGGTAAAATCACCGTTGTAAAACTGTGTTAACATCTTGTTTATCTTTTCTCTTAAAAAGTGAGGAGGGTTTCAGAACGGCGGCCGGTCTGGGTGAGTGTTATATCATTGTGTACAAGTTCAGGTGATAGCTGCTTAGCTTACGGTTAGCCAGTCAGATGTTAGCTGCGGCGTTAGCCTGCTGTGATCACTGCGTGGCCTACCTAGGTTGGGCCTACTGTTAGCCAGTCAGCTGTTAGCTGCGGCGCTAGCCTGCTGTGATCACTAGGAAACGTTAGCTTGCTGCTATCGGCCAAGGCCCAGCGCGGGGTGGTTCCGGCTCCTCGCGCGCCACCGCGAGCTCCCCTCTGGTCGCGTGCGCCATTGGCTCGGCGTCTCGCGGGCAGGGGCAGTAGCGACCGACGGTTGGAGCGGCCGTTAGCTTAATGCTACTCTGTTGAACGTGCTTTGATTATAACATGTTTTAAACACTCTTGACTACGACGTCATCTTTGACAGAGGATGTTCGTCGAACCTGCCCTGGGCCAGGACGGCAAAGCCTGCGTCAACAAAGGGGACCGCAGCGACGGGTTGGAGCGGCGACGCTGCCCAGATCGAACAACACAGGACGGCTGTGTTTTCTACGGTGTCTTGAG
Source organism: Notolepis coatsorum (assembly GCF_963971535.1). Taxonomy (NCBI): domain Eukaryota; kingdom Metazoa; phylum Chordata; class Actinopteri; order Aulopiformes; family Paralepididae; genus Notolepis; species Notolepis coatsorum. The sequence continues at coordinate 67,958,645 of NC_140177.1, read as the reverse complement.
ACTGCACTTCGTTGATCTACGCTCCGGGTAGGCCAGGTCTGACCAGACCTTGTACACTTCTTCTGGCTTTCCCTTCTAAATGTTTTGTAAATAACGATGTTTTCCAAAACGAGTGTTACTGCACTACATTTAGGATACGACGCGAGTTGTGTGTGAATTGTCTTGTCACTAGGTATTTAGCTTCTCCGTGCAAATCGGGTTGTTGTTTCAGATGTGAAAATGATCTGGTTTGTTGTGTTGAGAAACATCATGTGTGTTTATATGTACTGTGTACTCACAACTAAGGGGGTTAACTAACCTATAAAGCTATGCTTAGTGACAAATGAGTAAAGAATGTTCTTTTCTCAGCCTGTAATGACAATGAACAGTGTGTTCACATATTAACAGGTTTTCCTGTTTTAACTGGCCGTATTAAGGGTAAAGTAGGAGGATTGTGTTTCCCCCCGGTTCCCTGGGGACTTCTTCATCCTCCTATCAGACATGTTGTTGCACTACATTGTGTCTCTGTGTGGTAGGGATGCGATGTAACCCTTAGCTTGATTGCTGAGGTTGTGCTAAAACAGCTGGAGAAACTTTATTTTCCTAAAAGAAAAGATTGTTTGGTCGCTTTCGTGTGTGCTTAGCAAGGCCTGTGGAATTATGTATTCTCTCATTATGAAAAACGGCGTTCCTCTGTAGAGTGTTTTTGCCATTTTTTGTAGGTGATGATGGGTTGTGTGTGTCATGTGACCTACAACTGGGTTGGACTGGCCACAGAAGCACATGTGTAAGTTTGGTACCGGGGCTCTTGAAGAGCCCTCTCTATTCTGTGTTTTTTTCCTTAGTAAAAATCAGATAGCAGGTTAGCTCATGCGCTGTGTGAAGCTGTCAGACGCTTCATAGAGCTGACTATGACTGTGTCATATTCTCTTTTTGTCATTACATCGTATCATGGGTGTGGGGTCGTAAAGGGGTGAACTGGTAACCTTTCCTTCCCCTTTTTTCTGTTGGTCAGGGGTAAACCTGTCACGTTGCGGTTCGGCACGTTACAGGGTGAGGGGGAGTTTCCTGGTCACACGGCCTGGAATATTGGGCGTGTGCACCACAGAAATTCCCCCGCCATAGAGTACGTCACCGTGCGCGTCTCTGTTGGTAGGACTTCCGTGTGCTGTTCAGGTCCATGTGATGGATCTGTTTCGGGGGGTGGTCAGGGCTCCTCCTCACCAAGCTCCTATTCGGGCCTTCTGTGAGTTGGGACTCCTCCTTCCATGTGAGGGAGCCTCCTTCAGAGTACAGAGCCTCCTCCTCAGATTGTCAAGGTGAGTGGACCCTCTAGAAGGAGTCCTACTCTATTGTGTATGTATTCGATTCAATTCGATTATTGAGTGTGTATGGGTTCAGTGCCTCCTCCCCGGAGAGCCCTAAATCCAATTTTTTACATGGCTCAAGGTGCAATATATTCTTTTCAATCTGTACAGCTCGCGTGGGAAGTCTCTCTGGGGATTCCCGTCTCCTTCCTATGGGAGGGTGGTGGGATGTAAAAATGTGAAAAAAATTTACCCCCGGCTGTGTAGACTGGGATACATACTGTTGGTGCTTCCTTCTTTTCTACTAAAAAGAGTTGGAGTTAGGAAGTGTCACACCCCTCTTGTCGTTCCCCATGGCGCCTTGGGGATTCAATGACAGGTCTAAATAGCCTGTTCATTGATGTGGGTGTGTCCCGACGCACGTATAGTGCTAGCTCGGGGTGTTCTGTAAACAGGCGACTGACTGGCAGGCCTTGGTTGCTTGAGGTTAAAACGGCGTTTTTATAAAGCAACTGGGATGGAGGTTTTTCCTCTTCCGAGGACCAAATCCAACGACCTGGTTTTTGTTATCGACGGATTCTCGTTCATGTCTGGGGGATGATGACGGAATGGATCTGAACATATGTAGAGGGGTCTCACGCCCTGGGGGTGGGCCACCGGGCACGGTTCGCCCGAGCGTCTGGGTGGCGCCTTCTTTTCATGTTTAAGATCAACACGCATATCTGCCCTTTCTCCTGGAGTAGGCATGTCGGCGTGGTTAGGGCACAGGACTGGTTCTGGTCACGCTGGTCCGGATCAGTTGAACCCGTTGTCCGCCGGGGATGCAGATCTGCTGTTCTGGTACCCTGAGGGACTTGGGCTTTTTTCAGGGGGAAAAATGCCAGGTTGGTCCGGGTGTCACAGGGTTAAGCACTATGGAGACCCTGGTTGGGTATGTTTTTTACTCAGCACTGTTGTAATGGCTTACGGCCATGCCAACCTGTACACGCTCGATCTCGTCAGATCTCGGCCGCTACACAGGTTGGTCCTGGTTAGTACTTGGTTGGGAGACCGCCTGGGAATACCAAGTACGGTGTGCTTGGGGTTGGTTCTCCATTCCTTTTCGCTCCTCTCTCACGCATGGCGAAGAGGGGCCTGTTGGGGTGGTCTTTGACCTCCTCTGGTGACCCTGTGCTTCCCGTATCGCCGGGCCCGGTCCGAAGTAATGTTTCGTCGACCCATAGGCCTGGGTTAACCCTTTTTTTTAAAACTGAAACACTTGTACTGCGGTATAGCCGGTGTATACCCGCAGGTGTGTTTTGGAGTTTTTTCTTGAGGGGTTATAGGAACAACCACCGCATTGGGTAACACCAAGGTGGTTGATTCCCTGGTGTGTTGGAGCAGTGTCAACTCCCGGGTTCACCGTTTGAGGGTGCCCCTGCACGTTCATGACGTCTGCCAATCGTGTCAGCCTTCTCTGCCTCAACCCCTCTGGGTGTTTTTTTTTTTAAATGGAGGCTTGGTCATGCAACACCGCCAGCTTCCGCCCCTTCCGCCGGGGCGGCTGTGTTCAGCTGTCCCCTCTGGCGCCTGTCTCGTCCGCAGTCTCCAGGCTAGGGTTAATAGCCTGTTGCCTGGTTTTTCCCCGGTGCGCTGCCTGCTTCCGTTGGTTAACCTTTTTTGTGTGCTTACGGCCATGCTGACTGCCTGTTCTGCAGGGTCAGTGTGCCAGGCGGTGTACTATTGGGGGGACAGGGCCCGCTCGGCTGAGGGGCCTTTGTCCGAATACGCTGGCGATGTGGGGGGCGGGGTCACTAAGTGCCCACCTGGTGGGGTCTTGATGCTGGCATCATGGACTTCTCCGGGCCCCCGTTCCAGGGGGTCCAGTCCCTTTGGTGGGTCTGGGTCTTCCTTCGCGCTCCGCTGCTACGGCCTTGCCACGGGGTTGGGTTTACCCTTGACCCCGTGATTCTGGGGGCAGTAACAAGGTTTTTCCCTCCGTTCGTTCCCGGGTGGCATGCGGGTTGTGCGTGTGTGTGTAGTCGTGGGGTCAAGCCACGGTCTGCTCACCCTGTGCGTTGAGTTGCTTGAGTGCCTCTTCGCACGGTCGGCTCCGTCGCCCTCCCGTGAAGCCCTCAATAGGGGGGGTGCCCTCCATTAGGGGGGGTCGGGGGGGCTCGGTCCTCCCTGATGGTTGTGGGGGGCCTCAGCAGGGTACATTTGTCGAGCTTCTAGCTCCCGCTCAGCTCCTATTATGCATGAGACGCTGAGCGTGAGCTAGTGTGATACAGAACGTTAGGTTATGACTATAACCAAGTTCTGTTAACACTAGTGAACGCTCAGCGTCTAGACGCCGCTGCGGCCCTTGATTTTTCATTGTGGTGAAATTTGTTGGGAAGGAGATGAGTGTGTGGCACCACCCCTGCTTATATAGGTAAGCGGATGGGGGTGTGGCCAGATGAATGCTGGCATTTAAAGGTACATTTTGAAATTTATTCAGTGTATATATGCTGAAGCGAGATATATGCATGAGACGCTGAGCGTTCACTAGTGTTAACAGAACTTGGTTAAAATGATTGAGACAACGCAATCTTGTCTTCGTTGTGCATGAATGCGTGTGCTCACCACACACAATACGTGTGTCACTATTCTGGCAGTGGCTATATATAGTATGAAAGGTCTGTTATAAGGTTTGTTATTTTTTTTTGATAATTTTTTTTTTATTATTATTCACATGAAACAAGACAACACATTAATCACAATCACAATACATAGAACTTCACAAGAAAATAACAAAAACAATAATAATACAGACTAACAATTTATACAGACAAAGAGAAAAGAAAACAGAGTTCAACCTTCTAAATTTTTATTCCAAGGGGTACTATCCAATAAATGGTCTTTCCCAGTGTTCAGCCCCGATTCTCGGCCGTGTGACCCTATATTAATAAAACGTACATCTCCAATCCACCACAAGGACCATTTTTTGAGAACACGACCCGAAAACAGAGCAATGGACCTTCATGAAAAAACAAAAACCTGTAGAGGTGTTCCATAGACTCACAGAGACCGTGTAAAAGTGGCCAAACAGTGAAGAAATAGTTAAATAGCTGCCCCCCCATAAAATCCCCAGCTAAACTCAAGAGGACAAGACAAAAGACAAGACAGACAAAACATTTCCTCCTCCCCCTCCCAAGAGACCGCCGGACTCACCCGAACACGCACCTCAACCCCGCTCACGGCGGTCCTCACCTTTTCGACTGCTGCAAACCACAGGTCAATACCTGCCTGTCCCACCCCAATCACCCGCGCCGTGGATATCTCCAGATAAATCACATCCAATAGTGTTAGGGACCAGTTAATCACTGTAAGCTTCTCAGGCTCCTTCCATCTCATTGCTATTAGTTTCTTCGCTGCTGTGACACCCGCTAGGACAACCCTTTTTAGTTGAACGGACGCAGGTAGTGTCGTTATATCGTTCAGGAGTAGCGTAACAGCTGTGAATGGGATAGTTAAGCCACACAGATCTGAAAGTTTGTCTGTTATTGACCTCCAGAAGCGGGCCACTGGTGGGCAATCCCAATACATATGCATATAAGTGCCAGTGGCCTTTTGAGAGCACAAAGTGCACCGAGAGTCGGTTATCAGTCCCATAGCAAATAGCTTCCTAGGTGTAAGATAGGTCCTATGAATATAATTAAAATTAATTTGCTGGTGATTGGGGTTGCGGGAAGACAATGCCACATTTGCCCAAACATCATCCCAGTCAAACTCGGGGTCCAACTCCGGGATATCCACACGCCAGATTGTATCCAATGATAGATTTGTATACGTGGATTGAATTAAGAGCGTATAAAAGTCTGAGACAAACCCTCTGGAGGTCGTCCTGTCCACAATGAGCCTGAGGAAGGGGTGTGGGTGCAAAGCTTGAGCCCACGGCACGCCATGCGCCCTCAGTGCTGACCTTAGTTGAAGATAAAGAAAGAAGGACTCGCCGGGAAGATCATAAAATTCTCTTAAGTCCTGAAACGCACGGAGGCCGTTCTAATCATAAATATCCTCCAGAGTATGCACCACCCTCCTTTGCCATTGAGGAATATTAACCGGCTTGTGCCCAATAAGTAATTGCTGGTTATTAAAAATTGGAGAGTCCAGGTGCCATGGGCATTTAACCCCACACGACCTCTGTACATTACGCCACGTTTGGATCACGTGAGTTATGATCGGTCCATACCTCAGCCGGCATTTCGAAATAGAGACAGTGGAGTACACCACATCCTGCAATCTTAGCGGTGAGACCGCCGCCGCTTCTAAGGAGCGCCAAGATACAGCATCTACAGGGTCTAGCCAGCACATCAGAGGTCTCAGTGAGAAGGACCAGAAATAAAGCTTAAAATCAGGGATTGCGAGGCCCCCATCTTGTTTCCTACGTTGAGTAGTAGCTCTTTTGATTCTCGGGCGTTTGTTATTCCAGATAAACTTAGATACCATCGATTGTACCTTGCGCCAGTGGTCTATTGGAGGGGGCAGGGGGAGCATTGAGCTAACAAAATGTATCCTAGGCAGAACGTTCATTTTGATTATGGAAGCTCGGGCTTGTAAGGAGTTAGGAAGGGACGACCATCTGTCTAGATCCTGGCGTATTTTATCATAAGTACCTGTGAAGTTGTACTTAGTAGTTTGACTCAGCGTGGGGAATATCTCTATACCTAAGTATTTAAAATGTTCCACTATGGGGATATCAGCTGGTAGTCGCACCGCCTTGGCCAGCTCATTAAGAGGTAGGCAGGCTGATTTGTTCCAGTTAATCTTAAAGCCTGACAATTTACCAAAGTCGTCGATTATTTCCAATAATTTTGTGGCCGACCGGGAAGGGTCATCCATAAAAATCAGTAGGTCATCCGCATAGAGAGCAATTTTGTGTGGTGTATTATTGATCATTATGGGGACGATGTCCTCTGATTGCCTAATAAATTGAGCCAATGGTTCGAGGGAAAGCGCGAATAGTCCCGGGCTCAGAGGACAACCCTGTCTAGAAGATCTGGAGACTGGGAAAAGTGTGGAACAGTTTTTGCCTGTCAGTATCATTGCCGACGGCGAGGCATACAGGACTTTAATCATATGAATAAAATTCTTTCCAAGACCCATGACCTCAAGTACCTTCCACAGGTATGACCATTCTAGTCTGTCAAACGCCTTCATGGCATCCAACAACAGAACAGTGGACGGAGCTGTATTGTCTTTACTGTTATCGACTACATGCAACAGCCTCCTAAGATTATCTGCAGCCAGGCGCCCCGGGATAAAACCGGTTTGATCGCAGTGTACCAATACCGTCATAAATCTCTGCAGGCGACGGGCCAGCACCTTGGCAAACACTTTTAAATCGGCCCGAGAAGACTCAAGGGCCTATAGCTACCACAATCATTGGGATCTTTGTCCTTCTTGAGAAGTAAAGAAATCAGCGCCATGTTGACATCTCTTGAGAACTCCCCTTGTTCGATAGCGTAATTGATCATATCGAGCAACAATGGACCCAGTTGGTCCCAGAAAGCTAAATACACCTCGGGTGGAATACCATTCCAGCCTGGTGCCTTACCCCTCTGCATTTCAGCAATCGTCTCCCTTAGTTCATTAAGGGTGATCGGTTTCCCCAGTTCCTTAGCCTCTTCCTCAGAAATGTGGGGTATATCAAGCCCGCCAATGAACGATTCAAATTTAGAGTCGTCGAGATTAACCTCTGAGCTATATAACTGTGAGTAAAACTTTTTATTTATTTTTTTGATCAAATTTTTTTATTATTAATCACATGAAACAAGACAACACAATAACCACAGTAACAAAAAACATAACTTCACAGGAGAATAACCACCAATAATAATACAGAATAATACAGAATAATAAATTATAATAAAGACAAAAAGAAAAAGAAACAGCGTCCAACCTATCAATATAGATGGCTATTTCAATAACAAAAAGGTTTTCAAACATGCCAACCTTTCCCCACCTTTACAAAGTGGAGTGACTTCACAGATTGTTTACGAGAGTGTTGCCGCAGATTTACTGTAGATAGCCTAGGTCCCTTACACATGTTCAAGACTGCCAAACTCGCAGAAGGTAAAGTGTAAGAAGAAAGAAAATCTTCCTCCAGGTTGGTTGACAGGTCAATCAATCTGCCAATATTAGTCCCTTGGGGAGATGGCATGTGAATTGACATATAGCGCAGAGTAGCTAAATATCAACCCCCCCTAAAATTCCCCCAGTCAAAGTTAAGAAGGACAAGACAAAAACCAAGACAGACAAGACATTTCCTCCTCCCCCTCCCCAGAGACCGCCGGACCCCCCCGATCAAGCGCCCCAACCCCGCTCAGCCGCACACGGCGGTCTTTACCTTCTCAGCTGCTGCGAACCACAGGTCAATGCCAGCCTGCCCTACCCCAATCACCCGAGCCGTGGATATCTCAAGATAAATCACATCCAATAGAGTTAGGGACCAGTTAATCATTGTAAGCTTCTCAGGCTCCTTCCATCTCATTGCTATAAGCTTCTTCGCTGCTGTGACGCCCGCTAGGACAACCCTTTTCAGTTGTACGGACGCGGGTAGTGTCGTTATATCGTTCAGGAGTAGCGTAACAGCTGTGAATGGGATAGTTAAGCCACACAGATCTGAAAGTTTGTCCGTTATTGACCTCCAGAAACGGGCCACTGGTGGGCAATCCCAATACATATGCATATAAGTGCCAGTGGCCTTTTGAGAGCACAAAGTGCACCGAGAGTCGGTTATCAGTCCCATAGCAAATAGCTTCCTATGTGTAAGATAGGTCCTATGAATATAATTAAAATTAATTTGCTGGTGATTGGGGTTGCGGGAAGATAATGCCACATTTGCCCAAACATCATCCCAGTCAAACTCGGGGTCCAACTCCGGGATATCCACACGCCAGATTGTATCCAATGATACATTTTTATACGTGGATTGAATTAAGAGCGTATAAAAGTCTGAGACAAACCCTCTGGATGTCGTTCTGTCCACTATGAGCCTGAGGAAGGGGTGTGGGTGCAAAGCTTGAGCCCACGGTACGCCATGCGCCCTCAGTGCTGACCTTAGTTGAAGGTAAAGAAAGAAGGACTCGCCGGGAAGATCATAAAATTCTCTTAAGTCCTGAAACGCACGGAGGCCGTTCTTATCATAAATATCCTCAAGAGTATGCACTCCCCTCCTTTGCCATTGAGGAATATTAACCGGCTTGTGCCCTACAAGTAATTGCTGGTTATTAAAAATTGGAGAGTCCAGGTGCCATGGGCATTTAACCCCACACGACCTCTGTACATTACGCCACGTTTGGATCACGTAAGTTATGATCGGTCCATACCTCAGCCGGCATTTCGAAATAGAGACAGTGGAGTACACCACATCCTGCAATCTTAGCGGAGATACCGCCGCCGCTTCTAAGGAGCGCCACGATACAGCCTCTACAGGGTCTAGCCAGCACATCAGAGGTCTCAGTGAAAAGGACCAGAAATAAAGTTTAAAATCAGGGATTGCGAGGCCCCCATCTTGTTTTCTACGTTGAGTAGTAGCCCTTTTGATTCTCGGGCGTTTGTTATTCCAGATAAACTTAGATACCATCGATTGTACCTTGCGCCAGTGGTCTATTGGAGGGGGCAGGGGGAGCATTGAGCTAATAAAATTTATCCTAGGCAGGATGTTCATTTTGATTATGGAAGCCCGGGCTTGTAAGGAGTTAGGAAGGGACGACCACCTGTCTAGATCCTGGCGTATTTTATCATAAGTACCCGTGAAGTTGTACTTAGTAGTTTGGTTCAGCGTGGGGAATATCTCTATGCCCAAGTATTTAAAATGTTCTACTATGGGGATATCAGCTGGTAGTCGTACCGCCTTGGCCAGCTCATTAAGAGGTAGGCAGGCTGATTTGTTCCAGTTAATCTTAAAACCTGACAATTTACCAAAGTCGTCGATTATCCTCAATAATTTTGTGGCCGACCGGGAGGGGTCGTCCATGAAAATCAGCAGGTCATCCGCGTAGAGAGCAATTTTGTGTGGAGTATTATTGACCATTATGGGGACGATGTCCTCCGATTGCCTAATAAATTGGGCCAAAGGTTCGAGGGAAAGCGCGAACAGTCCTGGACTCAGAGGACAACCCTGTCTGGAAGATCTGGAGACCGGAAAGAGTGTGGAACAGTTTTTGCCTGTCAGTATCATCGCAGACGGCGAGGCATACAGGACTTTAATCATATGAATAAAACTCTTCCCAAGACCCATGACCTCAAGTACCTTCCACAGGTATGACCACTCAAGTCTGTCAAACGCCTTCATGGCATCCAAAGACAGAACTGTGGATGGAGTTGTATTGTCTTTACTGTTATCGATTACATGCAACAGCCTCCTAAGATTATCTGCAGCCAGACGCCCCGGGATAAAACCAGTTTGATCGCAGTGTACCAATACAGACATAAATCTCTGCAGGCGACGGGCCAGCACCTTGGCAAACACTTTTAAATCGGCCCCGAGAAGACTCAAGGGTCTATAGCTACCACAATCATTGGGATCTTTGTCCTTCTTGAGAAGTAAAGAAATCAACGCCATATTGACATCTCTTGAGAACTCCCCTTGTTCGATAGCGTAATTGATCATATCGAGCATCAATGGACCCAGTTGGTCCCAGAAAGCTAAATACACTTCGGGTGGAATACCATCCCAGCCTGGTGCCTTACCCCTCTGCATTTCAACAATCGTCTCCCTCAATTCCACGAGAGTAATCGGTCTCCCCAGTTCCTTGGCCTCTTCCTCAGAAATGTGGGGTATCTCAAGCCCGCCAATGAACGAATCAAATTTAGAGTCATCAAGATTACCCTCTGAGCTATATAACTGTGAGTAAAACTCTTTAAAAGTGTCATTGATCTTTTTCGAATCAGTAGTGACTGCACCCTGGCTCGTCCTAATCGAGGGGATATCCGAGAAATGATCATTTGAGCGTATTTTCATTGCCAATAGATGGCTAGGTCTGGAGCCGTGAAAGTAGTAATTTTGTCTTGTCCTATGTATCAAGAACTCAGACTGTTGTTTAAGTATGGAGTTTATTTCTTTTTTGACTATCTTACGTTGTGTGTTTAGTCGTTCATTATAGTTAGTTTGCAAGGATGCGTATAGGTCCGCATATAATGATTCCAGTCCTTCTAGCTTTTTTGACCGGGATTTTCGCAAATTGGAGGCAAATAGTGTGACATGACCCCTGATAAATCCTTTCAATGCGTTCCACAGGACCCTAGGGTCTTCTACTGTGCCAACGTTGATCTGCAAGAATTCAGCTAGTTTACTCCTGAACTCAGAACAGAAGTCATCGTTCTTTAGCAAGGTCGAATTAAAACGCCATCTGGGAGCTCTTGCGGAGAGCCTGCCAAAGGTTGCCGTAAGGAAAATACCCTTGTGGTCTGAGAGAGCCAAGGGAACCAATGAGACAACGAAACTATCAAACATATTAGGGGACGCGAATGCATAGTCAATTCGAGAGAAGCTTTTGTGTCTGGCTGACAGGTGAGAGTAATCTTTGAGGGTGGGGTTGGATAAGCGCCAAAGGTCTGTGAGCCCCGTGTCCTTGGCCCACATCCTAAGGGCCTTAGAGGCCCGTTTTTGGTCGCTCGTTTCAGAGGGCCCGGACCTATCCATCTCCGCATCCCAGCACGCATTAAAATCGCCACCCACAATGAGAGCGTATCCATTAAGTTCCAACATATTCTTCGTGATTGTATTATAGAACGCTGAATCAAATGTGTTAGGAGCATACAATGCTATTATAGCCATCTTCCTATGCGAGAATTCAACTTTTGCTATAGTAATCCTTCCCTCCGTGTCCGACCAAACATCCAAGACTTTGATATCAAGGTTACGTCTTGTAACTATGACTACTCCTTTCGTCTTATCATCGGCTGAGGATGAGGAGATAACGTGATATTGCCGATTTGCCAGTCTTGACACGTCACCTACCAATAAATGCGTCTCACTAAGGAGAGCAAGGTCAATATTTCTCCTCTTCAATAGCCAAAGGACACTGGCACGCTTGTGTGGGGCGTTAAGCCCTCCTGCGTTCCAAATTAAAATATTCAATTTAGCCATGGTCGAGCTTGCCTAAATGCGTAGAGAACATACCAGTGCAGCCAATCTGAGTACAGAGGCGCTGATCCAGGCGGGCCCAGACGGTCAATCCCAGGAGTTCAGAGGAGGAACAATTACACACATATAAGACAACAATACATAAAACACATAAAAATACCACCCCAGCTACAACCCCCCCTCCTTCTACTCTAAACCCTAACCCCCCCGTCCTATTATAAGCCCTCCTATACCCACTCTCCAATCCCCACCCTATGCCCCATCCACTGAGGATGGTCATCTTCCTATCACTTCCCACTAGAGACATGGATCCAATAAGACGCTCCCCACTCCAACCCCCCTCTAGATAAATCCCTGAGTAAACCCCCACTAGTCCAATAAACACAAATAATAATAAAAATAAAATTCGATAAAGATATCGGTCGAAAACCACCTGAGCCTTGGCCCCAACATGAGACAACCATAATGGTAAAAATAGCCATTATTAAATAATAACTCCACATCAACCTGCAACCATCTATTTCCAAATCTGCGCTTCAACGTCGCAATGTTATAGCCCAAATGGGTACAGGAAAATTCAAAACAAAATTAAATTAAAGCATCCCAGCCGATAATCTAAGGCAGGATCGGGTCACAGGTTAATTGTGCAAAATTGTGTGAACAATGTCAATTAAACAATGACAATAATAAGAAGGGAAAAAAGGGGTTATGGTCAAAGTGCACCCCTGTAGCAGTCCCTCTGATCAGGCACAACGGCTGAAATGACATAACCTATGTAAGAATAGAATTAAACACATTCATTAATCCGGGGATGGTAATAGGCAACACCTGACACCACCTGTTATCATACCTGTTTCAATAAAGATATCGGTCGAAAACCACCGTGAGCCTTGGCCCTAACATGAGATAACTATAATGGAAAAGGAGAAAAAAATAAATAAAAATAGTCATTATTATAAGGCAGCGTGCATCGACTCCATCTTGTCTGTCAGCGGGACTACCGCCAGCCGTATTTCTTCTGATATCTCACGATGGAGGTTGACACAAAAATCCGCCAACACTTTCTTCTGTGCTTCAGCGACGCGTGCCTCAGAGTCTGCGTGTAGCTTGGTCATGACCAAGAGCACAGCTTCGCTTATCTCCCCGACACCGGGCGACGATGCGGCCAGGCCCGGTGGTGGTGGTTTGCTGGTTGGGGCGCTCATGGCTCTGGTTTCCACCCCCGTCATCGCAGAAAATCGAAAAAAGTCGATGACAGTATACTAAACACGACGACCTAGCAAACAGATAAAAAACAAATAAAAATAAAATAAAGACTAATGGGGAGAAACGTATATTCAGCACGGTAGAAGGGAGCTCATGTGAAACACGTCTACTCCATGATCGCTCAGCTCCCTGTGAGTAAAACTCTTTAAAGGTGTCGTTGATTTTTTTCGAATCAGTAGTGATTGTACCCTGTCGCGTCTTGATCGAGGGGATATCCGAGAAATGATCATTCGAGCGTATTTCCATTGCCAATTGATGGCTAGGCCGTGAAAGTAGTAATTTTGCCTTGTCCTATGTATCAAGAACTCAGACTGTTGTTTAAGTATGGAGTTTATTTCCTTCTTGACTATCTTACGTTGTGTGTTTAGTCGTTCACTATAGTTAGTTTGCAAAGATGCGTATAGATCCGCATATAATGTTTCCAGTCCTTCTAGTTTTTTTTACCAGGATTTACGTAAGTTGGAGGCGAAAAGTGTGACATGACCCCTGATAAATCCTTTCAATGCGTTCCATAGGACCCTGGGGTCATCGACCGTGCCAACATTGATCTGCAAGAATTCAGCTAGTTTACTCCTGAACTCAGAGCAGAAATCATCGTTCTTTAATAAGGTTGAGTTAAAACGCCACCTGGGAGCTCTCGTGGAGAGCCTGCCAAAGGTTGCCACAAGGAAAATCCCCTTGTGGTCCGAGAGAGCCAGGGGAACCAATGAGACGTCAAAACTATCAAACAAATTAGGGGATGCGAATGCATAGTCTATTCGAGAGAATGTTTTGTGTCTGGCAGACAGGTGAGAGTAATCCTTGAGGGTGGGATTGGATAAGCGCCATAGGTCTGCGAGCCCAGTGTCCAGGGCCCACATCCTGAGGGCCTTAGAGGACCGTTTTTGGTCGCTTGTTTCAGAAGATCCGGACCAACACTCTAATAAATTACACACCAGCAAGAACACTGCGATCATCAGCTGCTGGACTACTAGAGGCTCCCAGAAGCAGTCAAAAGAGGATCGGTAATGCAGCCTTTATCAACTATGCCCCAAAACTATGGAACAAACTACCCCAAAACATCAGGGAAGCCAACTCGCTAGACATCTTTAAAAGACAGCTTAAAACCTCTTTGCTCAGGCATTTCACTGATAGATATCTGCTACCACCTAGTGGCAAGAGGAAACATCAGGGATATCCTGACACAACTTGTATTTATTCTTACCCTGCCTACTCTTTTACACTGCCTATCAAATTCATGTGTCGGTTATTGCACTTTTTACTTCTTACTGATGACTATTTTTAAACTGAATCATTTTAAACTATTCTTATTATTTGCTAGATCCAAATGTGAAACACTGTGATTATTTGTTCATGAATTACAGGAGTATTACTGAATAGAGAGCACTTTTTACTTCTTACTGATGACTATTTTTAAACTGAATCATTTTATTCTTATTATTTGCTAGATCCAAATGTGAAACACTGTGATTATTTGTTCATGAATTACAGGAGTATTACTGAATAGAGAGCCTATTAGGATGCTAGATCCTAATGTGAAACACTGTGATTTGCCATATCTTGCTATGCTCGCTCATGCCTGTATTTTTTATGTCCGTTCTATTTTATAATTTTTTGACTATTTTTAAACTGAATAATTTTAAACTATTTTTACTATTTGTGTTACTGAAAGCTGTAAGCAGAGAGCCTATTGGGATGCTAGATCCTAATGTGAAACACTGTGATTCTACCTGTCTATCTTTTTATGCTCGCTTATGCCTGTATTTTTGCTGTTGTGAAGCACTTTGAACTGCAACCTCTGTATGAAAAGTGCTATACAAATAAAGTTATTATTATTATTATTATTATTATTATCCATCTCCGCATCCCAGCACGCATTAAAATCGCCACCCACAATGAGAGCGTATCCAGTAAGTTCCAACATTTTCTTCGTGATTGTATTATAGAACGCTGAATCAAATGTGTTAGGGGCATACAATGCTATTATTGCCATCTTCCTATGAGAGAACTCAACTTTTGCTATAGTAATCCTTCCCTCTGTGTCCGACCACACATCCAGGACTTTGATATCAAGGTTACGTCTTGTAACTATGACGACTCCTTTCGTCTTATCATCGGCTGAGGATGAGGAGATAACGTGATACTGTCGATTTGCTAGCCTTGACACATCACCCACCAATAAATGCGTCTCACTAAGGAGAGCAATGTCAATATTTCTTCTCTTCAATAACCATAGGACACTGGCACGCTTGTGTGGGGCGTTAAGACCTCCTGCGTTCCAAATTAAAATATTCAATTTAGCCACGGTCGAGTTTGTCTAAATGCGTAGAGAACATACCAGTGCAGCCAGGCTGAGTACAGAGGCGCTGATCCAGGCGGGCCCAGAGGGTCAATCCCAGGAGTTCAGAGGAGGAACAATTACACACATATAAGACAACAGTACATAAAACACATAAAAATACCACCCCAGTTACAACCCCCCCTCCTTCTACTCTAAACCCTAACCCACCCGTCCTATTATAAGCCCTCCTATACCCACTCTCCAATCCACTCCTTATGCCCCATCCACTAAGGATGGTCATCTTCCTATCATTTCCCACTGGAGTCATCGATCCAATAAGACGCTCCCCACTCCGACCCCCCTCTAGATAAACCCCTGATTAAACCCCCACTAGTCCAATAAACACAAATAATAATAAAAATAAAATTCAATAAAGATATCGGTCGCAAACCACCTGAGCCTTGGCCCTAACATGAGATAACCATAATGGAAAAAATAGCCATTATTATATAATAACTCAACATCACCCCTGCAACCATCTATTTCCGAGTCTGCGCTTCAACGTCGCAATGTTATAGCACAAATGGATAAAGGAAAATTCAAAACAAAATTAAATTAAAGCATACCAGCCGATAGTCTAAGGCAGGATCGGGTCACAGGTAAATTGTGCAAACAGATGTCATTTAAACAACGACAATAATAAGAAAGGGAAAAAAGGGGGTTATGGTCAAAGTGCACACCTGTAACAGCCCCTCTGATCAGGCACAACGGCTGAAATGACATAACCTATGTAAGAATAGAATTAAACATTCATTAACCCGGGGATTGTAATAGGCAATACCTGACACAACCTGTTATCATATATTGTTTCAATAAAGATATCGGTCGAAAACCACTGTGAGCCATGGCCCTAACATGAGAAAACTATAATGGCAAAAAAAAATAGTCATTATTATATAACAACTCAACATCAACCCTGCAACCATCTATTTCCGAGTCTGCGCATCAACGTCGCAATGTAATAGTACCAATGGATAAAGGAAAATTCAAAACAAAATTAAATTAGAGCATACCAGCATATAGTTTAAGGTAGGATCGGGTTCCAGGTAAATTGTGCAAACAAATGTCATTTAAACAACGATGATAAGAGGAAGGGGAAAAGGGGGTTATGGTCAAAGTGTACACCTGTAAGTTCCCCTCTGATCAGGCACACGGCTGGAATGACATAACCTATGTAAGAATAGAATTAAACACATTCATCAACCCGGGGATGGTAAAAAGCAATACCTGACACAACCTGTTATCATATCTCGTTTATATATATATTCAACCGACCTTCTCCTACCGGAGCCCAAAGCTCAAAACAGCCTGGATATAAAAATAACAGCATACCAGAAGTTAGTTAAGGACCCCATCACCGTTGAATTGTGCAAGCCGATTGCACTTAAACAGCAACATCAACCAAAGTGCGTAAATATTAACGGGTCTCGAATGTCTCAGCGCAGACGATAGACGAAGCCCGCTAGCTAGCCCGAGGCTAGCGCGTAAGCTAGTGATGAATCCGGATAGCACGTTAGCCTATTATGTACATTGTTCAGCTAGCTCGTTAGCTTCCAAAGAGGCGATACACAAGTACGACCATGAGGTCAGCTTTAGCAAGTAACAGAAGTCATTGGGAAGCCCCGCTAGTTGGATGGGCAGTGGGCAGTTAGCATGTCTGGGCATGACAGCAAGTATTTGTGAATAGTCGGCCTAATCAATGTATATAGGCCCACACCGCCAAGTCACTCACCCGACATAGATATCAAGCAACAGTCTCGGGTATCCCCACGAGATATTCCTTCGCTTTAGCCAACGACCAAAATGAACGCTGACCATCGACCTTCTCCAACACAGATAATTTCGCGGGAGCGAATAACGTGGGCCTCAGGCCTAGTTTCCATAGCTTAGACAGGACCACCTTGTATTCGCCTCTCTGTGCTTGAACCTCCGGCGTAAAGTCTTCGAAAATGGCCACTTTGTGATCGCCAAGCCTCAGATTACCCCTTCTGGTACGAGCCGACCGCATGATGAGTTCTCTCTGCTGAAGCCTGTTCAGCTTGACTATGATGGGCCTCGGCTCTTTGTTCACGCCGGGAGAAAACCTGCCCGCCCTGTAGGCCGACTCACAGACAGGAGGCGAAGGGAGGATGTCCGTCCCTAGTATTTTCTGCAGCAGTTCGGGCATGGTCTCAGAGAGACGGCCTTCACCGCTGGGCTCCGGTACTCCAACAATCCTGACGTTGTGGCGTCTATCCCGGGACTGCATCTCCTCCATTGCAGACTGTAGTTTGTTGACTTCAGCCTGCCTAGCCAGCAGGGCGGATTCGAGACCCGCCATCCTCTCGCACTGTAATGATACCTCCGTCGTTAGCATGGCTAGTTCGATAGCATTAGCCGAGGAGACAGCGTGCAGCGACTCCATCTTGTCTATCAGCGGGACGACCGCCAACCTTATTTCCTCCGATATCTCTCGATGAAGGTTATCAAAAAAATCCGCCAGCACTTTCCTTTGTGCTTCAGCGAAGCGTGTCTCAGACTCTGCATGGAGCTTGGTCATGACCGAGAGCACAGCTTCGCTTATCTCACCGACACCGGGCGATGGTGCGGCCAGGCCCGGTGGTGGTTTGCCGGCTGGGGCGCTCATGGATCTGGTCTCCACCACCGACATCGCAGAAAGTCAAAAAAAGTCGACGACAGTATTTGAAACATGACGACTCAACAAGCAGACAAAAAACAAATACAAATAAAATAAAGACTAATGGGGAGAAACGTATATTCTGCACGGTAGAAGGGAGCTCACGTGAAACACGTCTACTCCATGATCGCTCAGCTCCGCCCCCCAAGGTTTGTTATTTAATGTTTGTGTAAAAGGTTAACTGGTCACTGGAAGTATGATGAGACCCTCTTGAAAGAAAAAAATAAATTTTCATATTAAAGCCATGTTGTCATTTTTGTTCACACATTTTTGGAAATATGGTCATATAAGAATTTTGAACAACAATAGTGTGTTTAACAGCATGAAAAAACATGTAATGTTATGATGTATAAATATCAGCAGCAATATTTTAATGTAAAATGTACATTAATCAGTATTGATTCCTTAACTTTACAAGTTACAAGTAGATGTACAAGTTACAAATGTACAAGTAGATTACCATTTAGATTATGGTTGAATAAACATTGATGTGTAACATTGATTCAATATAAAATCAACTAAAATGTGCATGTAGATTACCATTTAGATGATGGTTGAATCAACATTGATATAGTATCAGTTATGGTTGACACCTAACGTTGATTCAACATGTAAGTCATAGACAACGATTTGTATAATTTCGATGTCAGGCTTCAACATAGATTCAATATTTCTGCCTAACCCTATTTCAACGTTGATTCACTAATTTTTTGCTATCTGGGAGATGATCTGACTGTGGGGGGTAAGTGCGCAGCGACCAGGAAGGGGACTGGGAATTGGCATACGACTAACATTGGGATCGGAGAAAATCGGAGGAAAATGGAGGGGGAAAAAGATAAAAAAAATAAATAAAAAAAAATTAAAAATCGGGCGACGTCAAACCAATGCGCAGCCGAGCGGAGCAGCTGCCTGTCACGAGTCGCGCTGCCTGCCACTTGTCAGACAGGCCGAGGCAGCTGCAGTGTGTGTGACGTCAGTCATACCTGATGTTTCTGCAGAATAGCCTAAAGCTTTTTTACGACGCAGTGCTTGAAGTTGAGGGGGATGACACAACTGTCTGTGAGCTTTTCCAGCTCATGACCAGTCCAAGACTGAAACTTGAACAACGATCAAAGGACCGTTATTTTGGATTCAAGACCAGTGCTCTCATGCAGAGGTTTTTTACCGCACAGGCTGCTGCGATCGAACAGGACTTTTACATTTTCTATCAGAGAGCGCTCGCTTACCTAGACAAATGGTTTGATTTCTCTGATCAGAATGACCTGAAACAGGTGTCATGCTTGGCTCTCAAGAAGAGATCATTCAGTGTGCCGCCCATGGATGCACGACGAGGACTCCGAGTTCTTTAATTACAGATGGCTGTTTATTGATGCAAATCACGTTCATCACCACCGTAGAACTACAATGCAGGAAATAATAACAGTCAATACTCATACAATTCAGTCAATAGAATTACAAAAACAAAACGAAAAGTGTGAATAAACTTTACTAACCACTTTGGCCTGCTTGCAGCTCAATGGGAGGGGTTATCTTCAAAACTCTAGTACTTTAGTCTTTCAGCTTTGACAAATAAAGTGCATAAATCTGCTGCACTATCTTCTCCTGCATGTCTGGACACGTTCTGCCAGATCTGCTCCTCTTTTCAAGAAACTAAACATTCTGACTGTGTCTGAGGTTAATTCTTTACAGATATGTATATTTGTGTACAAATGCATTCATGATCACAATCTACCAAATGGTTTTAATAGTTTTTTTTTCTTTTAATTCAGATGTTCATTCATATGCTACATGTCAGTCCAGGGACCTGCATATACCTTATTGAGGTACTTCACTTAGGCAGTTCTCAGTGAGGTATAGAGGGTCCAATCTTTGGAATGCAGCTGATCCTATGCTGAGGAAATCTCCATCTCTGCTTATTTTTAAAGCAAACTACAAAGAAATTCTCATCCAAAAGTAGTAGATAGCTAACAGGTCATACATGTAGGTATGCATTTGGTTATGTGGGTGGGTAGGTTTATAGGCAGGTGGGTGGGTTGTTATATATTATTATGTACACAGTATATCAAGTTTCTTTAATAGTTGTCATACAGAAGTACAGAATACTTTCATACAAAATATCCATGTATGTACTGTGTGTATGTATGTTTGTATTAACACAAATCTTTTAATGTATTCTGGTATTTTATAATATGCATATTTTTGTATTTTTGTATGTTTGATTTTATAAAACGGGGGACATTCTTGATAAGCCTCTAGGCTTCTAACTTCTCCTTCACAATCGTTATAACTTATTATTATGTATTGTTTTTACTTCTGTTTAACTGTGTTAATAAACATACAAACAAACAAACAAATCACATAACATGTGATTTTCAACATAACCTGGTAAAACATCAGGAACCCTTTAAACATTGGGAACCCTTTAAACAAACCAAATACACAAAAACAAAAAAAGGTTTCAATGAGCCTTTACTCTGCTTCCAGTAATAGTACCGTTTTGTGTATGGCTCGCTCTAAATAATGTGGCTGAGATATGCGTGCGCCTTTGTTGTCTAGTGTTGTGTCACTGACTAACAGCTTAACTCTTCTGACCCTATTGTCAGCAGCTAACTTCCACTTCCTTCGCTAACTTCCACTGATTTCTTGGCAAGTTCTCATCTTGCTGGTATTTCTCCTGTCCTTGGTCCATTTTCTTCTGTGTTGCAGATTCAGCAGGTACTCCTTTCTCCACCTAGTCCGGAACTCATTTGACAGGAACTGAACTCTCTTCCATCTTTTCTGAAGATAGAAGTCTTCTTTCACAAACTCTCCTGGTTTTGTTTTCTCTCCTTGTTGATGAGAATGTCTCTCTCCTTGTTGATGAGGTCTCTCTCCTTGTTGAGAAGGTCTCTCTCCTTGTTGATACGGGCTCTCTCCTTGTTGAGAAGGGCTCTCTCCTTGTTGAGACGGGCTCTCTCCTTGTTGAGAAGGGCTCTCTCCTTGTTGAGAAGGGCTCTCTCCTTGTTGAGACGGGCTCTCTCCTTGTTGAGACGGGCTCTCTCCTTGTTGAGACGGGCTCTCTCCTTGTTGAGACGGGCTCTCTCCTTGTTGAGAAGGGCTCTCTCCTTGTTGAGACAGGCTCTCTCCTTGTTGAGAAGGGCTCTCTCCTTGTTGAGAAGGGCTCTCTCCTTGTTGAGACGGGCTCTCTCTTTGTTGAGAAGGGCTCTCTCCTTGTTGAGAAGGGCTCTCTCCTTGTTGAGACGGGCTCTCTCCTTGTTGAGACGGGCTCTCTCCTTGTTGAGATGGTCTCTCTCCTTGCTCATTCTCATCTTAATTCTTCACACCGTTTGCTGTAGCAGTGCATGGCTCCTGTCCAGTCAGAATGACAGGCTCTTCCCGTTCCTCTCGCTCACTCTCCACCCCAGGCTCTGAGTCTACACTCCCCTGAGGTCTAGAGACTGTCTTTACCCCAAGCTCTGAGTCTACACTCCCCTGAGGTCTAGAGACTGTCTTTACCCCAAGCTCTTGTCTACACTCCCCTGAGGTCTAGAGACTGTCTTTACCCCAAGCTCTGAGTCTACACTCCCCTGAGGTCTAGAGACTGTCTTTACCCCAGGCTCTGAGTCTACACTCTCCTTAGGTCTAGAGACTGTCTTTACCCCAGGCTCTGAGTCTACACTCCCCTGAGGTCTAGAGACTACCGGATTGGGGTTGGGTTGAAACACTGGAGGCGCAAGAGGACGCAGTTCTTCTTGTGGGGTGAGAGCTAGCGAATGTGCTGAAGGATAGTGTAGAAGAGGTGACCACAGATGATCTTCTTCATCATCATTATGAACGCTTTCAGTGTAAACCTTTAGCTTTGCCTTAGCTGCGTTGAGTTTCTTGAGTTCCTCTAACCGTTCCACTTCTCTCTTTTTCTCATTCAGCTTTGTTCTTCTATCAGCACTTTCCATGATGAATAGAACTCTTTTCTTGGCGTTCTCTGCGTAATTTTTGGCGTTCTCTGCGTCGTTTTCAGCCGACAGCCTTTCATCTTCCTGCTCCAGTCTTCGGATTTCTCCTTCTTGCTCATTCTGGTCTTTCATTATTTTTAGTACCTCTGTAGTTGCGGCTGCTTCCGCTGCAGCTTGTCTTGCGTTGTGCGACACTGAGATTTCAGAACCACCGTTGTTGAGGAACTGCTGAGCCCTTTTATTAGCAGTCCTGGTTCTCATCTTGTTGTTGAGGAACTGCTGAGCCTTTTTATTAACAGTCCTGGTGAGCGATTGGCATGTATCATTCCTTCTACGGGTTTCTGAGTCTGGATGATCGGGATGTAAAGTGTCTCTCATTTTTAGATAAATACCATCAACCTCAATTTGGGCTGAATTTATTCTGGCTATATGGGAGGGGGTTATCTTCATTAGGTCAGAGTCGTCCTTATACTTGATGGATATTTTCAGTCCATTATAGTTGTGCTTCCACCTCTCATATGCCCTTTTGAAGTTCACTTTTAGATCCATCACCTTATCGTCTACAAGAGCCTGTCCCTTTTCAGTAAATACGACTGGCTCACTATCGTCTAGCTTGTTGGACTCAATCTGAGATTCAGTTTGCTCTATCTCACCCCTTTGTGACATGTTTACTGTGTAGTAAATAAATCAATTATGTATTCATTAAATATTTATGAACCATATCTATGGAATAGGAAATATGAACTGTAAATAGAGGGGTAGTGTTGTGAAGGGCCAGATTAAAGCTGAGAATCTACATTTATTGTTTTATATACTTTGTATATTATTTATATATACACAATATATCCCTTTACCTGCGTTCGAACCATAGTAATATTCGCTCTCCTGATTGGATAGCGCCCTAGGCGCCAGCTCGCAAGCCCCCAACGTCAGGTTCAAAGACAAGCTCAGGCATGTCGAAACATGCCCGGAGACAGCGTATTGATACCAGACAAGAACTGAGGTTTGGGACTAGATAATCACTTAAGTATAAATACGGCGCAGGTGCGCACAGCAGTGCTTCGTGTTTGTTCATCAAGTTCATCCCGAGTCAACGTAACAGTGAAGTGAGCAACCGTGCGTCTAACAGAGCGTTGAGAGCCACGTGCGAATAGAATAGTAAAGTGTCAGAGTTTAATGCAGTAACGTCAAGTTCGACCTAGTTTAATGTGAAGTAAATAGTCGTTCATTTATTGTATATCGTGCAACCACAGTTCGTTCGTGTGTAGCATTACCTAACGGTTCGTTCGTATTTAGCTAGTGAACCTTAGCCAGGGTGTGTAGCCTAAATACGTCGCCAGCACCCGAGGAGGCCTAGTCGGAGAACCGTTGGACATGTGCATAGGAGAACCAGCGGCGGCGATTGCAGAACCATTACTGGTTGGATTATATTGATTTGGAACGTGTTACCCGGAGAAGAGCCTTGTTGATTTCCACTATCGTTTGGGATTCAACCTCGTGAGGATTACACTCGGGCTGGCCTCATGGACAGAGGCTGGCTAGCTATCATCGTTTGCTATCGAGCATTTGGATTACAGTTATTGCTTTTGCTGCTGATCGTTGGATTTACACGGACTGACTCCTGTACGTGGGGTCCCTTTACTCTTCATTGAATCAGACTGAGTATCCGAACATTCCTCTATCCTCCAGGCCTTACAACCCTGGGAGGAACCCAGTGTCTCCAGGCGGTACCAGCGTTGCCTTCTATAATTGCTATTAAACGGCAGGTGGCGTCAACCTAGTACCCATCGTAGGAATCCTGCTATTCCCATTGACTCATGCTACTGACTGACTTTATGTATATTCTTCGCCATACAAGCGCAACCTTAATTCTCATTCTGTAACCTAATGTTGCATAATAATAAATTACCCTCAAATACTATTTCTTTGTCAATGCCGTGTTATTATGAGTGTTCACCATCTATATTCGATGTACTGTCTGGCCAGTAATTAAGTACATACCTAGCAGTGGTTTAATCTATCACAATCTTTAATACAGTCAGGGTATTGTAACCCCTCAGTTACAGGTAGGCTAATATGAATTCAGTCTAAGAAATGTGTAAGCCTAATAATGAAAAATGTCAACAAATGTCTTAAAGGGGAACTCCAACATTTTGGGAAATTAGCTTATTTAACATCTTCCCTGGAGTTAGACAAGAAGATACATACCTTTTTTGTCTCTGTGCGTGCATTTTAGCTTTGGGAATAGACGCTCCGTTAGCATAGCTTAGCTTCATCACTGGAAGTGAGTAGGGGCCGGAGCCTTACAGTGCCTTACAGTGTATTGCAAGGTCTGACATTGACCAAACTTGATATGCATGACCTTGGTGGGCTCTAGGTCAACTCCTGAAAAGGGGGTCAATGTCAGACCTTGCAATCAAAAGTTAGGGGGCACACTGAAATTATGGCAAGGGTTAGCCCCCTAACCTTTGATTGCAAAGTCTGACATTGACCCCCTTTTCAGGAGTTGACCTAGAGCCCACCAAGGTCATGCATATCAAGTTTGGTCAATGTCAGACCTTGCAATACACTGTAAGGCACTGTAAGGCTCTGGCCCCTACTCACTTCCAGTGATGAAGCTAAGCTATGCTAACGGAGCGTCTATTCCCAAAGCTAAAATGCACGCACAGAGACAAAAAAGGTATGTATCTTCTTGTCTAACTCCAGGGAAGATGTTAAATAAGCTAATTTCCCAAAATGTTGGAGTTTTCCTTTAAGTATTGAAAAATAAAATGCTTAATTTAGTTGAACATTGTAGGCTAATTCAAATCTACACCTTTCTTCAATGTGAAATACAAATCACGAAAAATAACAAATAAACCATAGGCCTAGGTTTATATTATAGTAGCTTACTATACTGGGATATAACTGGTAAAATGTGTAGGCTAATATGAAATTCAAAAACGAAATGAAAATGTAAGCCTAGTAGGCTATTATGAAAATGCAAACTATCAAGTTCGAATATACCCTTTATGATTGGCCTTTTCTAAATTAACCTGATAAAGCTAGACTTCATTAATGAATCAACCTATTCTTAAATGGCCAAAAATATTAAACTGTAAACAACCTTATACAGTCTCAAGAATGTGCGCACTTGCGATGCAATTGTAGCCTACAACAATACTTCTCTCTGAAAGTCAATACCTGAGACGTGTAGACAGTCAACTTGGTGAATGGCATTTGCCTATGCAGTTCAATTTCAATGTAGGGAAAAGTCTGCTGCTGCTTCTTTAAGATGGATGCTGTGAAATCTTACTGATACGTGGAAAAGTTCAGTGGCAAAGTCCTGTACCCGCGCCAACCTCGAGCCGTCTTCTTCCACGAGCTCGCTTGTTTGGCCGTGTGCACACTGCTGCAGCTCCTTCCCAGCACAAAAGTTCCCCAGACATGACGATACATCTTCGACTGCAGACAATCCTCTACCCGACGTTCTCATAGCCAATTCATTTCTCACTTGGGAGTCTTCAACTTCACAGTCCAGTGTTCTACTGTGCCGCCCATGGATGCACGACGAGGACTCCGAGTTCTTTCATTACAGATGGCTTTTTATTGATGCACTTTCTTGAAACAGGCTAGCTGGAGCTAGTTAGCATCATAGCATCAGGTTCATCACCACCGTAGAACACTTTGGCCTGCTTGCAGCTCAATGGGAGAGGTTATCTTCAAAAACTCTAGTATTTTAGTCTTTTAGCTTTGACAAATAAAGTGCATAAATCTGCTGCACTGTCTTCTCCTACAAGTCTGGACACGTTCTGCCAGATCTGCTCAAACTACGGCAAGTCAGAGCGTGAGACAGGACGTGATACGTCACATGAGATGAAATGAAATATAAAAATAAACATGCGCCCTCTATAGGCGACAGCTGCATTTACATTCAGCTTCCAAGAGCTTCGCGAAGCAGCTGAAGCTCTTAATATCAGCAGCAAACTGGACTCTGCATTGTTTAAAAAATTTTGTGGGTTCACCAGACACATATTGCGGAGACTGTGCTGTCTCACCTTTTCTTTATGGTATATAGGGTTTGTGGAGACTTTGGGTCTCACCCTTTTTGTTATATGAGCAACTGAGTGATCCGCTATTCACAATAAAAACATTATTATATTGTGAAGATCAACCATCGCATTCCGTCTCCTCTCTTCTACACTTCACTGCTAATAATGCTCAGGAAAAGATGGCTGAAAAGACTTAGCTCCTGCTCTTTCTATTAATGGAGTGATTTTATCAGCTTGGATACCAAGATTGATGGTTACCTGCTTAATGATGAAAGTGTGATTAAATAAAGATGTTGGTGACATAGACAATAGCGGCTGAGAAGGTGATTGGTGAAGCATCTATACAGTTTAATAAGATTAATAACAAAATGTACTATATATAGCCTACCGTCTGCGTCGAATATGAAATAAAGGCATTTAAATAATAAATACATTTCTTTAATTTTAATTAGCAAAA
The DNA here is from genome assembly GCF_963971535.1 of Notolepis coatsorum. Taxonomy (NCBI): domain Eukaryota; kingdom Metazoa; phylum Chordata; class Actinopteri; order Aulopiformes; family Paralepididae; genus Notolepis; species Notolepis coatsorum. The sequence goes on along the minus strand of NC_140177.1, from coordinate 67,932,541 downwards.
AAATAAAAAATGTCAATACTTAAAAAAAATGTAAAAAAAAATACCTACAGTACGTGTCCCGCATTGTCCCGCAAATGCAGTGCTGCGTCCTGCGACTGAACCATTTTGACCTGGTCACCCTACTCACCGCCCTTTTCTCTCGTGTTCTTTAAGTTGTTTATCTAAGTATCCTTCCTTATTACTACTTCCTGCTTTACCTTGTAAAGTATTGTTACCGCTCAAAGTGTTTCTGATAATAAATGAACACATATTCGAGAAGAGCAGCACCCTCTCCGTCTCCATTCTTCCATGCCATACTTGAACTCAACATTCTTACCTGGATTCCTAACAGATTTATGTGTATTTCCCCAGATAGTGGTACATTGTTTACATCTCCCATAGACCCTTCCTTTTTTTTATAGTTTCCTCGACCCGACCCAGGAATCTGTCAAATCTGTCCTTTAACCTGAAAATTACAATAACAGATAATGAACTAATAATAAAGGGGCATGAGCTAGTGGGTGAGTTAGCAGTTCAGTATCTGTTGAATCAGATGGACATCAGTTCAGACTGCCTCACTCACTGACACCTCCTGAAGTGAATGGTAGTGAACCTCTGTCTACCTGAATCACTCACTCAACAATGTCCGGCTACTGAATGAAAAGCAGGTCACATAGCTTGCTGTAATCAGGTTGACTATTTTGTGACTATTGTTTCTCTTAGTTTCTGGAGTTGGTTGTTAGGTGTCTTGTACTGCGGCTTGATAACAAGGTATAACAAGTCGGGCGGCTGGTTGGCGCAGTGGGCAAGGCGCTCTCCACTAACACAGGAGATACTGGTATCGAGCCCAGCTCTCGCCGTTGCTACCGGCTTGGCCGGCCGTCATACTAACACAATTGGCAGTGTTAGAGGGTGGGAAAGCCGGTGGGTGGGGATTGGACGTTGTGGACAGCGACTCCTACAGGTCGATTGGGTGACGCCTGTACAGCAGAAACAGGAAGTATCGGGGGCAGCGTGAGCCTCCCACGCGTTACTGGTGAAAAGATGCAACAGGCTGCCTCCTCGTGTACCGGAGGGGACACGTGATGCAAGGCTTCTATCCTCACTACAGCCGACCAGTGGGAGGCATACTCTAGCAACGTTCAAGACAGGGGAGGGATAGAATTGGAATTACAAAATTGGGATGGGGGAAAAAAATAGAAAAATAAGGAGAAAAAGTGGATAAAAAAAAGGTATAAAAAGTCCAGCCTGAACTTCTATCTTGACTATATAGAATATTTTCTAAGTTTCTGTCTCTCATGTGAATGAGTACACACACACACACACACACACACACACACACACACACACACACACACACACACACACACACACACACACACACACACACACACACACACACACACACACACACACACACACACACACACACACACACACACACACACACACACACACACGAAAATGAGAGAGTGAATGGGTCAAGTCAAGTCAAGAGTTTTAATTGTCACGGCATACAAGTATACAATGAAATGAGGGTGGTCTTGCCCGCGACCATGTGCAATACAGTGGTACAACATATAATAGAATCCAATAAAAATACAGTGGTACAACATATAATAGAATCCAATAAAAAAAAAACATTGTGCAATAAACAGGTAACAGGTAACATGGTGTGACATCTCGGTATCTGTACATAGTATTTACAGAGCATATAGGACATGCTAGGTAGCTTTAGTAGTGCAATACACTGTTCCTGTTGTTATACTAATTTAAAGTGGCCTTTCCTCTTGGCCATAAGTGTGCGTGTGTGCGGCATGAGTGTGTGCCCGCTCGTGTTAAAGTGTTAAAGTGGCTGCTAGTGTGTGAGCGTGCACAGCGTGCGTGTCGTGTGTGTGCTCGTGTGTGCTTGTGTGTGGATAGTTCAGTTTCTGTGGCACTCAATGTTCATTGTTCAAGGCTCTGATGGCCTGGGGGAAGAAGCTGAGCCTAAGCCTCTCCGTCCTAGTAGCTGGGGTTCGCAGGCGTCTGCCTGACCTCAGCAGCTGGAACAGGCTGTTATTGGGGTGGTGGGGGTCTTTCATTATTCTGCAGGCTCTGGATTTGCACCTCTTGTTGTATAGAACCTGCAGGGGAGGTAGCGCAATACCCGTGGTACGCTCGGCTGAGCGCACCACTCTCTGTAGGGCCTTCTTGTCCTGTGCCGTGCTGTTTCCATACCAGGCAGTGATGTTTCCGGTCAAGATGCTCTCTACAGCTCCTGAGTAGAAGGACTGGAGTATCTTCCCCGATACTCTGAACTTCCTTAACTGTCTCAGGTGGTAGAGGCGCTGCTTCGCTTTCTTTACTACTGTGTCTATGTGTGTTGACCATGTCAGATCCTCTGAGATGTGGACCCCCAGGTACTTAAAGCTGCTCACCCTGTCCACGGTAGCCCCGTTAATCATCAGTGGTGTGTGTGTCTCCTGCTGTCCTCTCCTATAATCCACAATCAGCTCCTTGGTTTTACCAATGTTCAGGAGCAGGCTGTTGTCCTGGCACGAGCGTTCCAGTACCTCAACCTCCTCCCGGTAGGCCTTCTTGTCGTTGTCCGAGATCAGCCCCACCACCACCGTGTCGTCTGCGAACTTCACTATGGAGTTGGAGCTGAACTTGGCCACACAATCGTGTGTGTAGAGTGAGTACAGCAGGGGGCTTAGAACACAGCCCTGGGGGGACCCGATGCTCAGGGTGATGGTGTTGGAGGTCTGACCCCCCACCCTGACCGCCTGGGGTCTTTCACTCAGAAAGTCCAGTACCCAGGCGCTCAGGGCGGAGCTCAGACCTAGCTCGATCAGCTTGTCCACCAGTCTGGTGGGGACTATGGTGTTGAACGCTGAGCTGTAGTCAATGAACAACAGTCTCACATAGCCCCCCTTCTGACGGTCAAGGTGGGAGAGAGTGCTGTGCAGTACCTGGGAGACCGCGTCGTCAGTGGACCTGTTTGTCCTGTATGCAAATTGCATAGGGTCCATATCACTGGGGAGGGAGGCACAAATGTGGTCCTTGACCAGCCTCTCAAAACATTTCATGACCACAGAGGTGAGTGCCACCGGTCTGTAGTCATTTGGACATGTTGGGGAGGGTTTCTTCGGTACAGGGATGATGGTAGACATCTTGAAGCAGGCAGGGACCACTGACTCCGCCAGGGATTGATTAAATATGGCGGTGAACACCGGGGCAAGCTGGTTGGCACAGGACTTAAGTATGCGTCCTGTTATACCATCTGGGCCAGCAGCCTTCCTGGTGTTCACCTGCATAAATGCTCTTCTCACACTGTGTTCCGACAACGAGAGAGCGCCCCCGCCCCCCGCGGTTGCCCCCCCCCTCCACAACAGCCGGTGCGCCAGTGACGTCACTAGCCAGAGGCCTAGCGGCGACACTGTCTACACCGAACCGAGCGTAGAAGGAGTTGAGTTTGTCCGCGAGAGAGGCGTCGTCGCTCCCCATTGAGGGGGCGCTGACTTTGTAGTCAGTTATTGTCTTCAGTCCCCGCCACAAGCCTCTTGTGTCGTTTTGTGCCATTTGTGTCTCCAGTTTATCAGCATATGTCCTCTTAGCAAGTTTAACAGCCTCGCGCAGAGTGTAGACTGAAGCCTTGTACTCTTCCATATTTCCTGACTCTCTGCCCAGGTTATAAGCCGTGGTGCGAGAGTTCAGGGCTGCTCTAATAGTGCTGTCCACCCAAGGTTTCTGGTTTGGGAAAACCCACACCTTTTTCGTGAGGACAATACCGTCAGCTACTGTTGTTATGTAGCTCACAATGGTATCAGCGTACTCGCTGACGTCACTGGCGCTTCCTTTAAACATGTCCCAGTCCGTGTCTGCGAGCGCATCCTGGAGCGTGGCCTCTGATTCATCAGACCACTTTTTTGTCTCACGTGACACGACGGCGTCACGTGATCTTTGTTTGTATGCAGGGATTAAAAAAATGGAGTCGTGATCGCTCGCGCTTGCAGCACCCATCAATGGCGGAGCCGCTACAGCTTTGTAGCCGGCTCTGAACGGGGTGTAACAATGGTCGAGTGTGTTCCTCCCCCTCGTGGAGCAGGCGATGTGCTGAAAAAAGGACGGCATCACTTTCTTCAGATTCGCCTGGTTGAAATCACCAGCCACTATCATCGTGGCTTCCGGATGCTTGATCTGTTGTCTGTTGAGGTGGTCGTGTAATTCCACCAGCGCTTTGCCAGTATTTGCCTGTGGGGGGATATATACGACGGACATGATGACCGCGGTAAACTCACGGGGTAGGTGGAACGGACGGCACAGGATTGAGAGATGTTCCATATCTGGGGAGCATGAACTTGAGAGGACATGTACTTCTTTGGGATTAACCCAGAGATTGTTCGTGAGGATGCAGACCCCACCTCCGATGCTCTTCCCAGAGGCTGCCGTGCGGTCTGCTCTCAGGACGGTGAAGTTGTCCAATGGAGAGACGCTGTTGTCCGGCGTTGCTGGCTTGAGCCATGTCTCCGTGAAACACATGATGTTAACGTCTCTCATCTCCCGTTGGAATCGGACCCTCGCTCTCAAGTTGTCCATCCTTCCCTCCAACGAACGTGCATTCGCCAGAAAGATGGATGGAATTGCTGGACGGTAAGCAGATCTTTTTAATCTAAGCCTGATACCTCCTCGTCTTCCTCTATGCCTCTTTCTGCCGTTTCCTTTGTTGCCGTTCTCCCGCTTGATTTCTGTTAGCCATTCTGGGCATAAAGTGTCTCCAAACTCCTCTTTGAGTCCGGAGTTTAGGTCCATAAGTGTCTGGCGGTCGTATGTGTGTGTGTGTGTGTGTGTGTGTGTGTGTGCGAGCGCGTGTGCGTGTGTGTGTGTGTGTGTGTGAGAGAGAGAATACCCCAGGGGAGAAAACTATTTAATCTGCTCTCTTAACACACACTGTACATCTATTTATTACAAAATATTTGCACTACATCCATACCTCATTATTGCATTTAGTATTTAAAAAAAGTTAGCATTTTGTATCTCATTGTTTGCATTTTGTACTTCATTTTGTACTTTAGGTTGTACTTTAGTTTGTATATTGTATATGTTGTATAGTGTTTGGACTTTATACTTTTTAATTGATTTACTGTATGAAGCACATTCTCAGGGGGCTCATACAGAACCAAGCATTTCACTGTAATGTAGGCTACATGTACTTTATACTTGAAACTTGAAACGAAAGCACGAATTCTATGAGGAATGATGTGGCGCTAAAAGATCACTTGGTTCAAGTCTGAAACATCCAGTGAATGCCAGAGAACTTTGCTTCTCCTCTAGGTCAGGGGTTCCCAAACTTTTCAGGCCGCGACCCCAAAATAACGGTGTCAGAGAGCCGCGACCCCCACTATTATAGGAGGTAAAAAAATTTATTAAAAAGAAAAATTATATATATATATATATATATATATATATATATATATATATATATATATATATATATATTTTTTTTATTTTTATTTTTATTTTTATAAATGGAAATGTATGGTTGAAACATGCAAACGTTCAAACGCACACACACTAATAAGCATTGGAGGCTTTTAACCAGGGCCGGACTGGGGAAATCATTCAGGCCAGGAAATATAGTGCTAAATATAGCCCCAGTCAGGCCACTTTTTAAGCCGGGGGTCTGGGGGTCCCCCACCAGGATTTTTTTTGTTACAAAGACTTCATTTCCTGCATTCTGGTGCAGGATTTTTTTTATTTGTACCCTTTAAATGCCAGTGTTTGTGATGGCATCACAAATTATTGTTAAAAAACAGGCTAGCATATATGTATGATTAGCAACAACACTGATTTTGATGGATTTTCAGTTTTTTTGTAATGTCAGATAAAAAAAAATACAATCTTTTATGCAACTTCAGCCCTGATCATAACAGCACATATTCATTTTATAATTCTAACCCTTTAAATGCCAGTGTGTGTGATGGCATATATTTGCAATATATCAAATGCAAAGTAGATTTTTCTGGGGGGGATTATTACAGGCTAGCATGTGTCAATGATTAGCAACAACAGTTTTTTGTAAGGGTCCCGCCTCCACCAATCACATGCGGCTCCCTTTGTGTGTGTGTGCAGGGGCGTATCTAGACCAAGCACTCTACTGGGGCACAGGGGGGCACTGAAGGATATGCATTTTTTTTGCCGGTTTTGGCCGTTTTTTGGGCGAAAATGGATGGATTTTGTAACTATTCTTAATTTTTTTTACTTTATTTCGGTTTTAGGGTTAGGTTAGGGTTATGTTATTTAATTATTTTGGGGGAGCCAGCCCCCCAAACTCCTGAAATGCATAGAAATCTATGAAACAAATAAAACAATCTGACATTTATATTAAAAAGAGCTAGCCCCCCAAACCCCTAAAATACATAGAAATCTATGCATTTTGGAACAGTTACTATATATATAGTCAAGAAAGCATTTAGTCATACTTAAAGTTTAAAGTGCTTTACTTGCATTGAACATTGCATTGAACATTGAACATTGAGGAGACATCATTAGAAAGCACAATGTATGTTTCCATAGTTACGCAGATGACACACAATAGACCTGTCGCTAAACCACGCCCCCTTTGAAAACTCGATCAAGCTAAGCCGACCGTGGATGACTCTCGTTGATGATGGCCGTAGGTAGCCCCTTTCCTGACTGTGATGCAAGCCTTGCTTCACAGTCACGAAAGGGGCTATGCCGCGGGAGATTTATCACAGCAGGTAATAGACCTGTTTTTTAAAGATAACACAAATATTTCATCTAGAAGCAGACAGAGAGGGTTACAATATGCAGTGGAAAAGTACGTTCATGAGAAACACATTTACCTTAGACCTCCATGGTGATGCAAGCATTAGCTATAGATAACGTCGCATTACTTACAGTTGACTTGATTGAAGATTACAAGAACTATGACGATAATCCATGATTATTACTATTGCTGATACATTTAGTTTAAGGCTAGTGGGCCAACGCAGTATACGAGCTAGACCCGACAGTTGTGTCACTACTAGTCACTAGAATGAGGAAAAAAGTGAGAGCTGTCACTTGCCAACAATCCTCATCCATAAAGGGGTGAGACGTCAGAGAATGGTATGCTGCACATTCTAGTGTCAGGTCAAATGATTGATTACACTAACTATAAATGTATAGTGATAGAGACCAAAGTAAAAATACCTAATAATAAAATAGACCCAATAATAGGGGGCGACAGTGGCTTGGGAGTAGAGCAGTTGTCTGGTAATCCGGAGGTTCCCGGTTTGATTCTCGCTCCTCACGGGCAGCATGTCGAAGTGTCCTTGAGCAAGACACTGATGAGCAGGTTGGCACCTTGCATGGTTGCCTCCACCGTTGGTGTGTGAATGTGTGAGTGAATGGGTAAGATGTTTCAAGTTTCAAGTTTCTTTAATAGTTGTCATACAGAAGTACAGAATACTTTCATACAAAATGCTTCTTACTGTTACGCTCCAGAGACTGTGCTAGACAAGATAGTATCAAATAACATAGTATAGCATGTAAATTAGAAGTAGAAAATGAGGTCACAGTGTTCAGTATAGACATATGTACAATGTTCGATGCATGTTACAAAGGGTCAGATTAAACCGAATATATATATTTATTGCTTGAGATCCCATGTATAATATTTGTATATCGTTTGATATCCCTTGTATATTCTTTGTATATATACACGGAATATCCCTTTACCTAGGTACAAACCAGACCATAATATTCGTTCTCCTATTGGACAGCGACCCCTAGGCGCCAACGACCATACCCCCAATGGCGAGTTCAAAGCCACCGCCAAGACATGTCTCAACATGTCCAGGTTTGCGCAGTAATACGAGACAGAACTGAGGTTGGCACTAGATAATTCACCTTACGTATAAATACGGCGCAGGTGGAAACAGCAGCACCTTCGTTCAAAGTATCAGTTCATTCAGTTCATCATTCGTTCAAAGTAACGTCTAGTTGAGTTCATTACGTTAAAGCCTTCACCACGAGTCAACGACCAAGTGAAGTGAGCAACCTTGCGTCTAAATAGAGCACTTAGAACCGCGTGCGAATAGGATAGTAAAAGTGTCAGAGCTTAGTGAAATAACGTCAAGTTCGACCTAGTTAATGTGAAGTACCGTGCACAGGAGAATCTACACCGGCGAATGCAGAGCCTTTTCCGGCTGGATTATATTGCTTTTGGTACTGTGGCTGCTGGAGCAGAGAACCGTCTACCCCACTGCTGTGTGGGATCTACCCGTGAGGAGCATCACTCGAGCCCGTCTCTAGGAAGAGGCTGGCTGGCTTTCATCCATGCTGTCGCGCCTACTGGATTATAGCTGCTGCTTTTGTCTGCCGATCGAGGGGAGTATATGTACCGCCTCCCGTAGCTGGAGCTTATTTATTCCTCATTGATCCAGACTTTTGCATCCGAACATTCCTCTCCCCTGCTGGCTTACAACCGGAGGGAACCCCCTTAGTATCTCCAGCTGACTACGAGTGTGCCTTATGTAATTCTTATGCTACAGGTGGTGTCAGTTATACCCAGCTTATTATGCTCATGGACTTACGCTCTTGACCTACTTAAGTGTTCTTCGCCATATAAGCGCAATTCATAATTCTCAATATTGTAACCTATTGTTGCTGCTCTAGTAATAAATACTTTTAAATATAACTTTCTTTGTTAAGCCGTATTCTTGTGTGGGTGTTCACCAGATATATCTGTGTACTGTATGGCCAGTAATTAAAGTACATAACTAAGTAGTGGTTTAATAATACCATACTCTCAATACAGTCAGGGAATTGTACCCCTCAGTTACAATGCAGAATAGACGTAACTGAGTTACCATATAATATACAATACTATGCAGTGTACTAATGTACAATACTATATAGTGCAAAGCAGAAATGGGATGAGGTACAATTTAGGTACAATTTACAGTAAGGTATGAGTTGTAGTGCAATCCTTCATCAATAAATATAAAGTGTGGGGAGTGGGTGCTACAGTGTGTTTGTTTAAAGTGAGTGTGTGCTATAAAGTGTGGGGAGTGGGTGCTACAGTGTGTTTGTTTAAAGTGAGTGTGTGCGTGTGGATGTGTGTGTTATGTGCGTTTGATGGTTGTTGTTGTGTAGTGTTCATTGTTCGTTGAGCAGCCTGATGGCCTGGGGATAGAAGCTTCTTCTGAGTCTTTCTGTGCTCGCCTTGAGACTCCGGTATCGCTTGCCTGACCGCAGCAGTTCAAAGAGGCAGTTGTTCGGGTGACTGGAGACTTTAATGATTCTCTTAGCCTTGCCCCTGCACCGCTTGTTGTAAATGTTCTGGAGGGTGGGGAGCCCCCCTCCAATTGTGCGTTCGGCTGAACGTGTCACTCTTTGTAGTCTGCTTCGGTCTTGTGCAGTGCTATTCCCAAACCAGGAGGTGATGTTGCCAGTCAGGATGCTCTCTATTGTACATGAGTTGAAGTTCTTAAGGATCTTCTGACTGACTTGGAACTTCCTTAGGCGCCTGAGGAAGTAGAGGCGTTGTCGTGCCTTCTTCACAACACTGTCAATGTGGGTGGTCCATGTCAAGTCCTCGGATATGTAGGCTCCGAGGTACTTAAAGCTGTTGACTCTCTCAACCGGTGCCCCGTCGATGCTGAGGGGGCTGTAGTCCTTAACCCCTGACCTCCTGAAGTCCACAATCATCTCCTTTGTTTTGCTGACGTTCAGGGAGAGGCTGTTTTCCTGGCACCATCCCGCCAGGACCTTGACCTCTTCCAGGTAGGCCCTCTCGTCGTTGGCAGAGATCAGGCCCACCACCACTGTGTCGTCAGCAAATTTGATGATTGTGTTGCTACTCCGCTGAGCCACACAGTCGTGTGTGTACAGGGAGTAGAGGAGGGGACTCAGAACACAGCCCTGGGGGGCCCCTATGTTGAGGGTGATGGATGAGGAGGTGCAGTTGCCTGCTCTCACCACCTGGGGTCTGCCCGTCAGGAAGTCCAAGACCCACTGGCAGAGGTCATAGTTCAAGCCCAGGTCCCTGAGCTTGGCTAGGAGTTTGGAGGGGACTATGGTATTGAATGCCGAGCTGTAGTCGATGAATAGCATTCTCACATAGTTCCCCTTCCTCTTGTCCAGGTGTGATGCTGCTGTGTGCAGCACATGGGCTATGGCGTCCTCCGTGGACCTGTTGGGGCGGTATGCAAATTGCAGGGGGTCCATGTTGATGGGGAGGGAGGAGCAGATGTAACCCTTTACTAGCTTCTCAAAGCACTTCATGGCTATGGAGGTGAGAGCTACAGGGCGGTAGTCGTTGAGGCAAGCAGGCTTGGATTTTTTGGGTACAGGGATAATAGTGGACTTCTTCAGGCAGGTGGGGATGACAGCCTGTTCTAAGGACAGGTTAAATATGTCAGTGAATACCGGGGCCAGTTGGTCGGCACAGACTTTTAGGACGCGGCCGGGGATGCCGTCCGGTCCTGCTGCCTTCCTTATATTCACTTTTTTAAAGGTCCGCCTCACCTCATGCTCTGTTACCCTGAACACTGAGTCTCCATCAGCAGCAGACCCCCCCCCCCCCCCCCATTGCCGTGGCTTGTGGGCTGGTGTTGTTATTACCAGCATCAAACCTCGCATAGAAGGTATTGAGGTCATTTACTAAGGAGATGTCACTGTTCAGTTTGAGGGAGGTGCCTTTGTAGTCTGTCATCGTTTTGAGCCCCTGCCACATAGCTCTGGAGTCAGCCTGTTCAAACTGGAGTTCAATTTTATCCCTGTAGCGCCGTTTGGCCTCTGTCACTGTCCTCCTTATGTTGTATCGCGCCACCTTGTGGTCATTCATGTTGCCTGCCACCAGGCCGTCGTTGTATGCTTTGGTGCGCGCTTTCAGAGCTTCACGGACGGATTTGTCTACCCAGGGTTTTTGATTTGGGTAAACTCTAATTGTGGTAGTGGGGATTGTTTCTTCCACCAAAGTACGAACATAGTCCAGCACTGTCTCCGTGTAGACATTAATGTTATCTGTGTCGCGGAACACGCTCCAGTCTGTGCACTCAAACGCAGCCTGGAGCGTCCCCCCCGACTCCACATCCCATTTCTGCACCTCTCGCGAGACTACAGGAGTGCTCTTGATTCTTTGTTTATATTTTGGTGAAAGAAAGATGGCCGCGTGATCAGACTTACCAAAGCCACTAGCAGAATGAGCCTTGTAGCCACCCTTGAATTGCGTGTAACAGTGGTCTAAGATGTTACCGCCTCTGGTGTTACAAGTCACATGCTGATAGAAGTCAGGCAAAACCTTTCTCAGATTGGCGCTATTGAAATCACCCACTACTACAATGGCGGCGTTAACGTTCGCTGCTTGGATTCTATTTACCTCGTCGTGGAGTCTGGAGAGCGCAACACTATTGCTGGCTTGCGGTGGAATATACACTCCGACCAGGACGATCGCCGTTAACTCCCTCGGGAGGAAGAAAGGACGACACTTGATAGTTATATATTCCAGGTTGGGGCAGCAGTGGTTCGATAATTCCTTCACGTTGGCTGGATCGCTCCAATTGTTGTTAAACATGAAGGCGATACCTCCTCCACGCTGTTTGCCGGACTCTGCTGTTCTATCCTTGCGGTGGATGAAGAAGTGATCGGCCGGTTGGATGGCGTGATCTGGGGTTCCTGGCGACAGCCACGTTTCAATGAAGCAGAGAACATTGCAGTCTCTAACGTCTCTCTGGAATTGAATCCTTGCTTGGATGTCGTCCAGTTTATTGTCAATTGATTGTACATTGGCTAGCAATATACTGGGTAGTGGCGTTCGGTGTCGTCTGGTTCTCAGTCTATTACGGATCCCAGCTCTCTTCCCTCTCCGCCTGATGATTCCTTTGTTCCTGGGGTCGGAATCTGGTCCCATTGTCCTCAAGATCTCCACAGGCCATTGCTGCGGTTCAGAAAGCTGATCCAGGGAGTAATCTAGTCGGTAAGTTTCCCGTAATCCGATGTCTATAAGTGACTGACGGTCATACACATTAAATGCACCTACTGTTGGTACAGACAAAACTCTTAAAACTATAAATATTAACAAAAGTAAGCACAATCTCGACGGAGCGCACAGACAGGCAGCCGGACGTAGCGGCGCCATCTTGGATCCTGTGAGAAACAAATTGTAAAGCGCTTTGGATAAAAGCGCTATATAAATACAGCCATTTACCAAAATACCTCTAAATCACAGTATATGGGTACAGGACATTTTCTTTTTCTTATAACTTTTCTTATAACACTAAGTATAAGTTATATTTAATATAAATATAAATAAATGCATATACAACACATTCTCAAGATAGATCACTCTGATTAGAAAAGAAAACCCAAAACTAAAGTGTACATAAATAGCCACTATTTTTAATATATACAATAAATATACATGGATTTACAGTTACACAAATGGATGTACGATATAAACTGGAATAGCGAACAATATCATGTGTTGTTGTGATACATCTATGGTAATTTACCATTATATTCTTGTAGCCAAATGAATGCTGTGACGAGGCTTAAAATGTATTTTGTCCCAACCCCAGACCCATAGTTCACAAATTGAATTAAAATTGTATCGCTGGATGCACATTGTCAATCTCCTGACCCATTAGTAATAGTCACAACATTTGCTGTGATTATTGATGCCCCTTGGAATGAGAAACATGATTTTGGTTACCCTTTCTTCTAGTACCTCCATTATGGATTAATAGCCTGGTCTGTTGACATTTGCAATATCAGCAACTGTTGATGAAGATTAAGTAGTAGATGCCTATAGAATATGTACTGTACTTTTCTTTTGAAACTTAATACAGTACTGTAGTGATTGTAATGGTACATAATTCACCCACAGACCTATTGTTAGGAACATCCTAGAAAATTAGTGCTGCCCGAACATTCTGGAACGTGTGTGATGTCATGGCAGTACATTCTAGAACCTTAGTTCTGCCCGATCATTCTGGAACGTTGGTGATGATGTCATAGTAGGACCCTTCTAGAACCTCTAACATTCCTATACAATTTTAAGCATTCTTTAGCTTTCTAGTAATGTCCACCTTCCGGGGAGCCTGCTCCACAGGCCGGCACTGTGAGGGCTGTGTGTGTGTGTGTGTGGGTCATGAGAAGATAACAGGGACTCTTAAAGTTATCCATGAAATGGACAACCACTAGACTGCTTACGCAGATATTTTAGGAGAGGGGAAAAATTAAACAACAGAAAACAACCTTTACAGGTGGAAATCTCAAAGTGAGTAATTAAGAAAATAAATCAAGTCCCAAAAAACAGGACTACTCTCAATAAAGAGGTATAGTATAAAAGTAAATAAGCCACAAGGACACCTCCTAATAAAGGAGTTTATATTGGAAAAAGTAAAACAATAAACCTCCACTAAGGGAGTTTATGTGTAGAATCACGTGAGTAGCCTAAAATAAAAATGACTACCATAAAGCTCAATTCTGAATCAGAGATCAGACTACACTTCAATATAATGAGCGTGACCAACACTAGGAAAATGAAAAAGCAGTTGACACTGCGATCTCCAAACTTAAATAGACTCCACATGGCCATAGGCACAGCTGCACTGCAGCAGGTGCAATCAAGCCCACACACCTGCCGACCCATGAGGCAATTAACCACAGGGAACAGGGATTGACAGCTATTCCTCACAGAGAGGTGAAATAAAGCAAAAATAGACAGCTGTCCCTCACAGAAAGGTGAAATAAGGCAAAAACCATGACAGGACCCCCCCCCTCTAGTGGGCGGCTCCAGACGGACCCTCTGAGACACGTCTCCGAAACTCCCGAACAAGCTCAGGGTCCAAGATGTCCCTGGCCGGAACCCACATGCGCTCCTCTGGCCCATAACCCTGCCAGTCCACCAGGTACTGTATACCCCTACCAACCCGTCTACTGGACAGGATACGCCGTACAGTATACACAGGTTGGCCATCAACGAATCGAGGGGGAGGTGGAGGTCTCTCTGCAGGAACCAACCTGCTCCTCCGAACCGGCTTAAGGCGGGATACGTGAAATGTAGGGTGTACCCTCATCGACGAGGGTAACCGAAGACCAGGGCCGCCTGGGAGAAATGCGAGGCCCTGTGCGAGATTTAAACGCGAAGCAAGCTATGCGGCTACCACTGAAAAACTGTACAACGTGAGAAAAGCAATACAGGCCAACACTTCAGACAGCCGCTGTGTTTTCCTCTTCTCATACGAAGAGAGAAGGGAAAAAGAAGGCAATACACGTCCCACTACAGAGTGGTGTTTACCATAGCGGTGCCGGCAACAAGTCCCTTGCGGACTATAGCCGACTTGAGCATGGAGATATTCTCATAATGAAACACCAAGCTCACCTCCCTCGCACCAGGTGCTGACACCAGGCCACACACCGTTAGCTACTAGTACTACAACAGCTAATCGGCCCGTTTGGCTCCCGAGAGAGAGAGAGAGAGAGAGAGAGAGAGAGAGATATCCATGGCGGGAATAGAATAGAGTGCATTAAAAACTCACCAAACGTCCAAGAGGATGGAGACAACCGCGTGGAGTTGACGAAGTTCATCTGCCGAATGACCGTCCTCTTCATCTTGGCATAACAATGCTGCACACGTCTCACTCTCTAGGTTAGCTAACGCTAGTTAGCCTTTAGCTAAGCTAGCTACTAGCCGCCATCATCATGGCTATATCCCGACTGAACCACACGTTAGCACTCAATATTATAACGTAGCTAAAGCTAACTAGCTGTCCCTGTCTTTAGCCGGGATGGCTAGCCTGACTGAACTGTCTAACATGCAACAACTTTCATCTTCAGTCCATCTGCCGAACGATGTCCTCTTCATCTTGGCTGGCATAACCTCCAATGCTGCATGCGCAAAATAGTCAGACGCTACCTTACCTGTAACCCCTCCCCTCATTGAAACCTATTCTGCTGCCTGCAGAGCCTCAGAGCTGCCTGCAGAGCCTCAGAGCCAGGAACAAGTCAGACACATTCTACAAACGTGTCTAATGTGAAATATATAAGCATATAAGCTAAACTAGATTTTAGGTCTGTGATGAAAAAGGGCCTCGCGGGAAGGGGGGCCTCGCAAAAAATAAAAAAAAATAAAAAAATAATAAAATAAAAATTTTAATATTTTTTTTTTATTTTTTTTTATTATTTTTTTTGCGAGGCCCCCCTTCCCGCGAGGCCCTGTGCGACCGCACTGCTCGCACACCCCCTGAGACGGCCCTGCCGAAGACGCATCGTGACTGGGTTTATCTTGCAAACAATAGTGAAAGGGCCCACAAAACGCGGAGCGAGTTTGCGCGACTCCACCCGTAATGGAAGGTCGCGTGTGGAAAGCCACACCTGTTGGGCCACACGGTAGGAAGGCGCAGGGCGACGGTGTACATCCGCCGACCGCTTGTGCCGGGCCGCAGCACGCACAAGAGCCAAACGCACCCTCTTCCATGTCGCCCGAGACCGACGGATAAACGCCTCGGCAGATGGCACCCCCACATCCCTCTCCTGTTCAGGAAACAGTGGAGGCTGATACCCAAACTGAACCTCAAATGGGGAGAGACCAGTGGATGCATTGCACAATGAATTATGCGCATATTCTGCCCATGCCAGTTGGTGACTCCACGTGGTCGGATTGGAGGAGGCCAAGCAGCGAAGCGTACTCTCCATAGACTGGTTGGTGCGCTCTGTTTGCCCATTGCTCTCCGGGTGGAACCCTGATGACAGGCTAACCGTCGCACCCAGTATAGCACAGAATGCCTTCCAAAACCGAGCAGTAAACTGGGGTCCACGGTCCGACACCACGTCCTGGCAGATGCCATGAATTCGGAAGACATGGTCAACCACCAGTTGAGCGGTCTCCTGAGCAGATGGCAGCTTGACCAGCGGAATGAAGTGAGCTGCTTTGGAGAACCTATCGACCAGCACCATGATGACGCTGTGACCATTAGAAGGAGGCAGACCCGTCACAAAATCCATGGCGATGTGGCTCCACGGACGACTAGGAATGGGCAAAGGATGAAGCAGACCTGGTGGTGACTGTTGAGAAACTTTGTTCCGTGCACAAACGGGGCAGGCTGCCACAAATTCCCGAATGTCCTTCATCATACCAGCCCACCAGAACCTTCTGGCCAAGAGGTCACGAGTTCTGCGCACTCCGGGATGTCCTGTCAGCCGAGAGGACTGGCCCCACTTCAACACCCGAGAACGAATGCTGTTTGGTACAAATAACCGACCCGGGGGCACCCCACCCGGATCTGGTTCCAAACGTTGTGCCCTCCGCACAGCAGTCAAGTCAAGTCAAGTCAGTTTTATTTGTATAGCACGTTTACAAATGACTAACAGCCAAACCAAAGTGCTTCACAACATGATAAAAAACACATACAATGCAATAAAATACACTAGAAAAGAGGTAGAGTACAGTACAGTGCAAAGTGCAAAGTGCAAAGTGCAATAAAAGAGACAAGAAAATTTGATAAAAATGCAGAGTGACAGCTGACGTCATGTATAGATGCTGGGCTAGCTCTGGTCAAAGGCCAGGGAGAAGAGATGTGTTTTGAGCAAGGATTTAAAAACCTCCAGGCTCTGGGCAGATCTTATGTGGAGGGGGAGGCTGTTCCAGAGTCTGGGGGCAGCAGCAGCAAAGGCTCTATCTCCCCTGGTTTTTAGCAGAGTCAATGCTCCATGTCACAGGAGCTAGGATCTGTCCTGCAGGAACAATGGGCTCAGGAGGACGGTCCTCCTCTGATCCATCATATAACCGGGAAAGAGCATCTGGCTTGATATTTTTAGACCCGGGACGGTACGTCAGGAGGAAATTAAACCGAGAGAAAAACAGTGACCAGCGAGCCTGTCGCTCAGAGGAGTTTCTCCTCTGAGCACCCTGGATATATTCCAAATGTTTATGGTCTGTCCAGACTGTGAATGGGTGTTCAGCTCCCTCTAGCCAATGGCGCCACTCCTCCAATGCCAACTTGACCGCCAACAGCTCTCTGTCCCCAACATCTTAGTTTCTTTCAGCCGACGAGAGCCCACGTGAATAGTATGCACATGGGTGTACCTTACCGTCGGACGATGAGCGTTGAGACAGAATAGCTCCGACTCCAAGCTCAGAAGCATCCACCTCGACGATAAATGGCAGGGATGGGTTAGGAGTAATGAGGATAGGCTCAGAACTGAACCTTCTCCTAAGCTCAATGAACGCTGCCTCAGCCTTGGGAGTCCACTGGAAATGGCAAGGTGCTGTCTTCCTGGTGAGTGCAGTGATAGGCGCTACCACTGAACTGAAATTACGAATAAAACGACGGTAGAAGTTTGCAAATCCTAGGAATCGTTGCACCTGCTTGACCGAGACGGGTGTAGGCCAGTCTGTCACTTCTGACACCTCCTTGGGGTCCATTTGAATCCTCCCCTCAGATACAATGAATCCCAGAAAGGTCACAGAGCGGACATGGAAGGCACACTTCTCAGCCTTCACAAACAACCGTGCATCCAAAAGGCACC
Organism: Notolepis coatsorum; assembly: GCF_963971535.1. Classification (NCBI taxonomy): domain Eukaryota; kingdom Metazoa; phylum Chordata; class Actinopteri; order Aulopiformes; family Paralepididae; genus Notolepis; species Notolepis coatsorum. Next base: position 67,915,039 of record NC_140177.1, on the reverse strand, counting down.
TCAAGACCTGCCTGACATGTTTGACATGGTCAGAAATGGACTTGGAGAATATCAGAATGTCATCTAAGTAGACGAAAACAAACCTTTCCAACATCTCCCTGAGCACGTCATTGATTAACGCCTGAAAAACTGAAGGGGCATTAGTAAGACCAAATGGCATCACCAGGTATTCGTAGTGACCATTATGAGTGTTGAACGCGGTCTTCCACTCATCCTCTTGGCGTATGCGCACCAGATTGTAGGCATTGCGGAGATCAAGTTTGGTAAAAATGGATGCCCCCTGGAGGCGTTCAAACGCCGAGTTCATCAGGGGAAGGGGATACCGGTTTTTTACTGTAATGCTGTTCAGACCTCTGTAGTTGATGCAGGGTCTCAGTCCTCCATCCTTTTTTCCCACAAAAAAGAATCCAGCACCCGCAGGTGAAGTGGAAGGTCTAATAAAACCGGTAGCCACAGCCTCCTTGATGTAGGTGTTCATAGCTGCGCTTTCGGGGACCGACAACGAGTACAAGGAACCACGAGGGGGAATAGAGCCCGGCTGCAATTCGATGGCGCAATCATAAGGTCGGTGCGGTGGCAGGATGGTGACCATTTGTTTGCTAAAAACCTCACTGAGGTCAGCATAGACAGTGGGAACTCCCTCTGGTAACGGGTGTGACTCCACGCTCATGATGTTGGTGCTCTCCATGAGGGGGTCAGCTGTACAAGTAAGCGAGGAGAAGTCCTCACACAGAGCCTCTAAACTGTCTAAACTGTCCTCCGCCAGAACCTCCTCACCGAGGGAGTCCCAATCAAACTGTGGACCTGGCTCTACTAGTACTAGCCCTGCTATCAATCCAGTCCAGAGTATAAGCTAACGTTATGATGCAGAAAGCTAACCTTATGATGCAGAAATATCTGCGGTATCATTACATGTTGGCAGCTAACGTTAGCTAGCTGCTAACGTTAGCTAGCTAACTGGGCTGGATATACGATAGCTAGTTCGCAGTCAAAGTCAAACGTTAGCAAACTAATAGTTTGGTCTACGTTTCTAATACATGCCGTCAAATATTATGTCTTTATGAATTGACCTTACCTTTGAGCAAACATATAAGTGTCCTTGGTAATGGTAGCTGCTAACGTTAGCTAACTAGGCTGGATATACAATAGCTAGTTCGCAGTCAAAGTCAAACGTTAGCAAACTAATAGTTTGGTCTACGTTTCTAATACATGCCGTCAAATATTATGTCTTTATGAATTGACCTTACCTTTGAGCAAACATAAGTGTCCTTGGTAATGGTCTTCACATTCATTTGTGTATGTGGTCGACGACACAGTAGAATCCACCGCTTGCACTTTCTCTAGTTTTCGTTTGGGCTTCGGAAAAGGTATGACATATACTCCTCCATCCAGTCTTTCAGGGTACCTGGTGTCCCAATTACAGGTACCCCACGCACAGCGTTTCACCATCGGATATTATGTAGATAATAACATAAAACTGAACTCTTGACAGTGGTTTCGATCAAAGCCGTCTGGTTTGATACAGCCTACAAACCTAGTTGACCGAGGTTTGTGCAGCGAGGATTTAGCTGTGATATGATTGGACAAATTCTATTTTGGGGCGTGGTTTAGCGACAGGTCTATTGTACATGTCCGCTGAACCAAATGATCACACAGCTATAAACTCCATTTCCGCCTGTCTCTTAGCAATAAACAAATGAATGACAAACAACTTCCTAAAATTAAATGAGGGCAAAACTGAAATCCTACTAGTCGGTCCTATAACAAAAAGAGAAATGTTACAAAGCAACAGAGGTGGGACCAAGTCATTGTTTTGCAAGTCTCAAGTCAGTCTCAAGTCTTGGTACTCAAGTCCCGAGTCAAGTCCCAAGTCAAGACAGGCAAGTCCTAAGTCAAGTCCCAAGTCAAGACTGACAAGTCCCAAGTTGAGTCCCAAGTCCTAACCTTTGAGTTTCGAGTCCTAAACAAGTCATAAGCGCTTCACCAAAAAAAATCATTATCAACTTGTTGGCAAAACATAATCTAATTTCTATAAATGTCATAATATTCAGAATCAGGGTTAGTCTCACAACTAGATACATTTGGGCAAGAGCTGCTTGAGAAAACCAGTTCAGGAGTATATTGAGAAAAAAAATAATAAGGATCACCATATCCATTTTAAAGGTAGGATAACAATAACCAACATATTGTCTTCCCACTTGGACCAATAATTTATTTAACGTCTGCCTGCCCTGTATAGTCTATGGCACATGATCCATAATAGCAGACCTCGGTTCAACTAACTAGTCTACATTTTGGGGTATAAAAAATCATATCTATACATTTTGGGGTATAAAAAATCTGTACTGAAATGACAAGGCATCTCTGCGTTTCGTATATTAGGTAGTTTATTAGGTATTAGAATTAGGTAGGGCCTAATTCGTGTGCGAGTTCTCTCTCTCTACCTTGGATCAATGACAAAAGTATTTCTCAATTGTTTGTATTGAGCCGTACTGTATTGTACCCATTCTGCAATCTGTTAATACAAATGTCAATCAATAAAAGAAAATTAAGGAGCAGCAGTACTGGTAGACTACTGCTGGCCATTCATCAACCGAGACATTGCTGATTGTTTTATTTTATATGACTACCAACTGCCTAGCCAGCCGTGTATCAATCTAGGATGTAATGATAACGTTACCACACTGACTGTGTCGATGGCTCTCTCAGTTACAGTGGGTGACAATATTGTCACAAGGAAAGACGAAATTACATACCTAGGTTCCATCCTAGAAGCAAATCTTTCCTGTGAGAAAATGCCATCCAATGTAATCAAAAAAGTCAACCAATGAACTAGATTCTTGTACCGGATCTCCTCTCTGGTAAACAAGAATACCCTGAAGACTCTGGCAGGAGCACTCATTCAAGGGTACTACGACTATGCTTGCACCTCATGGTACCAAAGCACCTCAAAGGCGCTAAAAACAAGATTACAAACATCACAAAACAAACAGGTCAGACTACTACTTGACCTTACTCCTAGAACCCACCTCACCCCTGCCCACTTTGACTACCTAGGATGGCTTAGAGTAGAAGACAGAGTACAGCAACTTGCAATGGGCCTGGTCTACAAGATACACTAAGATACCCATGTACATGTCAAAATACTTCCCAAAGGCCAGTGAATACCACGACCACAACACCAGAGGGAGCTCCACAAATCATGTTAAACCCAGATTCGGCTCAAACAAGGGACTAAACACGTTTAGCAATTATGCCACATCAATGTGGAATGCCCTACCCACAGCTGTAAAGGAATGTGAATCACTACCCACTTTCAAAACCACTTTCAAAGAACACCTATGGGAGACTGCAATTCGAAACTGGCCCCTGTAAATGTCCTACCCCAACCCCCTCCAATGTACAGTAAATTACCTAACCCAAGAATACACGAGACCCTCTTCTTAGAACCAAGTATGGTTTCGTCGATATTCCAATGTACAGTTTTGCTTGTACAGTTGTACAGTTTCCCCCACCCCGCCTACCTAACCCCCCCCCCTCCCCACCCAACCACATCCAATGTACAGCCCCCCCCCCCACCTACCCAACCTCCTCCAATGTACAGTTTCTACGTCAAATGTACTCTCTTTTTAGACTATTTCTGTATCACAAACAGTACTGTATTTGTAAATCTGGTATGTCATAAATGTATAGATGTAGCAGTACTGTCTATCTGCATGTCATGTATGTCACTATGAATTGGAAAAGGCGGGACCCTGATGTAAACAAGATGAAAGTCTTTCTCTGGTCTGCATCCCCTTAACAATTGTGTGTATTGAGCTGTACTGTACCCATTCTGCAATCTGTTAATAACGTTTGCAATCAATCAATCAATCAATAGCAAGCCAAGTTACTTACCGATTTGTGCAGCTTCAAATGTCGAACGAAGTAGTTGGAAATTGTTGCTTGTTGTTGTAGCTTGAAGTTGTTTTTGAGCCGCACGTTTTGCATACTGCAATTCGTTTTTTGTTGACCACCACCAAGTAGTTTTTATAAGCAAACGAAGCAATCTTTGGTATAATTTTCCACTGAATCCGTCGTTATTAACGTTCGTAACGTAAGATACTGTAGGTTCTTTGAGCCAAGACACAATTTACATTTAACTAAAACGTTATTTTCTTTGTGCTCAACAAAAGAGAAATAATGAGGATATCCAATATCATGTGTAACGCTGGGCGCTGGGCGCCGCCATGACAGTTTAACAAGTAAACAAAGAAAGAATAAAACACGCCCACTATCTCCGCAGATGAGACAGGACGAACGAGGAAGTGCAACTCCATTAGGGAAAATATACATGCAAGCCGAATATCATATTTTTTTTGGGACCTTGATTGATCGATCACTGGGGCACAGCTGATCAACAGTGGGGCACGTGCCCCAGTGATAGTGGTCTAAATACGCCGATGTGTGAGAGCAAGAGAGAGAGAGAGAGAGAGAGAGAGAGAGAGAGAGAGAGAGAGAGAGAGAGAGAGAGAGAGAGAGAGAGAGATTTTTATTTTATTTTACCTTTATTTGACCAGGTAGTCACTTGAGATCAAACTTGTGTGAGTTGCAGTGATCTCCTGGTTGTTCTATTTCATTCTGGCTTCCGCTCAGCGTCAGTCTGCACTAACCTCACTTCGTGCCTAGCACTGAATAAAAAACTCCACAATGTACCTTTACATACCGACATCCGTTTGGCCACACCCCTATCCGCTTACCTTACCCCTCTCCGATGCTGGACTATTTGGGTCGGCACTGCAGCTGATGACCTCAACCTGCAGGGAGATGCAGGAGGAGCGCTCCGTCGTGCTCCAGCCTCATTTCCCCCTGCCCGATGTCGCCGGTGGAGTCAGACGGCAGGCGCGTCGTCGAGGTTCCGCCGCCGTAGCCGCCGCTGCTACCACCGCCACTGCTGGCCCTTCGGCAAAGAAGGCCAGGAGGAGAGAGGGCGCCTCTGCCACTGCAGCCGGCCCATCTACGCCCGGAGGTGACGGTAGGGATCGTCATGACCAGCCGCCGATCATTTACCGTCCCTCCGGGGCTCCACGGGTTGGGAAGTCCCGAGCGGCTCGTGGCAGGCGTCGCTAAAAAAGAATTGACTTTTTCCCTCTATGGTCCCCCCCTGTTCCCTTCCCGGCCCACATATAATTTTGTTGAAAGCAATAAAAAGTCCCTCCTTAAAAGAGGGACAGTATTTTTTGTTACAAACTGTGTGTTTATTCACCAAACATATGATGGGGATGCGACGTGTGAATCTTTCGCTAGTATGGGTTTGATAGGAGGGCTAGACGTTACATTCATGTTAGAGCTTAAGCAAGGCCTGCAGCCTACACTCGGTTGAAAAAGGTTTTTTCTGCCTCGACCTGAATCTTCACATAAAGGTAGAGGTTAGTTGTGTGCTCTGTTGCTTAAACAGTGATATTGAGCCGCAACACTATTGTGTTGGTCTGCAGTAATGCTCGTATGAAAAAGTACCACGGCTCAGCCGCTCTCTCTCTCTATCAGATTTTCTGTGTCTTACAACATGGATACGGGTGTCGGGTTCACACATACACAACTTGGCCTTGTTATAAACCCTGTTCACAGATGTGTCTGTGGCTAGCGTGCATTGAATTAGCTTGCGCTGTTCATAAGCATTTTGCTACTTAAGGTATCGTATCGCTGTTGTTGTTGTCGTATTGCAAGGGTTGGGCTTGCGAGGGGGTACCGGATAAACCCCTCCTTCCCTCTTCTGATTGGTCAGGGGGTTTATTAAGGGACTCTCTTTTCATTCGGTCAGGGCCAAGCTGTTAGGCAGCTTGGCACAGGGGGGGGGTTCCCAGACTCCGCACCTATCACAGGCGGTTGAGTCTTGGGTTTCCCCCCGTCATAGCAAACGTCACTAAGCACGTTTCTATTGGACGACGGCTTCCGTGAGTTTTAGACCCGTATGTAGGGTCTGTTGTTGTCAAGTTGTTGGGGCAGAGCGTAAGAATTTACTGTTCTACTACGTTCGATATACGTGTAACTTGAGTCTGTTGGTCACATGACTCAATGTTACCGTGACTTTTCAATCTATGGCTCACGTGGGAAGTCTCTCTGAGGAGTCCCGTCTCTCTCCTCTGTGGTGAGGGTGGCGGGATGTAAGAATGTAAACTATTTTTACCCTCGACCACGTCACGTGGGATTCATGTCAGTCTGTGTTTCTTTCTTTTTTAATAAATAAAAAGTGTGAAGAATATGAAGCACGACAAACTTCTTGTCGTTCTCCCAGGCGACTTGAAGGACCAATGTCTGGTGTCTGGTTAGACTATCCATTGATGTGTTTGGGTCTCGACGCGTACATAGTGCTGGCTCAGGGTGTTTCTGTTAAGAATCATGCAGGAGGCTAGTACGCCTTGGTTGCTTGTTATTAAAACAGCGTTTTTATAGGGCAACTGGGATGGGGGATTTTTTCCTCTTCCGAGAGCCTGTTACTGGGTCTCGACGGATTCTCGTTCATATCTGGGGGATGTTAACGGAATAGATCAGGAAATAGGTAGAGGGGTCTCACGCCCTTGGGGTGGGCCACTGAGCGCGGTACAAATGGGACCGTCTGGGTGGCGCCCTTTTTTCATGTTTTAGATCGACACGCATACCTACCCCCTCTCCTGGAGTGGGCATGTCGGCGTGGTTAGGGCATGGGACTGGTTCTGGTCACACTGGTCCAGGTCAGTTAACCCGTTGCCCGCCGGGGACGCAGATCTGCTGTTCTGGTACCCTGAGGGACTTGTGCTTTTTTCGGGGGGAAAAATGCCGGGTCGGCCCGGGTGTCACAGGGTTAGGCGTTATGGAGACCCTTTGTTGGGTACATGTTGTACCTGACACTATCATCAAGGGGCTGGTTCTCCTTTTTCTTTCGCTCCTCTCTCACGCATGGCGAAGAGGGGGCTGTTGGGGTGGTCTTCTGGACCTTCTCTGGTAACCCTGTGTGCTTCCCGAACCGCCGGGCCCGGTCCGAAGTAATGTTTCGTTGAAACCGTAGGCCTGGGATAACCCTTTTTGGAAACTGAAACACTTGTACTGCGGTATAGCTGGTGTATACCCACAGGTGTGTTTTGGAGTTTTTCTTGAGGGGTTATAGGAACAACCACTGTATGTGGTACCAAGAGGGTGGTTGATTCCCTGGTGTGTTGGAGCAGAGTCAACTCCCGGGTTACCCGGTTGAGTGTGCCCCTGCATGTTCATGACGTCTGCCAATCGTGTCAGCCTTCTCTGCCTCGACCCCTCTGGGTGTTTTTTTTTTGATGGAGGCTTTGTCATGGTGCGCAACAATGCCAGCATACGCCCCTTCCGCCGGGGTGCTGTTTTCAGTTGACCCCTTTGGCGCCTGTCTCGTCCGCAGTGCTCCAGGCTCAGGTCTACAGCCTGCTGCCTGGTTTCCCCGGTGCGCTGCCTGCTTCCGTTATGGTTAACCTTTTGAGTGCTTCAAAGTTACGGCCATGCTGACTGCCTGTGTTGCAGGGTCAGTGTGCCAGGCGGCGTACTAATGGGGGGAAGGGCCCGCTCTTGGAGGGGCCCTGTCCGAATACGCTGGCGATGTGGGGGGCGGTGTCACTAAGTGACCGACTGGTGAGGTCTTGATGCCTGGCGTCATTGACCTCTCCGGGCCCCCTTTTTTCCAGGGGGTCCAGTCCCTTCAGGGGGTCTGGGTCTTCCTTCGCGCTCCGCTGCTACGGCCTTGCCACGGGGTTGAGTTTGCTCTTGACTCCGTGATTTTTGGGGGCAGTAACGAGGGTTGTTCCTTCCGTTCGTTCCCTGGTGGCATGCGGGTTGCGCGTGTGCGTAGTCGTGGGGTCAAGCCACGGTCTGCTCACCCTGTGCGTTGAGTTGCTCGAGTTCCTCTTCGCACGGTCGGATCCGTCTCCCTCCCGTCCTCCAATAGGGAGGGTATCCCTCCATTAGGGAGGGTCGGGGGGCTCGGTCCTCTCCGGTCTGATGGTTGTGGGGGGCCTCAGCGGGGTACATTTGTCGAGCTTCTGGCTTCCGCTCAGCTCCTCTTGTGCATACTGACGCTGAGCGGAAGCCAGAATGAAATAGAACGTAAGCCCTTAGAATAGAATAGAATAGGCCCTTGATCTCGCCTTGTGGTGAAAGTTTGGGAAGGAGGCGAGTAGGTGACCACACACCTGCTTATGAAGGTAAGCGGATAGGGGTGTGGCCAGACGGATGTCGGTATGTAAAGGTACATTGTGGAGTTTTATATTCAGTGCTAGGCACGAAGTGAGGTTAGTGCAGACTGACGCTGAGCGTCACCAGTATTCATAGAACTTGGTTATATACATAACCTTACGTTATAGGTTATCTAACTATTGCGCTGCTGCAACTAGAAACACTGGCCTGTACGTGTCAATACTTTTACCAACCGATTTCCAGTTCCGCGTGCGTGTTCTGCGATCTGATTGGCCACTGACGTTTCTGGTCATGTGACATCTGCGCCAATCGTGTGACGCCTGTTTCTATCACCGGTTAAGCTTAGGCACTCTTTAGAAGTTGGTTAAGGTTAGAGTTTGTCTTAGAGCAGGGCGATAGAACACCAGCCCTGATTCCAAACTCTAACCTTAACCAACTTCGAAAGAGTCGCCTAAGCTTAACCAGTGATAAACTAGGCGTTAGGCAAGGACGCGAGAAGTGGGGGTGCAACGGGTGCTCCAGCACCCCCTGCTGGCGGGGAGGGTAACTGCAACTGCAAGGTGGTGTTGGCCTTTATTCCATTGGAATACCGACGCTACTCAATGTCATAGAGCGGAACGGCACTGCAGATTTACCCTATTCTTGGAATTCATTGCCAGATCCATAGGGGCGCTGTCTCGATAATGCAGTGTTATTAAAACAGCGTGTAGACTCATGAACCGGTTGGGATTCGAATAGACGCGGCCTGGAAGCGTCAACGCGGAACTGGAAATCCGTTGGTAAAATAAATAGCGGCCTGGAATAGTTTTTGTTTTGGGACAATTCGCAGTAAAGGAATATATCTGTCGGCGATGTTGTATGCGGGAACGAATTGCAGAGAGGGAGGACTGTCTGAAGTGGAGAGTGTGTTTACTTGTGTCTCAGAAAAGAAATGTCTCATCTGATTTCTTTAATAATAATAACCTGGACTTGCTGCAGCATATGCATCCGGATATTCTGGACTCACTGGACATTCATGTTGTCATGAAGGAGTTTATTTCCACCACTCCTGAACGCAAGACCACCTTCTGTGTTTTACCGTCTTCGGAATAGGTAATGTGTGTTATTATTATTATCGCTCCTGCAGCGATTGTTGTTGCGACAGTGACACAGAGGGCGCAACAGCCAGATGGGGTAAGCTGGGCTGTGATGTGTGCATCAGAACGCTCAGAGCGCGGAGTTGGGCAGCTGTTTTGATTGAAAAGTTTGATTGAAAAGTTTATTAACAGATTGCAGAATGGGTACAGTACATTACAGCTCAATACATACAATTGTTAAGGGGATGCAGACCAGAGAAAGACTTTCGTCTTGTTCACATCAGGGACCGTCCCCCATTTTCAATTCATCATAGTATCCTAGTGAACGAGAGTGTTGGTTATGACTGACAGACAGTGGAGCTGTTTGCAGATAGCGAGCATTTTGACATGTTGCGTGGTGGCGATGTCTCGCAGACAATACAACTACAAGTATAATTATATAATATATATATATTTTATATAAAAAAAATTATATAAAAAAAAAAAAAATTATCAAAAACGATCGATATCTCAGCACCCCCACTCCCCGCGGACTTCTCGCGGCCCTGGCGTTAGGTAGTTTGCAGGCTGTTCGAGGCGGAAATAGGCGCAGAAACAGGCGTCACGCGATTGGCGCACATGTCACATGACCAGAAACGTCAGTGGCCAATCAGATCGCAGAACGCAAACGCGGAACTGGAAATCGGTTGGTAAAAGTATACACGTGCCTGGCCTGCTTCTAAGTTCAGTGGCCTGACTGCATAAAATAAAAAAATTATATATATATTTTTTTAAATCATCTGGCGACCCCCCCGCGCCGGCTCGTGACCCCCACTTTGGGAACCCCTGCTCTAGGTTGTTTGATTTATTTTGGACGCAAGGCTATAATCCAAAAGTTATTTAACCATGGAAACTTGGGGTATAATCTATTTCTTCTTGAAGGCAGCTGAGCTCTCGAGACCCAGTAGCCAGTATGCAGTAGGGGTTATGTCCAATTATCACAACAGAACAATGGGATTCAGGAAAAAAATCTAAGAAATGCCCCCATTAAGGAAAAAACCATGATCTGAGCTTGATCAATATTTGGAGAACACGATTAACTATATCCCAGAGACATTGAAAAAACCTGTGGGTGTGCATGCTTGAGATTTGTGTCTGCTGTTTCTTTTCAAAGGGCAGTTAAACTGAGCAAAGCTAGAACCCATGGAGAACACAAAGGATTGTCGCCAGCTGCTTGGCTGCCCTGCCCCGCCTTGACACTGATCAATGGTAAATGGACTGCATTTATGTAACAGCTTTTATCCAAAACGCTTTACAACTTATGCTTCACATTCACCCATTCACTCACACATTCATACACCGACTCGAACCCTTTCACCTCATCTCTGCCCCTATGTTTGTTTGCATCACCATGTCGATCTTTTATCATTCCCCTCTCTTTTGTTCATAGTTTTGCTATGACTCCAGCTCCTCATTTTCCTCTTTGCCACATCCCCTTTTTATTTTATTTTTTATTATATGTTTTTGTAGATTTTTATTGGTTTGTACTACCGGGCAGTCCGGTAGAGAGAGAGGGAGAGGAGGACATGGGAGACAGAGCAGGGGAAGACATTCGGCAAAGGACGGCGGGGTCCGGTAGTCGAACCCGGGCCGGCCGTTTCGCGACGCAGCGTGTTACATGGTGTGCTACTAGAGTGCCCCGCCACATCCCCTTTCATCCGACTTCATTCGTCCTCTATCTTTCCAGCCCAGCTCTCAAACAATAGCTGTATCTATTTTATGACGTGTGACAGTATGAATCATCATTTCAATGACTTATCTATTGTCATTCCTAACACACAGGCCATTCCATCAAAACCAATATTACATAACCTTTGTAAGGTCAACTCAAAATAAAATTCTTTGGACAGATCCACAAAAAGAGAAGCACAGTGTTCCTTACGGTTTAAAAGTGAACACTGTATAATGACACATGAGGATAATGTAATGGCTGAAATAGTGCTGTGATTGGCTCTGAAACCAGATTTAAAACAGAGTGACTATAAAGAAATACCTTGGGTTGGTCATTAACCAGAGATTCCAGAAGATAACTTGTATTTACTATGGATGTAAATATTTCTTTCCACAAAGCAGCTATGGACCAACTGGTCTCCATTCTGAAATGCAGCAACTTGATTTGAATTTCGCACTGAAAATGCAATTAAAACCTGTATTGATTATACTACTACTACTACAGAACCGAAAACAAAAGCAAATGACTCAGATGGCAATTCAAATAGGAATAATGTTATAAATGGTAAATGGTATATGGTGCATTTTTATTGGGCTTTTATCCAAAGCGCTTTACAATTTGTTCCTCACATTCACCCATTCACTCACACATTCACACACCGATGGCGGAGGCAACCATGCAAGGTGCCAACCTGCTCATCGGGAGCAATTAGGGGTTATATATCGTATTTGCTTTCGCTTTACACTTCGACATGCTGTCCGGGAGGAGCGGGAATTTAACCGGGAACCTTCCCATTACCAGACGACCGCTCTACCTCCTGAGCCACTGTCGCCCCTATTACATCTCATGATTCTGTGAGCAGTGGTTTTGTTAAATAGAAATAAGGAATTATCTGTGGTTGTGTCACCCGCCCCTATGTAGGCCTATACCAGCCTTCTGTCTAGACCTTTGCTCCCATGCCCAGCCCTAGTCTCTCTGGGGCCTAGTCCACCCCAGGTATCCAATCCCCCAGCTATTGTTACCCTTACCATCTATCCCTCCCAGGCCCCTTCATCATGTCCCTTCCATTGTTCATTCCATCTTCTTTACCATGGAGCATACTTCATTGTCTCCTTTTGTTGGTTGTTTTATACATGTAATCGTGGTTCTATTGTCACGTCAGTCCCTGATCCGATTATGCTTGACATCTACCTGTTTATATTGACGTTTATATTATCCATTGGTTCATAGTCGGCCTCTTGTATTACATGGTAATTAAGAAACCCAGAAGCTCTTGCTGGAAATTGTGTATTGTGCAAGAGCGTCTGGGGGCAGGGAGACATCGCGTGCACAGGGACCTACATTTCAATTGAATTGACAAAACTAACACACCCTGGATTGAAAATGCTCACGTGCCAATGTGTGTAGCAGCAATGTGTCTAGCTGCAATGTGTGTTGCGTGCCCGGCGCTTGATGGAAATGCTTGAAAGGTCACAGTACCAACACTTAAAGACGTCCACTGGCAAAGTATTTCCCCTTGCAGAACGTGACCTTGCTTTCCGTGGCCACAAACCCACTTGACATTGAGTAGTGGACATTTTCCAGGTCTAGTGGAGCTGTGTGTTCAGTTTGACACAGTAGCGAGCTTCACACCTGATGCGCAAATTTGCCTAAAGTATTTTCTTTTGGGATTCAGGGGAAGGTAGAATATAACCCCTTACATCTCCAGAAGCCTCGTAACTTGCTGTTTCATTTGGTATAATGTAGGTCACAGTAGCATTAAGTTCTTAATAAGACCTCTCTCTGGACTTCTGGTTATGGCATTATGATTGGGGTGATCGGACGCATGACGTTTGCTCCCCGAAACCTTTGATATTTTGAAGTGTCTGCACCTCGATTTTTGCTAATAACACAAAGTACCGACTTCCCAGAACCAGAATGACACAGTCAGAAGAATCAGAGCCAACTACTAATTCAACACTTTAGCCCACAAGACAAGAGGTCTACTACTAGCAGGGCGCCGCTAACACTTGAAATGCTGGTCAGTGAGCTTGAGAAGCTGTGTAAAGCCGTAACAGGTGAACTCACCGCCTCCATTAACACCGCCTTAGCCCCACTCCAAGCCTCTCTCCAACAAATCACAGACAGGGTAGCCTCACACAACGCCACTATCTCTGCAATGGAGACGGCTCTCTCATCACACTCAGATGAGATTACTACGCTGGGACGCGATGTGGCCGCATTGAAGTCCAAGCTGGAATCCACTACTCAGATAAATGAAAAGTTGCAGCTTGCCATCGAGGATCTGGTGTCGCCCTCGAAGCGGCAAAACCTCTGTGTGAACAGCATCCCAGAGGGAATGGAGGGAGAAGACACTCACCTCTTCATGGCTGCCCTGTTCAGACACACATTACAGAGGATAATGCAAAAAGGGTGACAATTTGTCCTCAAAATCTGTTTTGACAAATTGATATTCAGTAAAGGCTGGATAAATGTTTATTCTGTCAAATAAACAACATAGGTATCACTATCAACCACAAGTATCAGTTCATATGATCTAGTATGGCACAAGAAAGGTAGTCTTTCATGGAATCACACTAGTTACATCTCTCTATAATAAGGATTATTGTGTTTTCCATTCCCTGTATGGTGGAACAGACAGAGGAGCAACAGAACATATGGGAGGGGGAGGAAGTGGGAGTGAGAGGATTGTGCCCCTACTAGAATAACTGCATGCACAGTGTGTTCTGTGAGTTGTCTCTTACTCATCACAAACGTTCTGTGAGAACTGTTTATAGCCACATACCTGTCATGGGAATATGTTACATGCACTATTGGTGAACAGGTTGTCATTGAAGATGAAGTTATGCTGTCAGGGTATGGTTTCATTGTGAGCCTGTTGAAGCACATTAAGACATGTATTGTGATTTTAGTGTTTATGAACAAATCTGACTTGACTTGACGGACATTACGAGTGGGAATGTGCAGGGCTTGACGTTAACACCGGCCACCGGCCAAATGCTGGTAGAATTCGGCTGTGGCCGGTAACTCCGTCATTCTACCGGCCACAGTGGCCGGTGACTTTTTTTCTATGAAAAAAAAACATTCTAGTCTACAAAAGGCATCTGCAATAATTAAGTCAATCCAAGTGATACTACATAATACTACAACTCCCACAACAATTCGGAAAAGTGTATTACCGGCCTGATCCTGGTAGTGGTGCTGTCTCGAGAATGGAGTACTCCTTGTTTTCAGACCGGATGTAATTTTTTTTCATTCAGGCCTACTTTTTCTGTTAGCGTGAAGCTATGCCTTCATCAGATCGCATGGAATACCTTTTGCGATGCCGAATTCAGTATGCAGTACAGGAATATAGCATCAGCCAATGGACATATCGATCTACCAGATGGCGATCAATAACTGGGAAATCCTTTTTGGGATCCAACCGGCCACAGGTAAGAACAATTTCACATAGATTTCATGCTGATCAGGCCTTGTTAGCATAGCCAACCAGCCGGAATGAATGAAAACTTTATTTAACAGATTGCAGAATGGGTACAATACAGTACGGCTCAATACACGCAATTGTATAAGGGGATGCAGACCAGAGAAAGACGTTTGTCTTGTTTACATCAGGGTCATTAATACTGCTGGAGCATTGGTTCATTTTTGGTCCGATCTTTCCTTGCACGATTTTGCTCGCCGCATGGGAGCAAATTCGAGACACATATTCGGTTGCAAAAAGGTGTCCCACGGTCTCCTCTATGGCCGTGAATATTTCCACGCGGATCGGTTGCGTTAGAAAGAGTGAGAAGGAGAAGAGGGAGACATTTAAAAAAAGAAAAAAAATTATAACACAGATGCACAGATGAAAAAGAATGTAAACTATATTAAAAAAAAATTATATATATATATATATATATATTTTTTTTTTTTTTCATATTTCATATTTGATATTAATTCATATTTTGATAGGGAGGCCTGGCTTCCGTTGGCTTCCATAAGGATTCGCCACTGTCACTCTGCCCTCAGATTCATCACTATTATAGATACGACACTCATCACTGTGTCCTTTATGAGAAGGTTGGTTGGTCCTCGCTGATGGAGAGGGCAACAAACACTTCTATTTGTAAATTAGCAGCTGATGCTGTGGAGAGAGAGAGCTGAATGGCTCCCGGAGCTAGTGGTAGTGTTTGTCGGGAAATATATTAGAACACTATTGGTCATTTGCACTTGACAGATTGAGTTTATTGAGTTTATTAGGATCCCCATTAGCTGTTGCATGACAACAACTAGTCTTCCTGGGGTCCACACAAAACATAAAACGTTACATTTGACAAGACCTTTACAGAACAGTAAATAATAAAAGAAAAAAACTGATTTCCGAAGTACATTTTCCTTCAAGCATTGACTTTCGTATCTTCCATCATATAACACTTATTTTCTGATTTTCATTTCATTGGAAAGAAAATAATGATAATAATAATAATAATAATAATAATAATAATAATAATAATAATAATAATAATAATAATAATAATAATAATAATAATAATAATAATAATAATAATAATAATAAATAATAATAATAATAATAATAATAATAATAATAATAATAATAAGAATAATAATAATAAGAAGAAGAATAAGAAGAATAAGAATAATAATAATAATAAGAAGAAGAATAAGAATAAAATAATAATAAAGTACTTCAATTATCTTAATTAACCTGTTAAGCTGTAGCCCTATTTTCAGAACATGTTCTTGTTATCTAGGAACAACTAGGGACCTGGGGGTATGTATTCCCAGTGTCAGAATTCTTTTTGCATCTGTGCCGGTGAATAACACCATGTTACAATTGTGCTGGAACCGAGCTCTCATTCAGCACCTTCTTGAGATCAAGTGTACACAAAATCTAAGCAAATGAATAAAGGGAAGATGATTAAACAGAAGGATTTGTAGATACAGTAATAAATTATAATCCATTTGAATTATAAATTCATATTTGACCATGAACTTGCCGTGACCTTATTGTGGCCAAATCATACATCTATGGATAGGGAAAAAGCTCCTCTTTACAATGGCAGTGTTAAAGGGGAACTATTTTACTATTTCGTTCACTATTTGGGCACTTTTACACAATTCCTGTGAGTCTATGGAACACCTCTGTAAGGTTTTTTTCAAAAAAATTCATTGTTTTGTATTTCTAATCAAGTACTCAAAAACAGCATTTTTCTACCTCAAGATCTTAAGCCGTTTTGAGGCTGGGCTCCAACCACTGTGTGGCCTGGTGCCAACTGCCACATCAACTGCCACATTATTATGCAGCTGAGAAATCTCTGACATCACAGATATGCACATTTTCAGATGACTCAGTTCAGTGAGGGTGAATATTGTGAGAGGAGAATTGGAAGAATGTGCCAATATGAGAATTAGAGACATAGATCCTATTAATATAAGTCCACATAGCTAGGAAACAATGCTAAACACTGGAAAAGGCCATTTATAAGATAGTTCCCCTTTAAATCTGGATGAAATCTGGTGTGTGTGTGTGTGTGTGCTAAAGTTTATAAACTCGTTTTGACATGTAATCAAACATTTCTATAAGCTGTGTGATCAAATGTATCATGTAGAATTATAATGTGAAATATGCAGATTGTGCGCAGCATGCCTGGACAGTTATCGCGGCACACATTCTGAATATCTGGATGCTGGAAACAAACAGCATTTGTTGGCCACTGAGGATAGATTAGATTAGATTGAAATGTATTGTCATCAGTACAAGTACAGTACAACAAGTTCAGTGAGATGACAGCTGAGAGGAGTTACAATTTTGAGCTGTATCTTATGACGAAAAGGTCACACCATGACATCTTAATCTGTGTCTGAGGTATTGTGTCTGAACCAGATATCATGTATAACCAGTTCATCAGTCTCATACTTTACAATGACAATGAAATATGACTACAGAGATTACACAAATACCATCTTTCTCTCTTTGGGTCATGTACCGAGATGCAGGAGAATATTCTCGGTTAACCGTCTGTAGTGTGGTAGTGAAAGGGTTCATTTTCTGTAGTGTGGTAGTGAAAGGGTTAACTTTCTGTAGTGTGGTAGTGAAATGGTTAACCGTCTGTAGTGTGGTAGTGAAAGGGTTAACGATAGGTTATAACTATAACTAAGTTCTGTGAGTAATGGTGACGCTCAGCGTCACGACTGCACTGTACTTCACTTCGTGCACGTGCACTGAATAAAACATTCCACATGTACCTTTATATCCCAACATTCGTCTGGCCATCTACTCACCTCCTTCCCAAGCTTTCACCACAAGGTGAGATCAAGGGCCGCAGCGGCGCCTGACGCTGAGCGTCACCATTACTCACAGAACTTGGTTATAGTTATAACCTATCGTTCTGTTTCGTAATGGATCTCGCTCAGCGTCACGACTGCACAAGGGAGGCTGAGCGAGAGCCATAGCCCGACAAATGTACCCCGCTGAGGCCCCCCACAACCATCAGACCGGGGAGGACCGAGCCCCCCCGACCCTCCCTAATGGAGGATACCCCACCTATTGGAGGTTCACGGGAGGGCGACGGATCCGACCGTGCAAAGAGGCACTCAAGCAACTCAACGCACAGGGTGAGCAGACCGTGGCTTGACCCCACGACTACAACCCGCATGCCACCCAGGAACGAACGGAAGGAACAACCTCGTTACTGCCCCCAGAATCACGGGGTCAAGAGCAAACCCAACCCCGTGGCAAGGCTGTAGCAGCGGAGCGCGAAGGAAGACCCAGACCCACTGAAGGGACCGGATCCCCTGGAAAACAGGGGCCCGGAGAGGTCAATGACGCCAGGCATCAAGACCCCACCAGGTGGTCACTTAGTGACACCGCCCCCCACATCGCCAGCGCATTCGGATAAGGCCCCTCCAAGAGCGGGCCCTTTCCCCCCAATAGCACACCGCCTGGCACACTGACCCTGCAGAACAGGCAGTCAGCATGGCCGTAAGCACACAAAAAAGGTTAACCAACGGAAGCAGGCAGCGCACCGGGGAAACCAGGCAACAGGGTGTAACCTGAGCCTGGAGCACTGCGGACGAGACAGGCGCCAAAGGAGTCAGCTGAAAACAGCCCCCCCGGCGGAAGGGGCGTATGCTGGCGTTGTTGCATGACAAAGCCTCCATTAAAAAAAGAACCACCCAGAGGGGTTGAGGCAGAGAAGGCTGACATGATTGACAGACGTCATGAACGTGCAGGGGCACACTCAACCGGGTAACCCGGGAGTTGACTCTGCTCCAACACACCAGGGAACCAACCACGCTGTCGTTACCATATGCGGTGGTTGTTCCTATAACCCCTCAAGAAAAAACTCCAAAACACACCTGCGGGCATACACTGGCTATACCGCAGTACAAGTGTTTCAGTTTTCAAAAAAGGGTTATCCCAGGCCTACGGTATCAACGAAACTTTACTTCGGACCGGGCCCGGCGGCACGGGAAGCACAGGGTTACCAGAGGAGGTCCAATACCACCCCAACAGCCCCCTCTTCGCCACGCGTGAGAGAGGAGCGAAAAGAATGGAGAACCAGCCCTAAGCACACCGCACTTGGTATTCCCAGGCAGTCTCCCAACCAAGTACTAACCAGGACCGAACCTGCGTAGCGTCCGAGATCGGACGAGATCGGCCGTGTACAGGTTGGTATGGCCGTAAGCCATTACGATAGTGCAGAGTACAACATGTACCCAACAAAAGGTCTCCATAGCGCCTAACCCTGTGACACCCGGACCGACCTGGCATTTTCCCCCCCGAAAAAAGCACAAGTCCCTCAGGGTACCAGAACAGCAGATCTGCATCCCCGGTGGGTTAACTGACCTGGACCAGCGTGACCAGACCAGTCCCGTGTCCTAACCACGCCGACATGCCCACTCCAGGAGAGGGGGTAGGTATGCGTGTTGATCTAAAACATGAAAAGAGGGCGCCACCCAGACGGTCCCCATTTAGACCGTGCTCAGTGGCCCACCCCAAGGGCGTGAGACCCCTCTACCTATGTTCAGATCTATTCCGTTAACATCCCCCAGATATGAACGAGAATTCATCGAGACAACCTAGTAAACTGGCGCTCGGAAGAGACAAAACTCCATCCCAGTTGCCCTATAAAAACGCTGTTTTAACAAGCAACCAAGGCGCACTTAGCCCCTGTGTGATTCTGTCACAGAAACACACCTGAGCCAGCACTATGTATGCGTCGAGACCCAAACACATCAATGGATAGTCTAGCAAGACACCAAACATTGTTCCTCCAAGTCGCCTGGGAGAACGACACAGAGCCGTCGTGCTTCATGTACCTTCCTCTTTTTATTCAAAAAAGAAAGAACACAGACTGACATGAATCCCTTGTGACGCCGCTGAGGGTAATTTTTTTTTACATTTTTACATCCCACCACCCTCCCATAGGGAGGAGACGGAAATCCCCAGAGAGACTTCCCACACAAGCTGTATAGATTGAAAAGAATATATTGCAACATTGAGCCACGTAATATTTTGGGTTAGGGCTCTCCGAGGAGGAGGCACTGAACCAATACACACTCAATAATCGAATTGAATCGAATACACACACAATAGAGCAGGACTCCTATTTGAAGTTCTACTCACCTTGACAATCTGAGGAGGAGGCTCTGCACTCTGAGGAGGCTCCCTCACAGGGAAGGAGAGTCCTAACTCACAGAAGGCCCGAGTAGGAGCTTCGTGAGGAGGAGCCCTGACCACTCCCTGAAACAGATCCATCATATGGACCTGAACAGCTCACGGAAGTCTTACCAACAGAGACGCGCACAGTGACGTACTCTATGGCGGGGGAATTTCTGCGGTGCACACGCCCAATTTTCCAGGGCGTGGGACCAGGAAACTCCCTCCCCCCCCCCTCTTACCCTGTAACGTGCTGAACAGCAACGTGACAGTAACCTTGAAGGACAGGAGGTTGTAACCCCTGCCCATCAAAAGGGGAGGAAAGGATTACCAGTTCAACCCTTTACGACCCCACACCCATGATACGATGTAATGACAAAAAAGAGCATGACACAGTCATAGTCAGCTACATGAAGTGTCTAACAGCTTCACACAGCTCATGTGCTAACCTGCTATCTGATTTTTACTAAGGAAAAAACACAGAATAGAGAGGGCCCCCTTAAGAGCCCCGGTACCAGACTTACACATGTGCTTCTGTGGCCAACCTAACCCAGTTGTAAATCACAAGACACACAACCCTTTATCACCACAAAAAATGGCAAATACACTCTACAGAGGAACGCCGTTTTCATAATGAGAGAATACATAATTCTCGATTAGTATCGACCACAGGCCTTGCTAAGCACACACGAAAAGTGACCAAACAATCTTTTCTTTAGGAAAATATAGTTTCTCAAGCGGTTTTAGCACAACCCCAGCAACCAAGCTAAGGGTTACATCGTATCACACAACACAGTGACACAATATATTGTAAACAACATGTCTGAAAGGAGGGTGGGGAAGTCCCCAGGGAACCGGGGGGAACACCCCTCCTACCTTACCCTTAATACGGCCAGTTGAACAGGTAAACCTGTTAATATGTGAACACACTGTTCATTGTCATTACAGGCTGAGAAAAGAATTCATTCTTCACTCATATGTCACTAAGCATAACTTTATAGGTTAATTTAACCCCCTTAGTTGTGAGTACATGGTACATGAACATGATGTTTCTCAACACAACAAACCAGATCATTTTTACATCTGTAACAAACAACCCGATTTGCATGGAGAAGCTAATACCAGTGACAAGACAATTCACACACAACTCGCGTCGTATCCTAAATGTATTGCAGCAACACCCGTTTTGGAAAACATCGTTATTACAAAACATTAGAAGGGAAGGAAGAAGACGCGTTTTAAGGTCTGGTCAGGACCTTTCCTACCGTGAGAGCAGATCAAGCGAACTGCAGTCTGCTAACAGGGCACCGATAGTAAACACAGCATCCTGTGTTGACGACACGGGCAGCGTCGCTGCTCCACCCCGCCGCTACGGTTCTCCTTGTTGACGCAGTCCTCGCCGGCCGGGCTCCCGGTAGGTTCGACTAACATCCTCTGTCAAAGATGACGCCGTAGTCAGAGTGTTTAAAGCATGTTATAGTCTCAGAACGTTCAACAGTGTAGCATTAAGCTAACAGCCAATCGGCCGATAGCCTCAAGCTAACGTATACCAGCCTGGTAAACACAGCGAGCTAACGCCGCAGCTAACAGCTGCGCGGCTAACAGCTAACTGGCAGTAGGCCATAACTAGCACGCAAGCTAACCAGCCAACACCTGAACTGTATACAAAGACATAACAAGCTACACTGCAGACAGGCCGCTGTCCCAATCCCTTCCCTAACAGGGAAAAGAAAAAGAGATGTCAGAACACAGTTTCAACGGTGATCCAGACACACACGGGGCCCTTTGAGCATGGAACTTCCGATAAAGAAGATCTTATGCCCACATTTCCTCGTTAGGGTAAACTTTCATTTGTATATGAAAGATGGGGCCTACACGGGACAGAGAAGCATCCGCTCTAGAATCCTGGGATCACCAGAACCTAGTGCGGGCCACTAGATTAGTCGTCATGGGCATCAGGCCAAGATCCTCCTACCGCCGTGTTAAGCCGAGCAGAGGACCTTAGCCTGGGGTCGGCGTTTCGTAAATTGTTAGCTAACCCCCATAGCATCAACAACAACCAGAGCTCGCAATCAAAACAGTACATACCCAACCTGGAACCCACCGCTTCTCACAACAGTCGGTGTGTCCTACAGTCCAGCTGTGTTGCTGGAGGGTCTTACCCCATCCAGCCGCAGCAAGCAGGATTGTAGTTGGGAAGCATGTCAGCGGCGTGAGCTCCTAATACGAAAAAAACGGTGGAGGTGTAGAATGATCATCATCTTCCAGACACTCCAGTAATGAAGACAATATCGCAGTATTTTCTCAAAAATAGTGAGAGAGAAAATAAAGATGTGATGTCAACGTATCTCTTGTTTTCCAACTTTCTTCTACTAACAACCTCGTCAAGTGGGGATCTACCGAAGGCACTTCCTTGTGGTGAAAGCGAAGAAGGAGGTGAGTAGGTGACCACACCCCTGCTTATGTAGGTAGGCGGATGGGGGTGTGGCCAGACGAATGTTGGGATATAAAGGTACATGTGGAATGTTTTATTCAGTGCACGTGCACGAAGTGAAGTACAGTGCTGTCGTGACGCTGAGCGAGATCCATTACGAAACAGAACCTTATGTAGTGTGGTAGTGAGAGGGTTAACCGTCTGTAGTGTGGTAGTGAAAGGGTTAACCTTATGTAGTGTGGTAGTGAGAGGGTTAACCGTCTGTAGTGTGGTAGTGAAAGGATTAACTTTCTGTAGTGTGGTAGTGAAAGGGTTAATCGTCTCTAGTGTAGTAGTGTTCAGTCTGTTCCTTCCCAGGTGTGTCTCGTTTCCCAATCACCCTCATGTGTCAATTAGTCTGTGTATATCAGTCTTGTCTGCCCCCTTCCCTGTGTCTGTTCATTGTTTCATGTTACTTGTATTTTGCTATCGTCTTGCCCTCGTGTTGCTTGCTGCCGTTCGTGTTCCTTGACCTTGGTTTTCAGCAGTGATGGGAATAACGGCGTTATAAATAACGGCGTTACTAACGGTGTTAGTTTTTCAGTAACGAGTAATCTAACGGATTACTCTTCCAATCTTAATAACGCTGTTACCGTTACTGCCAAAAAATGCGGCGCGGTACTGTCTATGATTGAAGCTGTTTTTTTCATCAGACAGATCTCGGCGCCGAGAGGCATACTGTTCTTCTCGGCCAACCTCAGCGCGATTGGCTGAGGTTGAGTAAAATGTCATGGTAAGCCAATCAGAGGTAGAGGTGGGCGGGTGCCTCCAGAGTCTGACACACAGCGAGTCAGCGACAACACAAGCAAGTTCAGTCAACGTGAGACCGCGGGTCCGTGTACGTTTTGACAGTTTGTTTGGCGAGCCCAAATAATCCAAAACGAATCCAACAAACAACACAAGCGAGCAGTCAATGACAGGCCGCAGGTCCATGAGCGTTTTTTGTTCACTCTTGTGTTAGTCGTGTTGCAGCGCAGGGCACTGCAGTAGTGGAGGCTCTACTCTGCTGACATAGGGCTAGATCCACAAAGAATGGATTGCACGGAGCAAGTTGCACCCTTACTTAAAAATCATTATGAATTGAAAATGGGGGACCCTGATGTAAACAAGACGAAAGTCTTTCTCTGGTCTTAACAATTGTGTGTATTGAGCTGTACTGTATTGTACCCATTCTGCAATCTGTTAATAACATTTTCATTCAATCAATCAATCTGCACGGTGATTGATTGAATGAAAACTTTATTAACAGATTGCAGAATGGGTACAATACAGTACGGCTCAATACACACAATTGTTAAGGGGATGCAGTTAGTCTTTGCCTTTTCCATGCCAGCTCCGTCGTGTTTTTGTACGTGCTCTCGTTTGTGAATATCTTTGTTTTGTTGCTGTGCCTTTTTAAGTAAAATCTATTTTTTTACTACACCCCGGCTCCACGTCTTGTCCTGCCTATTCTCTCCTCGTCCTGTCTGCTATTGGGTCCTTGCCAACACCAATCCGTAACAATTTGAGTATCAGTAACATTGCACTACCACAGGACCTAGCATGTCCTACCATGCTCTGTAAATAACTTATGTACAGATACCGATATGCCCTACTCTGTTTACTTGTTTTATTGCACAATGTCGTTCTATTGGATTCTATTATATATTATTACTATTGTATTATGCACATCGTTGCGGGCAAGACCACCCGCATTTCATTGTATACTCGTATGCCGTGACAAATAAAACTCTTGACTTGACTTACCTCATGAGGTAAACTAATGTCCTGCATCAACATACCAGTGACAAGTACATCTTGGCATGTGTGTATACTGGTTAATCTGTAACTCTTTGCTTTATCCACTACAGTGTTTATTTTATTTAAAGTATAATAGGTTGAAAGACACCTTATTTGCTATGTGTTTGTTCTGTGCAGACTATAGACATGTGCCTTTGAAGGGGTCTGTTGTCTGCCGGGTTAAACTGTAGCCAAATAGGAAATAATTAGAGGCAAATAAATGTTATTACAGTAGGATGTGTGTTGCTCTGAAGAAGTGAAAGTGAAAATTCATAATTAATATTGTATGCAGACACAGAAAAATCCTGGTCAGGATTCATGTGAAAGAATGAGGTCTAAAGATGTTTTCTTTAATTTTTATTAGAATTGTATTTTATATACATCCACTTCCCACTAGTCAGGACAGTCAAAACCCACCCAATTTTCCATTGTCGACTAAAACACACTTCTTCAATTAATATCCAAAATCAAGAAAGAACGAAAAGAAAATAATACTGATATATAAGCATATATAAGCAATCCCTCCACTCAATTACAACCCACACATCAGAACAAAAGATAAAATATCAACAAAATACAATATAAGTGGGAAGTTATTTGCCTAGATGTTGTCATTTCCCGACATTACAGATTACAGGTAAGTACTCATTCCTTGTCTTTTGCTTTGTTAGTTTGTGGTCAGGCTTCTCTGAACACCAAGATTGTAGGAGGACAGGATGCCTGTCCAGGGCCCCGTTCCCCGTACCTCCCGTTCCCCGTACCTGGTTCAACTAAGTCGATCAAAAGTCCCATTAGCCAGATTCAATTAACCCGATGATTGAAGTCAGGCTATCTCGGTTCCTCGAAGGCTGAGTCGGGCTCAAACACTCTCGTTAATTCGAACCAGACTTGAGTACTCAGGATAATTGCGCATGATAATTGCGCGTTCAGCTGAAAAGGCAGCAGATGTCGATCGCCTAAACCATGATTTTCTAACGGGAAAATATCGGCAACAAGTTAAATGCATATCTATAGGCTAATTTGAAGTGCCTCATTACACCAATCAATCAGATTATATTTATTTAAATGTGCCTGCTGTCAGTAGGCTTAATGGAATGAATCATCGAATGAGATCTTGCTAGCGAAAATAATTATTTCAACTCTTTCAGAATAAGTAGATAAAAACAAACCAAAAGAGTATCTAATTGATACGAATTAATAGATACTTATGAGGACATATGTACTGTATGTGCTTAGGTATCATGTACTATATAAATACATGGTTCCCAAAGTTTTCAGGCCGCGACCCCCGAAATAACGGTGTCAGAGAGCCGCGACCCCCACTCTTATAGGAGGTGGTTGAAACATGCAAACGTTCGCACACACACGCACTAATAAGCATTGGAGGCTTTTAACACGCACAATAACTACACAAAATAACACAGTAATCAAACAACCATACAATTAATACATATAGCGCGTTTCATTTTGAAGGCTAATGTTCAACTCACCTAATGAGATGGATGGCCACTATGCTTGGAGCACAACAAGTCCAGTCATGGGTTTAATTTTGGAGACAGCGACTCGGAGATCATCCTCCACATCCAGATGTGATCTGTACTTATTTTTTATAAAAGTCAGTGCAGAGAATGTTTTTTCGCATTGGTAGGTAGATCCAAATGGCGGATAGCTGTGCGTATTCCCCCTCACATGATATCCAGAACTCATCGCTTGATTTCGTTGTGAACACTTGTATTTTATCATTGAACGACAGGATGGTTGTGTTTTCACCTTGTAGTGACAGATTAAGAGCATTAATTTGAGCAAATATGCAAGACAAATATGCTAGCCTTGTTATCCAGTCGGGATCGGAGAGGTGAGCAGCAAGCTGGGATGCATTCTCCGTCAGAAACAAGCGCGCGCCCTGGTTGCGTTTCTTCATGCACGCTCTGCCTGCGTGCCGCGTGGATCTGCAGGGGCCACACCCAGGGGCGGACCTTCCTACAGGCGATATAGGCGGTCGCCTAGAGCGCCACCCAGAGGGGGGCGGAAAAAAAATAATTTTTTTTTCTTTTTTTTTTTTAAATTTTTTTTTCTGTGCAGTTTTGGCGCCCCCCTCTATATCTGCAACCATTATTTTTACATTAAAAAAATTCTAACATAAGGGAAAATGAGCCAAAAATCTAAAACGGTCGGTCGGTCTGAGCCTCAGCTTTAGGTGTTCACAGTCAGAACATGCTAGAGCGCTGTGCATTGATGGGTATCGGTCAAGTGTTTATAGAATTGAACGTTGAGGAAAGAAAGACTAACGTTAGAGAATCTCGCCTAGGGCGCCAAATGGGCTAGGTCCGCCCCTGGGCCCACACCAGACAGTCCTCGTGCAGTTACTTCTCCGATGGCCTTTCTCTCCGCATCGCCAACACGCCTGCTCCGTCGTGGTCCTGGTCCTCTCCCTTGGCGTCGCTCGGGCCTTTAGCGCCCTCTCTCCCGCCTACACGGCGGCTGGTTGGGTATCTTCTGAGGCCTCGAAGTTCCTTAACTTAACCTTGAACTGTCCCAACGTCATGTCCGTTAAACCGTGTGTTTCCAGGAGTATGAACGGTTTGTACAGCTCCAATAGTCCTCTCATTATCATCGCCATCATTAGCCCATCGCTTGGTGCTTCTCCGGCACCCCTCAATGGCGTCGTGATCCGCTCCGCTCTGTTGACGTATTCGGTCACAGTCTCGGTTTGCCCCTTCCTCAGGGTCATCAGTGCTATGTAGAGGGCCATGACTCGGGGTCTCCCTCGCCCTATGTAATGCTCTCTCAATGTAACTGACCGCCAAGGGTAAAAATGCCTATCATCTTTATTATCAGTAAGCTTTAAATCTACATTGGTCTAGATGACCTACTTTTCTTTATTAGCTCAGAATACTGAGCTTTCTATTTAAGAAAATAATATTTCAGTGCCGCTTGTGCATTTTCATTTCGTGTCCACATGGGGGCAGAGCTCGTCTTTCCTATAGTATAAAGGTCACAGCTTCCTGTGTGTGACCAAGGCAGGAAGTAACTCAGAGACAACGACGGAGCAGACAGCGAATTATATACCTACTACTTATACCTTACTTCAGTAATTAACACCCCTTGGTAAAGCGGAATATGGTACGTTGAACACTAAAATGTATTATTATTATTATTATTGTTGTTGAAGAGGTCTATATTTATGTGGTAGACATGTGAAGTGGTGCACAGACTGAGTCGCACCTGCTGCCGCACAAGTAACGTTACTATTTATCATTCGTTTCCTTAAATGCCTTTATTATGGAAGACGAGTTCACCCTTAATATCTTTAAATTCAAATGTTTGTTTGAACACGTTAGGTGCTTTGTTGTGAACAATATTGAACTGTGAACAATATAACTAATTGTGCATGTTTGTGTTTGACTATGCAGTTTTCACGGTGCAAACGGAGCAAACGATGCAACCGTCACAACATGTACAACTACGGTGCAGCGACAACTACCAAAGAAAGCTACAGTGATGCTATGCTGAAATGCAAAAGAAAAATAAAAAATAAATAAAAGCACCTGTACGAAACATAACCGCATCTTTATTTCACCACCAAGCCGGGGGGGGGAGTTACAGTGAAAACGTACCCAACTCTGAAGAGGATCAACAGTGAATAAGCCATACTCTGAAGAGGATCAACAGTGAGTAAGCCATACTCTGAAGAGGATCAACAGTGAGTAAACCCATACTCTGAAGAGGATAAATGTATTATGAAACCTCATTCTGAAGTGGATAAATATGAAGTAGACCTTACTCTGAAGAGGATAGATGTTCTGAAGAGGATGGATGTATTATGAAGACCTTATTCTGAAGTGGATAAATGTACAATGAAGACCATACTCTGAAGAAAATACATGTATGTTGAAGACCTTACTTCGAAGAAAATACATGTATGTTGAAGACCTCAATCCGAAGAAAATACATGTATGTTGAAGACCTTACTCCGAAGAAAATACATGTATGTTGAAGACCTTACTCCGAAGAAAATACATGTATGTTGAAGACCTTACTCCGAAGAAAATACATGTATGTTGAAGACCCTACTCTGAAGAAAATACATGTATGTTGAAGACCTCACTCCGAAGAAAATTCATGTATGTTGAAGACCCTACTCTGAAGAAAATACATGTAGGTTGAGGACCTTACACTGAAGAAAATACATGTATGAAGAGAAGGAAGAATGAACCTACTGAGTTAACCCTATGCTGTCTGGTATCCATCCCAGCAATACCATGGACGTGTGGCAACTCCTGTATATCTACATTTACATTTACATTTAGTCATTTAGCTGACGCTTTTATCCAAAGCGACTTACAAGTTCTGTACGACAAGCCATCAGGAAGGGCACAACTCTATCAGCTGAGCAACAATGTTCATCAAAGTGTTGAGTGCTACAGTGTAGGTTAGTTTATTAGGACAAGTGCATGACAGTACGGTTAGTTAGGGTTAGATTTTTTTTTTTTTTTTTTTTTTTTTTTTTTAATTCAGATAATGGTTGAAGAAGTGCGTCTTTAGTCGACGGCGAAAGATTGGACGTGATTCGGCTGTCCTAACTGGGGTGGGTAGTTCATTCCACCATTGTGGGGCAAGGACTGAGAATAGGCGACTTCTCTTTGATGACCCTCCCGGAGCTTGGATAGGAGTAGGTCTGAGGCGGCCAGAAGATGCAGAGCGTAGGGGTCTTGAGGGTGTGTAGTTAGAGACCATTGACCGGAGGTAGGCGGGAGCGGTTCCCTTTGCCGCACGGTATGCTAGGTCGAGGGCCTTGAAGCGGATTCGTGCAGCAATGGGGAGCCAGTGCAGGTCCCTAAGAAGTGGGGTGACATGGGCCGACTTCGGTAGGTTTGAGATCAGGCGGGCCGCTGCGTTCTGAATGAGTTGAAGAGGCTTAGTGGCAGTGGCCGGGAGGCCAGCGAGCAGTGCATTGCAGTAGTCGAGGCGGGAGATGACTGTTGATTGGACGAGGAGTTGGGTGGCTTCTTTTGTCAGGAAGGGGCGTATCCTTATGCTGTCTGGTATCCATCCCAGCAATACCACGGACGTGTGGCAACTCCTGTATATCTAATTACCCTTATGCTGTCTGGTATCCATCCCAGCAATACCACGGACGTGTGGCAACTCCTGTATATCTAATTAACCCTTATGCTGTCTGGTATCCATCCCAGCAATACCACGGACGTGTGGCAACTCCTGTATATTTAATTAATATTATGCTGTCTGGTATCCATCCCAGCAAGTGGAACTCTTAAATACCATCTATTTATTGATATTTTGAGTTTGTGTGATCAAGCACAATGTCGGCCCAAGAAGACGATGCTGGCAACCTCTTGGAGTTGGAACAGAACAGGACAGGTGCTCGCCAAAGAACTCTAACAGAAAGGAAAATCGTGAGGTGGAGGATAAGAGGAATGAGAAAGCTTTTAACAAAGCTTATCAGAAGTGGAAGAAGATAGCCAAGGAAGCCAGAGGGAAACTAAGAACCTTCTGTCCGGCAGAAGAACTTGAAAGACTAAAACAAGACATTCAAGCAAGTTGTTACCTAGTAAGAAGCTTGTATGAGTCAGTGGAGGTTTCTCTATGACAACACGTGAAACACAAATTCACTCATAATTCATAATTATTATTAATTTACATATATACATTTATTTTATTTATATATATATAAAACATTTTTTTTTTTATTATTATTATTTTATATTTTTTTATTAGAAAAGTTGTCCTCTGTAAAAAAATGCCAGTGCATTTTTTTTCTTTTCAAAAATGGCCAAAATTGACAGCTCTGAGCAGGCCTGCACTGCAGTAATGACTGCAGTAATTATTCGTGAAGAAAACTTCACAGGTGCGACCCAATGTTATATAAATAATAAATAACAGCCAATCGAAATAGGCTATTAACTTCGTCTAAGCACGGTCTGTGCAGTTAAACTCTTGCCATTGAATGGAGGATTGAATGATTGACAGCCCTTGACATCCAATACACGGAGGTTGAATATGATTGGCAGCCTTGCAAATCCAATCAGAGATTGCTGCATTGCAAAGTCAAAACGGGTCCATCTGCAGGTTAGGTTTAGCTCTGGCCAATCTCAAGTTTCTCAAGTTTCTTTATTAGTTGTCATACAGAAGTACAGAATACTTTTATACAAAATGTAACAGAAAGAAGCATTTTGTATAAAAGTATTCTGTACTTCTGTATGACAACTAATAAAGAAACTTGAGAAACTTGAGATTGGCCAGAGCTAAACCTAACCTCCGACCCTGCAGATGGACCCATTTTGAGTGTTTGAAAGAGCAAGGTAGTAGTTTAGTTGTTGTTTAGTAGAAGTAAGCTGTACAGCTATAACAAGTCAAGTCAGGCTAAATTAAACTTTGCGCCAACATTAGGACCGAAGTATAAACCAGCAACTGAGCAACATGAAGAAGTGGACTTATGCATCTGGATCAGAAAAAACATTGTGGATGAAAAAGTAAGTAGGCTACAGTGTTTGTAAAAGCTTGTATGCTAACAGTAGCTAGCCAGCTTAGCCTACAACACAATGATAATCACCAAGCTAACTTACTGTACACACTGTAGGGCTGGGCAATTAATCAAAACAGAATCGCGATATCGATTCATAGACCTATGCAATCTCATTTCTAAGTTATGACTATTTCTTTTTATTACATTTTTTTTCTTTTTTTTTCTTTTTTTTTACTTTTTAAATTATTTTATCTGGGTTGAACATGATTTGTGGAACTCCCTCTGGTGTTGTGGTCGTGGTATTCACTGACCTTTGGGAAGTATTTCGACATGCACATGGGTATCTTAGTGGTGTAGTGTATCTTGTAGACCAGGCCCCTTGCAAGTTGCTGTACTCTGTCGTCTACTCTAAGCCATCCTAGGTTGTCAAAGTGGGCAGGGATGAGGTGGGTTTTAGGAGTAAGGTCAAGCAGTAGTCTGACCAGTTTGTTTTGTGATGTTTGTAATCTTGTTTTTAGTGCCTTTGAGGTGCTTTGGTACCATGAGGTGCAAGCATAGTCGTAGTACCCTTGAATGAGTGCTCCTGTTAGAGTCTTCAAGGTATTCTTGTTTACCAGAGAGGAGATCCGGTACAGGAATCTAGTTCGTTGGTTGACTTAGTTTTATTACATTGGATCCCATTTTGTCACAGGAATGATTTGCCTCTATAGGATGGAACCCAGGTAGGGAATTTCATCTTTCCTTTTAAGATAAGATAAGATATTCCTTTATTGATCCCCTTGGGGAAATTCAGGCATCATAGCAGCATGGGGGAAGGGGGGGGGGGGGTACAGGTAGTGAAAACAACACAAGCAGTGTAAACAAATAGGTCAATATAATTTACTATCTAACTAACTGAAATATATTTTCACAGTGTCACATAAGGTGCAGTATGCATAAGGTAGTGTTATAATTTACTATCTAACTAACTGAAATATACATTATTCATTATTCACAGTATCACAGTATCCACATAAGGTGCAGTATGCATAAGGTAGTGTTATTGTCCTACTTGGGTTCCTATTAGTTCTAGGTCGATGTCTGGCAGCAGTTGCTGCCCACTGTTGTGGAGCCTGATGGCCACTGGTATGAAGGACTGTCCGAGGCGGTTAGTTGAGTGTCGGGGGGGTATGAGTCTGTGGCTTCCTTGTCACCTTCACCTAATATGTTTTGATCTGGTCAGGTGCGCTGTCACCTAAAATGTTTTGATCTGATCAGGTGCGCTGTCACCTAATATGTTTTGATCTGGTCAGGTGCGCTGTCACCTAATATGATTTCATCTGGTCAGGTGCGCTGTCACCTAATATGATTTCATCTGGTCAGGTGCGCTGTCACCTAATGTTAATATGTTTTCATCTGTGTCCACTGACCACTGACACACAGTGGGGGATGTTTTAAAAATATAATTTAATATATAATATAATATAATAATTTGTGCTTCACCTAAAAATTTGGTCAGCAGCCTCCACTGGTATGAGTCCATTTTACGTAACCATGCTACGACTCCCGAGATCGCACATAAAATGGACGCCTGTATTCAGCTGACGGCAGACACCCAAGAGCTTGTGTGTAGACAGCTGGAAACAAAAGAAGAAGATTTTAATGAAAGACTTGAGAAGGAGAGGGTGAGAATAGCTCTGAACAAAGAGGAGTACAGGTCTGTATATGGACACACAAATACTGAAACAATTCACTCTCAACGTTCCAAGGCATCAAACAGGCGGAGGGAAGCTGACCTCGCGGCTAAAGTAGAAGAGGTGAAGGCCATTCAAGTGATCCAGGCTCAGCAAACCAGTCTCCTCCAACTAGAGGGGGAAGAGGCAGCCATGCTGGTGGAAATGGAGAAGATGAAGGTGGAGAGTTGACGTAAGCTGGAGGAGGAGAGGATGAAGCTACAGCAGCTACAAGCAGAGAAGGAAGTCCAGGTAGCAGCAGCCCGAGTGAGGGCATACAGTTCTGGAAGTGATCTAGACAACGAAGAAGAAGAAGTCACTGACCATGAAATAAATACTGCTCACCAAAATCCTGAATATAGTGCTCCGCTACATCCTACATCATTCCAACGTCAAGCATCTCCAAGCGCGACGGCAAACCAAGAGGCCTTCAGTCTAGCCGAAGCAATCACAAGTGCATTAAGCATGAATCGCCTACCTACACCAGAACCAACAATATTCAACGGTGACCCTATGAAATTTGTTGATTGGAAAATTACCTTCATGACCCTGATACACCGAAAGCCTCTCCCAACAAGTGATAAGATGTTTTATCTGAAAATGTACCTTACTGGAGAAGCTCGTAAGTCTGTGGAAGGATTCTTTTACAGAGACTCCGAAGAAGCATATAAAGGTGCCTGGAGAGTGCTGGAAGAAAGGTATGGGAACCCCTTCATTATACAAAGGGCGTTCAGAGACAAGCTAATGAGATGGCCTAAGATAAACACAAACGATCCTCTGGCGCTCCGAGAGTTTGCAGACTTCCTACAGGGATGCACAGAGGCAATTCCACATGTCCGAGGGCTGGACATCTTGAATGACTGTGAAGAGAACCACAAACTGCTCAAGAAACTACCTGAGTGGATTGTGCGAAGATGGAGCAGGATCATCGTAGAAGAGCTAGATAAATCTGGAAGCTATCCAAGTCTTGCACACTTTTCAAAGTTTCTGAACAAAGAGGCACGAATAGCTTGTAACCCCATCGCCACCCCACTACTGTTGAACTCCAGAGCCTCAGACGAGAGGTTTCCCAAGAGAGAGAGCAAGATGGCGCCGCTACGTCCGGCTGCCTGTCTGTGCGCTCCGTCGAGACTGTGCATACTTTTGTTAATATTTATAGTTTTAAGAGTTTTGTCTGTACCAACAGTAGGTGCAATTAATGTGTATGACCGTCAGTCACTAATAGACATTGGATTACGGGAAACTTACCGACTGGATTACTCTCTGGATCAGCTCTCTGAACCGCAACAATGGCCCGTTGAGATCTTGAGGACATCAGGACCGGATCTCGCCCCCAGGGACAAAGGACCCAGACGGCGAGGAAAGAGAGCTGGAGTCCGTAACAGGCTGAGAACCAGGCGGCACAGGACACCACTACCCAGTATATTGCTAGCCAATGTACAATCAATAGACAATAAACTAGACGACATCCGAGCAAGGATTCAATTCCAGAGAGACGTTAGGGACTGTAACGTTCTCTGCTTCATCGAGACGTGGCTGGCGCCAGAAGTCCCAGACCACGCCATCCTACCGGCCGATCATTTCTTCATTCACCGCAAGGATAGAACAGCAGAATCCGGTAAACAACATGGAGGAGGTATTGCCTTCATGTTGAACAAAAATTGGAGTGACCCAACTAATGTGAAGGAACTATCCAACCACTGCTCCCCAGAACTGGAATATATAACCATCAAGTGTCGTCCTTTCTTCCTCCCGAGGGAGTTAACGGCGATCGTCCTGGTCGGAGTGTATATTCCACCGCAAGCTGAAGCCAGCAACAAGGTTGCGCTCTCCAGACTACACGACGAGGTAAATAGAATCCAAGAGGCGAATGTTAACGCCGCCATTTTAGTTCTGGGAGATTTCAATAGCGCCAATCTGAGAAAGGTATTGCCCGACTTCTATCAGCATGTGACTTGCAACACCAGAGGCGGTAACATCCTAGATCACTGTTACACGCAATTTAAAGGTGGCTACAAGGCTCATTCTGATAGTGGCTTCGGTAAGTCAGATCACGCATCAATTTTTCTTACACCGAAGTACAGACAGAAAATTAAAAGTACTCCCGTAGTCTCGCGAGAGGTGCAGAAATGGGATGTGACGTCAGAGGATACGATCCGGTCAGTGTTTCACAACACAGACTGGAATGTGTTCCGCGACACAGATAACATTAATGCCTACACGGAGACAGTGCTGGACTATGTTTGTACTAGGGTGAAAGAAACAATCCCCACTACCAAAATGAAAGTTTACCCAAATCAAAAACCCTGGGTAGACAAATCCGTCCGTGAAGCTCTGAGAGAGCGCACCAAAGCATACAACGACGGCCTAGAGGCAGGCAACATGAATGACCACAAGGTGGCGCGATACAACGTAAGGAGGACTGTGTCAGAGGCCAAACGACGCTACAGGGATAAAATTGAACTCCAGTTTGAACAAGCTGACTCTAGAGCTATGTGGCAGGGGCTCAAAACGATGACAGACTACAAAGGCGCCTCCCTCAAACTGAACAGTGACATCTCCTTAGCAAATGACCTCAATACCTTCTATGCGAGGTTTGATGCTGGTAATAACAACACCAGCTCACAAGCCTCGGCAATGGGGGGGGGGGGGGGGTCGGCTGCTGATGGAGGCGCAGTGTTCAGGGTAACAGAGCATGAGGTGAGGCGGACCTTTAAAAAAGTGAATATCAGGAAGGCAGCAGGTCCAGACGGCATCCCCGGCCGCGTCCTAAAAGTCTGTGCCGACCAACTGGCCCCAGTATTCACTGACATATTTAACCTGTCCTTAGAACAGGCTGTCATCCCCACCTGCCTGAAGAAGTCCACTATTATCCCTGTACCCAAAAAATCCAAGCCTGCTTGCCTCAACGACTACCGCCCTGTAGCTCTCACCTCCATAGCCATGAAGTGCTTCGAGAAGCTAGTAAAGGGCTACATCTGCTCCTCCCTCCCCATCAACATGGACCCCCTGCAATTTGCATACCGCCCCAACAGGTCCACGGAGGACGCCATATCCCATGTGCTGCACACAGCAGCATCACACCTGGACAAGAGGCAGGGGAACTATGTGAGAATGCTATTCATCGACTACAGCTCGGCATTCAATACCATAGTCCCCTCCATACTCATAGCCAAGCTCAGGGACCTGGGCTTGGGCTATGACCTCTGCCAGTGGGTCTTGGACTTCCTGACTGGCAGACCCCAGGTGGTGAGAGCAGGCAACTGCACCTCCTCATCCATCACCCTCAACATAGGGGCCCCCCAGGGCTGTGTTCTGAGTCCCCTCCTCTACTCCCTGTACACACACGACTGTGTGGCTCAGCGGAGTAGCAATACAATCGTCAAATTTGCTGACGACACAGTGGTGGTGGGCCTGATCTCTGCCAACGACGAGAGGGCCTACCTGGAAGAGGTCAAGGTCCTGGCGGGATGGTGCCAGGAAAACAGCCTCTCCCTGAACGTCAGCAAAACAAAGGAGATGATTGTGGACTTCAGGAGGTCGGGGGTCAAGGACTACAGCCCCCTCAGCATCGACGGGGCACCGGTTGAGAGAGTCAACAGCTTTAAGTACCTCGGAGCCTACATATCCGAGGACTTGACATGGACCACACACATTAACAGTGTTGTGAAGAAGGCACGACAACGCCTCTACTTCCTCAGGCGCCTAAGGAAGTTCCAAGTCAGCCAGAAGATCCTTAAGAACTTCTACTCATGTACAATAGAGAGCATCTTGACCGGCAACATCACCTCCTGGTTTGGGAATAGCACTGCACAAGACCAAAGCAGACTACAAAGAGTGACACGTTCAGCCGAACGCACAATTGGAGGGGGGCTCCCCACCCTCCAGAACATTTACTACAAGCGTTGCAAGGGCAAGGCTAAGAGAATCATTAAAGACTCCAGTCACCCGAACAACTGCCTCTTTGAACTGCTGCCGTCAGGCAAGCGATACAGGAGTCTCAAGGCGAGCACAGAAAGACTCAGAAGAAGCTTCTATCCCCAGGCCATCAGGCTGCTAAACGAACAATGAATGAACACTACACAACAACAACCACCAAACGCACATAGCACACACATCCACACGCACACACTCACTTTAAACAAACACACTGTAGCACCCACTCCACACACTTATAGCACACACCCACTTTAAACAAACACACTGTAGCACCCACTCCCCACACTTTATATTGATGGATGAAGGATTGCACTACAACTCGTACACCTTACTGTAAATTGTACCTAAAATTGTACCTCATCCCATTTCTGCTTTGCACTAGATAGTACTGTACATTAGTACACTGCATAGTATTGTGTATTGTATATTATATGGTAACTCAGAACATTGTACATATGTCTATACCGAACACTGTGACCTCATTTTCTTCTTCTAAATTCATGCTATATTATGTTATTATGTTATTTGATACTATCTTGTCTAGCACAGTCTCTGGAGCGTAACAGTAAGAAGCATTTTGTATGAAAGTATTCTGTACTTCTGTATGACAACTATTAAAGAACTTGAACTAAAGAACTTGAACTTGAATACAAGCACTCACATAAAGAGCAACATCGTGGAGACACAGTATTCACCCTACAGAGCCAGACCACCTTGCCCAATCTGCAAAAATGAGAATCATGGCATTGCTACATGCACTAACTTCGCATCAAGGTCTATAGAGGATAAGATAACGCACATCTACCAAAATCACCTCTGCTTTGGATGTCTGAGGAAGGGACACTCCAGCAAGGACTGTAAACGGCGACATACCTGCAACACCTGCAACCGTCGTCATCCAACGTGTCTGCACGAAGAACGGTCACAAGCACCAGAGACAACCCAGAGTGGCCCATCTACTGCAAACTACCGGAGCCAAGAAGTCCGCAGAGTCGTGTCTCACACTACAACCCGATGTGCTTCTGCGACCTCAAGCATTGTCCCAGTCCTTGTGTCTTCAGTTCAAGAGCCACAGATGACGGTGCTCACTTACGCACTACTTGACACACAGAGTGATACGTTTATCTTAGAGGACCTGCTTAAGGAGTTAAGTGTGGAAAGTCAACCTGTGAAGCTGAGACTCCGTACAATGACTGCTGTAAACACAGTTATAACCAGCAAGAGTGTCACCGGCCTACAAATCAGAGGACTCCATTCTGCAAACAACATCAGAGTGCCACAAGCCTACACTCGTAGCTTCATCCCAGTAGACAAATCCTACATTCCTACTGGTAAAACAGCGCTATAGTGGCCTCACCTCAAGCATCTCGTAAACAAGTTACCATCACTTCTAGACTGTGAAGTGGGTATGTTAATAGGATGTGATTGTCCCTCAGCGCTAGCTCCACTCGAAGTCATCACAGGCTGTGAAAACGAACCTTTTGCACAGCGGACAGAGCTTGGCTGGAGCATAATAGGCTCATCTAACCCTCATCTGGACCGACAAGGGAGCCAGAGCTTTGTACATAGAGTGTCAGTAAAAGAAATACCAGCCCCGTCTACAACAGATGTCCTTAAAGTACTTGAGTCGGACTTCTCTGAAAAGAACTACGAGGACAAGTACGTGTCTCAAGAAGATGTTCACTTCATACAATTCCTCAGTGAGAACATCAGAAAGAAAGAAGATGGACACTACGAGATGCCTCTACCTTTTAAAGGTAGCAGCCCACCATCCCTACCAAACAACAAGAGACTAGCTACAGTCCGCCTTCAGTCTCTAAAGAAGAAGCTAAAGACGGATAAAGAGTATCACAAACGCTATAAGGCTTTCATGAAAGACATCATCGAGAAAGGTGACGCAGAACTTGACCATACCACTTCATATGGAGAGACCGCTTGGTACCTTCCTCATCACGGCATTTACCACCCTCAAAAGCCTGGCAGGCTAAGGGTCGTGTTTGACTGCTCAGCTAAATTCTGTGCAGTTTCCCTAAATGACCGGTCCCGACTTAATTAATCCCTAATAGGAGTCCTATGCCGCTTCAGAAAGGAAGACGTGGCCATAATCTGCGACGTGGAAAGAATGTTCCACCAGTTCTTCGTCCACCCTGACTCTCGAAAATACCTCAAGTTCCTGTGGTGGAAGGAAGGTGATTTGGAAACAGAACCACAGGAATACAGGATGGCAGTTCACCTCTTTGGAGCTGCTTCGTCTCCTGGATGTGCCAATTTCGGCCTAAGGTACATGGCACACCAACATAGAGAAGACTACCCAGCAGCCTCAGCCTTCATTGAGAAGAACTTCTACGTTGATGATGGGTTAGCCAGCGTTTCATCAGTCGAAGAGGCCAAGAAACTGATCATCGAGGTACAAAAATTGTGCAAACGAGGAGGCCTACGCCTCCACAAATTCAACTCGAACCACAAAGACGTCCTCGACTGTGTGAAACCCTCAGAAAGAGCCACAATCACTGACCCTCTCGAACTTAAGCTGGAAGCGACCCCAACTGAGCATGCACTTGGCCTTCAGTGGTCTATAGACAACGACACCTTCAGCTTCAATGTCAACATGAAAGACCAGCCTTCAACCCGTCGAGGAATCCTCTCCATTGTCGCCTCTCTTTATGACCCACTCGGGTTTGTTGCCCCATTCACCCAAAGCGGAAAACGCATACTCCAAGAACTATGCCGCAGAGGCATAAGATGGGATGATCCACTGCCAGATGACTTAAAGCCACGGTGGGAGGAGTGGAAGATCGGGCTATATAACTTAAAGGAATTCACGATCCCTAGATGCTACCACCCACATGACTTCGGCAACATCATCACGACGGAACTGCATCACTTTGCTGATGCCAGCAGCATGGGGTATGGTGCTTGTTCCTACCTCAGGTACAAAAATGACAAAGATACAGTACACTCCAGTCTTGTGATGGCCAAAGCAAGAGTAGCACCCACAAAGGTCTCAAGCATCCCACGACTAGAGCTCTCAGCGGCAGTGGTCGCAACCAAATTGAGTGTGTTGCTGAAAAGAGAACTGCAGATGAAGATCGATGAAGAATTCTTCTGGACAGATTCACAAGTAGTTCTGGGCTACATCAATAATGAGGCAAGAAGGTTCCATGTGTTCGTCGTGAACAGAGTCCAACTGATAAGAGAAAACACTGACCCAAGTAAATGGCACTATATCGAAACAGCAGAGAACCCGGCAGATCATGCCTCCAGAGGCCTTCAGGCATCTCACATTCCTTCAACAAACTGGATGTTAGGTCCTACATTTCTCTGGGAGCAAGAAGTACATCCCAAACTGAACCCTTTCGCAGACCTACTCGTCGGCGATCCTGAGGTTAAGGCTGTCCAAGCTTTCACAACCAAAGTTAACAATTGTACAGACATTCTAATTCGCCTAAATCAGATCTCTTCATGGTCAAAGATCCTGAAAGTAGTTGCAAGAATCAAGAGGCTGGGATCGGGAAAAGTACACAACACCGAACTGGTGACAGTCGAAGAACGACAAAGAGCTGCCGAAATAGTGATCAAGCTCGTCCAGCAGCAAGCCTTCTCTCAGGAAATTAAGAGATGCCAGGAAGGAGATGCTCTTCCAAGTTCAAGTGCTCTTCATTCCCTTGATCCAATTCTGCATCGAGAACTTCTCTGTGTGGGTGGAAGATTGAGACGCTCATCCCGCAGTCAAGAAATGAAACATCCCATCATTTTGCCAAAAGACAGCCCTATCACCAAGCTAATTACGGCTCATCACCACGCTCAAGTTTGTCACCAAGGCCGAAGTCAAACTCAAATGGAACTGAGAGCAAATGGATTCTGGGTCATTGGTGGGAGCAAATTAGTAGCCAAGCTGATTCACAACTGTGTACGATGCAGGACGACCTACTGAAGAGCAGCAAATGGCTGAACTCCCTAAAGAGCGTGTGGAAGACTCACCGCCTTTCTCATACAGTGGCATGGACTGCTTCGGCCCTTTCTTGATTAAAAAGGCACGGAAGGAGTACAAAAGGTATGGCCTGATACTAACTTGCCTGGCTTCACGAGCTGTCCACATCGAGATGCTTGAAGACTTATCAACAGACTCATTCATTAACGCCTTGAGATGCTTCATCAGCCTCAGAGGAGCTGTTCGGCAACTTCATTGCGACCACGGTACTAACTTCGTGGGAGCTAGAAACCAGTTTAAAGAAGCACTCAAACAATGTGACGCCAAGTTACTGGAGATCTTTCTAGCAGAGAAACAGTGTGAATTCGTCTTCAACGCTCCATCCGCCAGCCATGCAGGTGGTGTCTGGGAACGTCAAATCAGGACAGTAAGAAATGTGCTGAACGCCACTATCGCTCTGTGTCCAGGCAGACTTGATGACGCCTCCCTTAGAACACTCTTCTATGAAGCTACAGCTATTGTAAACAGCCGACCACTGACAGTAGATGGTATCAACGACCCCATGGCCCTAGAACCCTTAACACCAAACCATCTCGTCATGATGAAGTCTAAAATCGCTCTTCCACCCCCTGGGAGATTTGTTAAAGAGGACATGTATGCAACCAAGAGATGGCGCAGAGTCCAGTACCTAATCGAACAATTCTGGAGCCGCTGGAAGAAGGAATACCTCCTGAACATTTCTACACGTCAGAAGTGGCACGTACCACAGCGTAACCTCAAGGTGAACGACATAGTCATCCTAAAGGACAGTAACCTGCCAAGAAGCCAATGGCAACTATGTCGAGTCGTCGAAGCCACTCAAGAGAGCGACGGTCTAGTACGTCGAGTAAAAATACAGACTGGGGAGCGAAAAGATCACTCTACCAGACCTTCAGTCCTCGAGCGACCGATCCAGAAATTGGTACTCCTCCTCGAGAGTAATTAGTATAGAGACACTTGAGTTGTAGTGTTGTATTATTTTTGATCTGTTATGTGAAATCTAAAAAGAAATCCTGTATGACAAAATTTATTGTTTCTAACTTGTGCTTATCCGTCATAGCAGGATTTGGTGGGAGTGTAACTGACCGCCAAGGGTAAAAATGCCTATCATCTTTATTATCAGTAAGCTTTAAATCTACATTGGTCTAGATGACCTACTTTTCTTTATTAGCTCAGAATACTGAGCTTTCTATTTAAGAAAAGAATATTTCAGTGCCGCTTGTGCATTTTCATTTCGTGTCCACATGGGGGCAGAGCTCATCTTTCCTATAGTATAAAGGTCACAGCTTCCTGTGTGTGACCAAGGCAGGAAGTAACTCAGAGACAACGACGGAGCAGACAGCGAATTATATACCTACTACTTATACCTTACTTCAGTAATTAACACCCCTTGGTAAAGCGGAATAAGGTACGTTGAACACTAAAATGTATTATTATTATTATTATTATTGTTGTTGAAGAGGTCTATATTTATGTGTGGTAGACATGTGAAGTGGTGCACAGACTGATTAGGTTCTAATCAGTCGCACCTGCTGCCGCACAAGTAACGTTACTATTTATCATTAGTTTCCTTAAATGCCTTTATTATGGAAGACGAGTTCACCCTTAATTAATATCTTTAAATTAAAATGTTTGTTTGAACACGTTAGGTGCTTTGTTGTGAACAATATTGAACTGTGAACAATATAACTAATTGTGCATGTTTGTGTTTGACTATGCAGTTTTCACGGTGCAAACGGAGCAAACGATGCAACCGTCACAACATGTACAACTACGGTGCAACGACAACTACCAAAGAAAGCTACAGTGATGCTATGCTGAAATGCAAAAGAAAAATAAAAAATAAATAAAAGCACCTGTACGAAACATAACCGCATCTTTATTTCACCACCAAGCCGGGGGGCAGTTACACTCAATACCTCCAGGCTTTCTCTGCCTCTGTCTTTAGTGTTGCGGAATATCAGCCCCAGGCTGGTGTTGTCGAGCAGCGGCGCTAACTCACAGTACGCGTCTGCGTTACGCTGGTTGTCCAGGGCTTGCTCTTCCGCCGTCGGTTCTCCCGTGGGGGCCGCCAGGATCGTCTCCTTCAGCCCCGTAC
This sequence comes from Notolepis coatsorum, assembly GCF_963971535.1. Taxonomy (NCBI): domain Eukaryota; kingdom Metazoa; phylum Chordata; class Actinopteri; order Aulopiformes; family Paralepididae; genus Notolepis; species Notolepis coatsorum. The sequence continues at coordinate 67,872,957 of NC_140177.1, read as the reverse complement.
CGTGCATGTAGCATAGCATACGCTCTTCCCAGAGCTCATAGTTCTCTGCTTTTCCATTGAATGGGGGCCCTTTGTTCCTCCTTCTGGCCTTTAGCGCCCTCTCTCCCGCCTCCGTGGCGGCTGGTTGGGTATCTTCTGAGCAGGGCCGCCTCAGGGGGTGTGGTCGCACAGGGCCTCGCGGGAAGGGGGGCCTCGCACATTTTTTTTTTTTTTTATTATTATTTTTATTATTATTATAAATTTTTTTTTTGCGGGGCCCCCCTTCCCGCGAGGCCCTTTTTCATCACAGACCTAAAATCTAGTTTTGCTTATATGCTTATATATTTCACATTAGACACGTTTGTAGAATGTTCCTGGCTCTGCGGCTCTGCAGACATACTCACTATTGGAGCTCTGGGGCTCTGCACATACTATTGGTTTCAACTAAGGGAGGGGTTACATCATGTGTACGCCGGCGTGCGTCGGCTGCGTTTGACTATTTCGCGTGTGCAGCTTTGGAGGTTATGCTTAGTTATGCCAGCCAAAACGAAGAGGGCGGTCATTCGGCAGATGGACTGAAGATGAAAGTTGTTGCATGTTAGACAGTTCAGTCAGGCTAGCCATCCCGGCTAAAGGCAGGGACAGCTAGTTAGCTTTAGCTACGTTATAATATTGAGTGCTAACGTCGGGATAGCCATGATGATGTCGGCTAGTAGCTAGCTTAGCTAAAGGCTAACTAGCGTTAGCTAACCTAGAGAGAGCGCATGCAGCATTGTTATGCCAAGATGAAGAGGACGGTCGTTCGGCAGATGAACTTCGTCAACTCCACGCGGTTGTCTCCATCCTCTTGGACGTTTGGTGAGTTTTTAATGCACTCTATTCTATTCCCGCCATGGATATCTCTCTCTCTCTCGGGAGCCAAACGGGCCGGCTAGCTGTTGTAGTAGCTAACGGTGTGTGGCCTGGTGTCAGCACCTGGTGCGAGGGAGGTGAGCTTGGTGTTTCATTATGAGAATATCTCCATGCTCAAGTCGGCTATAGTCCGCGAGGGACTTGTTGCCGGCACCGCTATGGTAAACACCACTCTGTAGTGGGACGTGTATTGCCTTCTTATTCCCTTCTCTCTTCGTATGAGAAGAGGAAAACACAGCGGCTGTCTGAAGTGTTGGCCTGTATTGCTTTTCTCACGTTGTACAGTTGTTCAGTGGTAGCCGCATAGCTTGCTTCTGCGTTAGCTAGTGGTTAGCGATAGCCGTGTTGAGCTAACTGTTAGCCAGTTAGCTGTTTAGCTACGACGTTAGCTGCTCGTTTTCGCTCGGCTGGGAACGTTAGCTTGATGCTATCAGTTAGCCTAGAGTTAGCTGTTAGCTTGTGCTACGACCATTGACATTAGCCGTGAGAATAGCAGGCCCTGGCACTCTGACTACGACATCATCTTTGACAGAAGATGTAGTCAGGCCTGCACCATGACAAGGCTCCGGCCATAGCTTCTTTTTGTCCCGCCAGCGAGAGGCCTTTCGTCAACGTGGAGACCTGTGTTGCGGCCTTTCGCCCTGCGTTCCTTGGTGCAGGTAAGATGTCCATTGGACATTACCCCACTCTTCCTTCCTTCCCCTCCCGAATGTTTTGTTAATAACAATGTTTTTTTCCAGGCAAAACACATGTTACTTCACAACATTTGGAGATACGACATGTGCTGCGTGTGAATTGTCTTGGTCGTTTGTGTAGCTTGGGTAGCGTTGGCCAAAGCTGTGTGTGGCCTGGTGTCAGTACCTGGCTACTCTATTTGCAGTTAGCCTATTTAGTTGATGTCGGCCATTGGCTCCTTGCTACTTTGTTTTCTCTGGTATAGACCCTCTTCTCTTTGGATTTAAGTGTTGATCTTTGTCCTTTTGGATCTATGTATATTCATGTTGCCTTTGTGAAGTTATCTTTTCCTTCTGTTTTGTTCTTCCATTAAAAGTTGAATATCCTTTAGGGGCTCATCTTTGCTTATCTCTCTCATACATGCTCTCTCTAACACACACACACACAGACATGCTCTCTCTCTCTAACACACAAACACACATGCTCTCTCTCTCTCTCTAACACACAGACATGCTCTATATCTCTCTCTAACACACAAAATGACATGCTCTCTCTCTATATATTTCTCTCTCTTTCTAACACACATATACATGCTCTCTCTCTAACACACACACACAAACAGACATGCTCTCTCTATCTCTCTCTTTCTAACACACACAACTGTGGATTGACTGTAGAACGGGAGCTCTCTCTCGCTCTCTCTCTCTTGCTATATGTTGACTGTATCATGCCCAGCCTTGGGCAGCGCTATTATTTAAGAATATGTTGACTGTATGAAAAAAAAATTGTTTTTAATTTTTTACCTTTTAGGGGGGGGGGGGGGGGGGGGGGCTCGCGTTTAAATCTTGCACAGGGCCTCGCATTTCTCCCAGGCGGCCCTGCTTCTGAGGCCTCGAAGTTCCTTAACTTAGCCTTGAATTGTCCCAACGTCATGTCCGTTGAACCGTGTGTTACCAGGAGTATGAACGGTTTGTACAGCTCCGGTAGTCCTCTCATTATCATCGCCATCATTAGCCCATCGCTTGGTGCTTCTCCGGCACCCCTCAATGGCGTCGCAATCCGCTCCGCTCTGTTGACGTATTCGGTCACAGTCTCGGTTTGCCCCTTCCTCAGGGTCGTCAGTGCTATGTAGAGGGCCATGACTCGGGGTCTCCCTCGCCCTATGTAATGCTCTCTCAATACCTCCAGGCTTTCTCGGCCTCTGTCTTTAGTGTCGCGAAATATCGGCCCCAGGCTGGTGTCGTCGAGCAGCTGCGCTAACTCACAGTACGCGTCTGCGTTACGCTGGTTGTCCAGGGCTTGCTCTTCCGCCGTCGGTTCTCCCGTGGGGGCCGCCAGGATCGTCTCCTTCAGCCCCGTACCGTGCATGTAGCATAGCATGCGCTCTTCCCAGAGCTCATAGTTCTCTGCTTTTCCATTGAATGGGGGCCCTTTGTTCCTCCTTCTGGCCGCCACGCGTTCTAAGATGGGGTTCTCCCCCTCGCCTCCGTTGTGCTCAGCATGCTCTGTCCCCCTCGGTGCCGCCTCCTCGGGGCTCTTGGCTGCTACCTTCCTGCGACTCCCGGCTGCTGCCTTCTTGACTCTCCTGTGAGGCTTCTTGGCTTTCATGTTCTCCGTGGGTGGTAGGCGTAGCTTTAGCTCTTGTTGGCCTAGCGTCTAGCCGCGCAGTGCTCACGGCGCTAACCTAGCCTATACTTCAGCTAAGCTTGCTACACTTATTATTTCGCCCCAACGTTATCTGGGCCCATAACCTGTTAGCAGAATTTGGCTATAGGGCGACAATAATGTGGTCAAGAGGCATGGTTTCTTCATTGAGCCCTAACTGGCGTGGTTTATTTATTCACATGATGAGCATCAGTTCTACAGGTCTTCTCTTACTGAGAGACATGGGGGAGAGAAGCAAGTGGGAGGAGACACCTACATTTATACTCACCACATGGTGGTGTACCTGAGTGGCTCCGCCTAGAGCGCCCTCTAGTGGAAACAGTTATATATGCAGTTAGACAATTACTGCTGGAAACAGTTATATATGCAGTTAGACAGTTACTAACAATCCTACACAGAATCTCTGACTTCAACACCCTTCCTATTTCATTTCAAAACCCATATGACTCCTTCCAAACTTTGGACCCCATGACCCCCCTTCTTCCCCTATCTACCTTCCTGACACTGCTAGCCCACGTATGGCTGGGGAGATGGCATTGTGGTGGTCTGTTAAGGGTGTTAAATTTACTTTCCATTTTATTTGTTTTACCATCTGGAAATTACGCTACTAAAATGGAGAGTATTACTTATATTTAGGGATGTCCGATATTATCGGCCTACCGATATTATCGGCCGATATCGGCATTAAAATGTGATATCGGAAAATATCGGTATCGGTTTTCACATTTTTTTATTTATTTATTTTTTACATTTCTAGAACCTTTATTTACCCGGGCAAGCAAGTAAGAACAAATTCAGATTTTATTTATTGTCAAAAGTATGCATAATGTTAATTCCACAACAAGAGATATGTAATGTTAATTACCTGAAATTATTCTGTTTTTTGGGGGGGAAACCCTGCATATATCGGTATCGGTTGATATCGGTTGATATCGGTATCGGAAATTAAGAGTTGGACAATATCGGTATATCGGTATCAGTAAAAAAGCCAATATCGAGCATCCCTACTTATATTATATTATTTCCTATTTATATTTTTTCTTGTTTTCTTAAAATTTTACATCATTTCTTTTTGCGTAGTTTTGTCTGTCACGTCTGTATTTATGTTTAATTATTAAAATTTTATTTTATTTTTATTTTTCATTTTACATGTATGTTTGTCGTCGCCCTCACTGGGTGGGATGGGGTGGGGTTATGGGATAGGAATGGGGAAGGAAATGGAAGTTGTATAATTTGGATAACTGAAATGTATAAATCTGCATAAATTCTTCCAATAAAAAAAGATAAACCATAAATGGTGGACATACCTGTGGTGTGGAAGCCAATTGGGGGACCCTGCTGTTTTATCATAAATCGATCAATACAGACCGTATTAATGAATCCGTGTTTCTTTTTCTAATGTAGCCAAGAGTAAGGCCTCCTGTCAAAACAGCAGCCATATTTTCAACAATACGTTAGTTTACCAATAGTCCAAAGTGTTATTAGTGAGATTTTAGTTTATGGAATGTCTTCATAATTTAGCGAATATCTGCCATTTTGAATTAGCGTCGCATTGCCGTTTGTATGAGGAGAGGGCATCCAGAGCTCTCAATGAGGGTTGACATTTCGAAAAATTACATTTCCTAGACGATTCCAGCTTCCTGCAAGCAAATTACTTAATAACTGAAGGTTATTGGCATAGATTGGAGCGCAGTGTTCACCTTCTGTGAACGTTTAGCAACAATCCGCATTGCAATCCGATCCAAAATGGCCGAGCCATATCCATTATAAGAATGGAACTGTACATACATTAGATTTCATTCACAGTTCCTGCTGCACGGCTGGAGATACTAAATCCAAATTGAACTCTGCCTTTTGGAAGAGGATATTTGGCCCGATCCATAGATGTGTGAGTTGGCTATAATAAGGTAATTTATAGGCCGGGTATTCTATATTCTATAATAATATTTAAAATGGCATGTGTCCGGATGGCAGAATTCAGTACTGTATCTACAAAACATTCTGTTTAATCATCTTCCCTTTATTCATTTGCTTAGATCTTTTGTACACATGATCTCAAGAAGGTGGTGAACGAGCTCAGTGGCAGTCCAGTAATTTTTAGCATGGTGTTATTCACTGTCAAAAATGCAAAGAAAGATCATAATTTATCATAATACATTCCATCAGATCCATAGATGTCCCTAGATACCAAGAACATGCAAATAGACCTTGTATTGGAGCAATCTTCCATTTACTTAGGTATGTCTTTTTAGGCGAATTTTCAGAAAATAGGGCTTAACAGGTTAACAGTCAACAGGTTAAGCGAGGTCTTTGCAACATGGCAAACATGCTCAGATACACCACCCGCTTCTCTCTGCAGACCAAAACGGTGTCTTTCTGTGTCTTCTGTGTTGGAGGTCTCGACCAATAGAATAAAAAAGGAGGTGTCAATATTCAAATAAAAATACAAATCTATAGACACAGACAACAACAAGTCAAGCCACATGGCCCACACCCCTACTCAGAGCTGTGAGTAACTACAGTATGTCGGAGCTATTCACTGCACTGACTCCAATGTCCAATGAGCTATTCACCCAACAGATCAATTTCAACACCAACACTGTAACATGTAGCATGGCAAAAGGTCACACCCTGTCCTCAACAACAGAAAAACATCAGATTTGCCTCCTTGAACATTCCGTCTCTCACCAACAAAGCTCTGCTCTTAAGTGATTTCATGTGTGACCAGAATATTGACTTTCTATGCCTTTAGTGAAACATGGCACCGCAGTAGTCACCACCTTCAGTTGAATGAGGCCACTCCTGCATGCTATAGATGCCGGGAAAAAGCACACAACTCTGGGTGTGGTGGAGTGCTAGCATTGTTCTACTGGAATACTTTCAAACTACTGTAAGTGAACTCAGGGCCCTCATTTATCAATAATTCTTAGAAAGTGTTATATCTTTGTTCTTAAGCACATAATTTTGAATGTGTGTACGCACAAAAAAAGGACCCACAGCCTTTTAAATCTGACCCCACCCCCCTCTCATGTGGGGTACCACAGGGATCGGTGCTATAACTACTCCTTTTTGCCATTTACATGTGTAACCCAGGTTTCATATACGTACCTATTTAAGTTATAAGGACCTGAATAGTTAAGGCTATTATGTAAGAACATAGTTGATATCATTGAGTACCAAGCCCTTTAAATTACAGACTGCCCCTTTAATTCGCGTGATGACGTGAGTAAGGTAGATGTCACGACAGCCATGTTTTGCTCTCAGTGCAAGTCTTGCTACTGCGCAGATGCAGACAGATCCCCGTTGATGCAACACGCATGATAACGTTGCTGAATAACTAGACGAAATAGTATGATAAAACCAGTTATCAAACAGTTATAGAAGATTCCCCCAGTTGCAAAACCGAAGAAGCGTTGCAGTAAAGTAGCTGTAGCTGCGGTTTTGGTGAGTTAAATCAATATTGTGTGCTATTCAATTGTCGAGTGTTAGCTTCATGCTACAATGCTAATGATTTGATTTGATTTGATATTTTTTATTTTCGTGTCTTACATACAGATGTATGCCCAGCCCATATGGGCTTACAAGACACATAACAATAAGTATATAATAATATACTTTACCAATTACTTAACAAATGACATATAGACCAAGATGGCCATAAGAAAATACAAGAAAATACAATAAAACGTAATATAACACAAGCTGTACTCAATGTAAATAAACAGAAAAACAAGATGAATTCAAATACAATTATATAGGATACAGTGTGTTTTGTCTCAAGTGCCATGCCTTCTCCAAAAATCCTGCAAAACCGAAGATGTCCTCCACAAAAAAACAACTCAACATACAACTCTCAGACTGCCAAAACAAACCGGATTTACAATTTGAATTTTCTCAAATAAAGCCCTCCTCAAAGCGGTGTACAAAGGGCAATAAAAAACAAAATGATATTCATCCTCCACCACTCCCAGATCACACAGAACCAGGGGTGTAAAGTACTTGAGTAATTGTACTTTGTTACAATACTTAAGTACTGTTTTGGGGGATTTGTACTTTACTCGAGTATTATTAGGTTTGTATACTTTGTACTTTTACTCCATTACATTTCAGAGAAAAAAAACATACTTTTTACTCCTTACATTTGTCAAGTTAGACCGCGCTCTCAAGATTCAACACTGGGTGCTGAAATCCCATTAAATAAAATACTTATACTAGGAGTAGCTTCACTACTCCTTACATTTAAAATGCAGACCTACAAAGTACAAATCTCACAGGTCCAACCATTTTAATTAGTATATTTTAATTGTTTATCTGGCCGAACTAACGTTAACGTTATTAATCCTGCGACCGCAGGTAAACAGCCAATCAAATCCCCATCAATGGAAAATGAACCCGCCCATACCCATGCTGATTGGTCCTTGTGCAACAATAGAAAGCAGGGATATTTGATTAAACACCTGCTATCAGAAGAATAGACAGTCAGATCCGCATTATGCTGTGGTTAATATTGTGATAGTATTCAGGGTACTCCAGTATTCTGTCTTTAATATTGTAATATTATTCAGGGTACTCCAATATTCTGTCTTTAATATTGTGATATTATTCAGGGTACTCCAGTATTCTGCCTTTAATATTGTGATATTATTCAGGATAATCCAGTATGCTGTGGTTAATATTGTGATATTATTCAGGATACACCATTCTGTTTTTAATATTGTGATATTATTCATGCTGTGATGTGAATGCCGTCCATGTTAGTATACCTTCAATGGAGAAGTGCATTAAATAATTTTAATGCAAAAAAAGTGTCCTCTGTTCTTTCATTTCAGCATTGTCTATCGCAGAACACATTCCATTGTGGGCAGAGTGTATGCTTGGTTTCATTCCAGCCTTGCCTAAACACCAGCTGATGATTTCACCAATTGGCTCACCTCTTCAACTAACTCACCTGGTGCAATGTATAGTTAAAATGAAAACTTGGCCCACGATGGAATGAGTTTGAGACCCCTGGTCTATCCCTTAAAAAAATTTACTTTTATTTTTTAGTACTTAAGTACATTTAAAAGTAGGACTTTTTGACTTTTACTCAAGTGTGTTTTTAGCCAGATACTTTGACTTTTACTTGAGTCAGATTTTGAGACGGTACCCATACTTTCACTTAAGTATAATTTCTGAGTACTTTTTACACCCCTGCACAGAACACACAACCGCTCCTCCTCAGGTTTACCCTGGAATCTACCCACTTCCACAGCCAATGGCAGGGTGCCAGACCTCAACTGGGCACACAGAGACCTCCGTCTTCTCTTTAAGTTTAACATTACATAAGGTTCAGTAAAATACTAATTTTTAATTGCAACATATTTTCTAAGTTTAGGTTTTTTCCAAATCTCCACCTTCCACTTATCCTGATGGATTGTTGATAATTTTGTTTTAATTATGTGAACCTTACACTGCAGATTGTTCATAAAAATCATACTCAAGTCAGTAGAAGAAGAAATCATAATAACTAATAACTAATAACGTTAGTTAGCTTCAGTCTGAGTCATACACGAATTGCCCCAAGCTCAATATGGTTAAATGGAAACTGGGAAGGAACCATTTCAGAAGCACTTATAATTGTATTGATATGCTGTTATGATAGGAACAAGATTTATATACGTTTTGAATGTTTTGAGAGTTTAATATGAACGTGGAGAATGTCCCAAATGCTAACGCACTTTAGCCTGACAGCTGTACATTCCCATGTGCAGTGATGAGACAGCCTGCTGTAGCTTAGCATAGCTAACGGTAGCCTGGTTGATTATTCATTCTGAAATTAGATGAAAAGATGGTGATTTGATAAAAATGGTAAATAAGCTTTTATTTTCCGAATGCCTGCGAACACGCAGGCCAGGTTTTATAGGATACCCCAGCACCCCATTCTACTCTGGTAGCAGTCCCAGGAGTCCATCCATCTCCACGTGTGCCCATGAGGGAAGGAGGCGGTGTGCTAGATGACACAAGAACTTGAACCATAAGAACTTGAACTGATTGAACAAGAACACAAGGACATTCCAAGGCTTTGGCCCAGTTCACCTTTTGTTACTTTGATATTGTATTTTTGTATTTGATTTGATTTAATTTGCTACTCGAACCACTGATGGTTCTCATGTAAGGGAAGAAGGTTAAAGGGTAACTTCACCTAAAATGGTATTTGCATTCCCATAACCTAGAATATTCCAAATGGTACTTTTGTTGTGTTACACCTTCCAAGGAAGAGTTTAAAGGAGCATTTCACCTGTTAAGGTACTTGCGTTCCTGCACATTTAAAGGTTTAAATTAATATGTTTAAACACTTACCTGGTGAAATGATAAACTGAAATAGAGTTTACTGATGATAAAAGGATACGTTTAATATCCAACCTTGAATTTAGCTTAGCTAGAGATAACCTCAGAGACGTCTGGACCAAACCTAATGTATTGATTTAATCAATCTAGGACTTGATATCGAACTAACCCTCCTTAAAGGAGAGGTTACAGAAAGAACTTAGGGATACTTCAAACAACTACTACCTTGAACTACTATATGTCTGTATGTCTAGCTAGCGCGCATTTAATAAATTCCGGTTATTATTATAACTCTGTCTCTGGTCATTGTTCTTATATTGTGCATATTTACTCCTCTCCTCGTTTCGTACCTAGAACTGTGCCCGTGGCGAACAGCTGTTACAAGTAGGTGACACAATGCTACACATGCTTCCTCTAGGCCTCCTCATCAATAAAGCTGAGCCCTTTGGGAAGTGTATCTGTGCGTTTGCACACCTTAATCCTAGATCTGGATACTTCCCATGGGGGTCTGGTGACATAAGCTGTCAGTAAGTGCTGTCAGTCATGGCTGTGAAAATAGCTGTTATGCAACCTTAACCCAGTGAATTTTGAAACCGAGGGCCTCACAGGGTTAAAGTAGAAGAATAAAATAGAATAGAATAGAGAATAGAAATGTGCATCTTATTAACACATTGAGTGCCACGCCCCTTCCAGGAAGTGACCACTTCCGTGCCGCCCATTAACCCCATGTAAACGTAGTTGTAGTTTGTTACAAAGGGTCAGATTAAACCGAATATATATATTTATTACTTGAGATATATTGTATAATATTTGTATATCGTTTGATATCCCTTGTATATTCCTTGTACATATACACGGAATATCCCTTTACCTAGGTACAGGCCAGACCATAATATTCGTTCTCCTATTGGACAGCGACCCCCTAGGCGCCACGGCCATACCCCCAATGTCTAGTTCAAAGTCACCGCTAAGACATGTCTCAACATGCCCAGGTTTGCGCAGTAATACGAGACAGAAATAAGGTTGGCACTAGATTATTCACCTTACGTATAAATACGGCGCAGGTGGATACAGATGCACTTAGTAACTAAAAGCTGAAGCCTTCACCACGAGTCAACGACCAAGTGAAGTGAGCAACCTTGCGTCTAAATAGAGCACTTAGAACCGCGTGCGAATAGGATAGTAAAAGTGTCAGAGCTTAGTGAAATAACGTCAAGTTCGACCTAGTTAAATGTGAAGTACCGTGCACAGGAGAATCTACACCGGTGAATGCAGAGCCTTTTCCGGCTGGATTATTGCTTTGGTACCGTGGCTGCTGGAGCAGAGAACCGTCTACCCCACTGCTGTGTGGGATTTACCCGTGAGGAGCATCACTCGAGCCTGTCTCTAGGAAGAGGCTGGCTGGCTTTCATCCATGCTGTCTAGCATACTTGGATTATAGCTGCTGCTTTGTCTGCCGATCGAGGGGAGTATATGTACCGCCTCCCGTAGCTGGAGCTTATTGATTCCTCGTTGATCCAGACTTTTGCATCCGAACATTCCTCTCCCCTGCTGGCTTACAACCGGAGGGAACCCCCTTAGTATCTCCAGCTGACTACGAGTGTACCTTATATAATTCTTATGCTACAGGTGGTATTAATTATACCCATCGTAATATGCTCATGGACTTACGCTCTTGACTTACTTAAGTGTTCTTCGCCATATAAGCGCATTCATAATTCTCATTCTGTAACCTATCGTTGCTATAATAATAAATCCCTCTCACTAGAACTTTAGGTGTCATTGTTGTATTCTTGTGTGGGTGTTCACCATATATACCGTGTACTGTATGGCCAGTAATTAAAGTACATAACTCAGTAGTGGTTTAATGATACCATACTCTCAATACAGTCAGGAAATTGTACCCCTCAGTTACATAGTTTGTAGAACTAAACCTATAGTTTATAGTATCGCTATGGGTCTAATAACGCCCTCGAGTCTCATTGAGCGGCTTCTGGTCAACGTGCAAAAAACAGATTATTTTTTCATCCGTACATTTCCATTTATACCGTTTTGAATATGAACATAGTCCGGCCGCTTCTGAGCAATTCCAGGGAAAAGACACGAAAACAGCGTTTTTGTGTAATTCAATAAACACGTTGTCATTTTTTGCCTGATTATCGGATCTTCCTGAAATCAACACTAGATCATCACTATTATCCTTTGTCGTGCACGCATGCAATGTGGCTTAGACCGGCGCACCCCCCCCCCCCCCCCCTCCTGCAACCCAACGAACAGCTAGACACATAAACACATATAGCTTCAATCGCAGTAGAAATAAATATCAGATCAACGCAAGCTTTCATATATGGTGTCCTTACCTGGTCTCTGGAGTAATGCAAAAAAAATAATCCAATAATCTCATCGCCATTCCAGTTATCCACAGCGATCGTGCCCCCGACGTTATTGGGCATTGCTCTTCAACAGGCGGGCGGGGTCAGTTGTCCAAGCCATCGCTAGAAGCATGTGTTTTGCCGGAGTGTTTAGGACCTGCCCCCACGCCGCAGCTCAGTATAGAAAATAAACGAACCCGTTTCTAACCGGGTGCATTACTGGCCGAAGGCATTAGAGGGCAGTATAATGACGTCTGCCAGCTCAGACACACTCAGAACAGTATGCACAAGGTGCCCTGTTGAATTATGAATGGATATAGATAATAAAATAAATACTGTGACAGAAACATAGATCTACGTTTCCGGCACTCAACGATCGGACGACAGAAACGTAGTTCTACGTGAACGGCACTGAAAGTGTTAAGGTGCAGTGTAGGGTGCATGTATCTTGTGTGTGTGTGTGTGTGTGTGTGTGTGTGTGTGTGTGTGTGTGTGTGTGTGTGTGTGTGTGTGTGTGTGTGTGTGTGTGTGTTCAAGACTGTGGTCTTTGAGAATGTTAAACTGTCTTTTTTCTAGATGTTTCAAGTTCCAGTTTCAAGTTTAATAGTTGTCATACAAAAGTACAGAATACTTTTATACAAAATGCTTCTTTCTGTTACGCTCCAGTGACTGTGCTAGACAAAAGATAAGTATAAAATAAAATAGTATAGCATGTAAAAATAGAAGTAAAAATAGAAGTCACGTACGTAGACACAGTGTTCAGTATATACATATGTACAATGTTCGATGCAGAATAGAGTAACTGAGTTACCATACAATATACAATATACTATGCAATATACTAATATACAATACTATATAGTGCAAAGCAGAAATGGGATGAGGTACAATTTACAGTAAGGTGTACTGAGGTATGGGTTGTAGTGCAAATCCTTTACCAATAAATATAAAGTGTGTCTAGGTGTTCTAAAGTGTGGAGAGTGGGTGCTGCAGTGTGTTGTTTGTTTAAGTGAGTGTGTGCGTATGGATGTGTGTGTTGTGTGTGTTGTGTTGTGAGTGCATTTGATGGTTGTTGCATAGTGTTATTGTTCGTTGAGCAACCTGATGGCCTGGGGATAGAAGCTTCTTCTGAGTCTTTCTGTGCTTGCCATGAGACTCTGGCAGTGGCATCCTTTCACTAAAAGGCAAGGTATGGCGAGGAGGGTTGGGGGGGGGGTGAAGGGGGGAGATAATTGACAATATCAAAACATGCTAGGGCTGTACCAAATAGTGCGAAGCTTCGTTCATAATGTTGACATTCGAATTCTAAATCAACATAAAAAATTGTAATTTTTTTTTTTTTTTCTTTTTTTTTTTTACATTTGGCGAGTGCCATACCTTGCCATACCAAATGGAGGCAGTTGTTTGGGTGGCTGAAGTCCTTAATAATTCTCTTAGCCTTACCCCTGCACCGCTTGTTGTAAATGTCTTGGAGAGTGGGAAGCCCCCCTCCAATTGTGCGTTCGGCTGAACGTGCCACTCTCTGTAGTCTGCTTCGGTCTTGTGCGGTGCTATTCCCAAACCAGGAGGTGATATTGCCAGTCAGGATGCTCTCTATTGTACATGAGTAGAAGTTCTTAAGGATCTTCTGACTGACTTGGAACTTCCTTAGGCGCCTGAGGAAGTAGAGGCGTTGTCGTGCCTCCTCACAACACTGTCAATGTGTGTGGTCCATGTCAAGTCCTCGGATATGTGGGCTCCAAGGTACTTAAAACGGTTCACTCTCTCAACCGGTGCCCCATCGATGCTGAGGGGGCTGTAGTCCCTGACCCCCGACCTCCTGAAGTCCACAATCATCTCTTTTGTTTTGCTGACGTTCAGGGAGAGGCAGTTCTCCTGACACCACTGTGACAGATTCTCTACCTCTTCCAGGTAGGCCCTCTCGTCATTGGCAGAGATCAGGCCCACCACTACTGTGTCATCAGCAAATTTGATGATTGTGTTGTTGTTCCGCTGTGCCACACAGTCATGTGTGTACAGGGAGTAGAGGAGGGGGCTCAGAACACAGCCCTGGGGGGCCCCTATGTTGAGCGTGATGGATGAGGAGGTGCAGTTGCCTGCTCTTACCACCTGGGGTCTGCCCGTCAGGAAGTCCAAGACCCACTGGCAGAGGTCATAGTTCAAGCCCAAGTCCCTGAGCTTGGCTATGAGTTTGGAGGGGACTATGGTATTGAATGCTGAGCTGTAGTCGATGAACAGCATTCTCACATAGTTCCCCTGCCTCTTGTCCAGGTGTGATGCTGCTGTGTGCAGCACATGGGCTATAGCGTCCTCCATGGACCTGTTAGGGTGGTATGCAAATTGCAGGGGGTCCAGGTTGATGGGGAGGGAGGAACAGATGTAGCCCTTCACTAGCTTCTCAAAGCACTTCATGGCTATGGAGGTGAGAGCTACAGGGCGGTAGTCGTTGAGGCAAGCAGGCTTGGATTTTTTGGGTACAGGGATAACAGTGGACTTCTTCAGACAGGTGGGGATTCTCGTGTTTGCATGTTAGAGAAACGAGAAAGGCCACTCTCACCCTAGCAAGGAAGGCAGTGAAGCATGACTGGCACATCCTACACAACACCACAACAACAACAGCACCTATGAGCAGACTCAAGTCCCGCCACCCCTACAACAAGAGATGCTCCGTTCCACCACTGAGGACCTATCCAGAAATGGATGGCTGGCGGCAGCCTGGAAGAGAGAGTGGGAGAGTGCTGGGCCAACCCGTATCCACCACCACATCTGGGATCCAGGAGATGGCGCCACAGGAGACGATCTTCCACGCCGGCAATGGGTTCTGCTGAACCGTTTAAGATCTGGGGTTGGTCGCTTTAAAGCATCATTAAAGAAGGGGGGCCTGGCAGACAGCGCTGCATGTGAGTGTGGAGACCCTGAGCAGACTGTTGACCACATCCTGACCATCTGCCCCCTATACAAACCACCCTCGGAAGCCAGCCTCTTTGATGTGGGACCAGAGTTAAGGGCATGGCTACAAGATACAGAGTTGGACCTCTGACGTTACACGAAAGAAGAAGACCACCAAGAAGAAATACTGTATATATCACTTTAACCATCCTTTCCTTTTGCTTCTTTAGCGTGTGGTCTTACTCCGCTTAACCCCAGGATTGTGGGAGGACAGAATGCCTCTGCGGGAAGCTGGCCCTGGCAAGCTAGTTTACAGCAACATGGTCGGCATTTCTGTGCTTATTAATGAGGAATGGGTGCACTGTTGACTGCTGCTCACTGCTTATCCAAGTGAGGAATCATAATTATCAGCATTTAGTCATGGATTACACTATAGAATTCAGAACCTTTACCACTCACAGGGTTCCCACAGACATTGCAAAATGAAATTCAAGGACTTTCAGCTACTTTTCCAAGCACTATTTTTCATTTTAAAAGGGAATTTAAAACCTGTTAAGCCTTAAGGTCCCCCTATAGGGGGACCCTGCTTTTCTTTATCATAAATCGATCAATAGAGACAGTATTAGATCCCCAATTATCATACCATGGGGTATCATTGGAAAGCCACACTCATTGGCTACAACCCTGTGCAAATATTTCGAGATCGCCAAATGATTGACGGAGCTAGAGCCCCGGGAGTCAGGGGTGGTAATGTGTACTTTTGCATACTTTAGGGCACGCCTCACATATCGGCATGTAACTCGAGAACCGCTTAACGGATTTTGTCACCTGAAAGGGCAATCGACAGGCAACAAATAGGGCTTTCATTCTGTCTATATATTGTATTAAAATAAATGCACACCCGAGCCACTAGAGGTCGGCAAAGAATCGTCCACATGTGGGCCCTTGGATGTTAAGAGGTCAATGTTTTTAAATATATTTTTTATAGCCAAGAGTAAAGACCATAACCCTATCAAAAACAGTAGTCAATTGTATATTTTCATTTTTACCGATGTTTTATATGTTTTATCGGAAATACAAATTTAGCGGAAAATGCTAATTATCGTAAAAACCGCAAGAAATGACTAAATCCAGATTCAACCCTGCCATTGGAAAGAGGAGCATTTTCCCTATCCATAGATGTATGATTTGGCCATAATAAGGTCAAGTTCAAGGTCAAATATGAATTTATAATTAAAGTCGATTATCATTAATAACTGTATCTACAAATCCTTCTGTTTAATCATCTTCCCGCCGTTCATTTGCTTAGATTTTTTGTACACATGATCTCAATAAGGCGGTGAATGAGCTCAGTGAGCATTTTCTTGTGCCCCGTATACATTTTTGATCATCATCAAAATCATAAATCATAATTAATTTATTCATTACAATTTACTCAGATTAGTAACAGACACAATATTTCTGACACTGGAAATACATACCCCCAGGTCCCTAGATGTTCCTAGATACCAAGAACATGCTAATTGACCTTGCAGAAGTGGAGCAATCTTCCATTTACTTAGGCATGTACCTTTTGGGCGAAAACGGTCTACAGATTAACAGGTTAAAAGGATACAATTCATTTTTAAATGCAGTTTTTTATAGAAAAAAATCAGATAGAATATTTATGGCTTAAAACCAATTTCCGACAATTAGTTACACTTTAAATAAAATAATTATATTTCTTGATTCAGACAATTCTATCATGGATGATCAAAACTTTCAATACGAATGGTTGATTTGAATTTAAAGGACTTTTTAAGCACCTTGTTAAAAATGGGCTGTTTTCAAGGAATTCCAGGGCTTCACCTTGTTTTGTAAAAAATCAAGCACTTTAACACTAGCACAGCCATGGAGAAAATGTCACTGATTCCCGCCGGAACGGGTCAGATGCCCCGACAGCTTATATGAGAAATATGAGAAGAATAAACAGTGTAAACTATATAATTACCTCTTAATATAAAAATATGAGGTTTACCACAGGTTTGAGTGACAAAAAAAATAATAATAATAATAATAAATAAGAATATTATAATTATAATTATTTATTTTTTTATGGAAGAGCCACACATTAATGGGCAAAGAGCCACATGGGGCTCGCGAGCCACGGGTTGGCCACCCCTGCGCTAGACGCTCGCAAAGTGCTGTGACTTTCCACATATATATTCGTGGAATAACGTTCTAATTACATTTTCCTGAAGACATTTAGAAATTTCAGAAACCTCAAATGTCATTGAGTGACAGAGCTGGAGCTCGACCGAGCGACGGGGATACATTTATTTTTTTTGTGATCAAATATTTTTATTTAATTTTTTCAAACATGAAACAAAGACATATCACAATACAATAATAATAATACATAAAAAGACATCCCAAATGCAACAACTTAACACAACAGACTGCACACAAAAAAACACCAAAAACAAAACGAAAAAACAATATACATGGACACTCGCTCGCTCCCCCCCCCCCCCGCTCACCCCCGGACCTCAACGTGAACCACACACACCACATACCACTCAGCAATCAGAAGAAAAAAAATCACAATTTTATATGAACTCTTTTACCTTTTCCACAGCAGCCAACTAAATCGTGATATTGGATTCATTATCACCTATAACACGTGCAGTGGATATCTCCAGATATATCACATCAAGATAGGGGAGAAACCATACCTTCGGGCAGAGTTTGTCTGGGTGAATCCAACCAAAATGAGTCTTTTCACATGTTTATACAACGGCATGCAAATTTCTCAATTCTGATTGGCTGAAACAGTAAACTTACACGTGGGTATTAAGACTAACCTCACGCTCTTGGTCCCAGGACCCGGCCACAACCGTATTACTCTCACTCCGCCAAGCGAGTTTTTAGAAGTGAAGCAAGATGTAAATGAAATAAATGAAAAACGATTCTGTCACGGCGAATGTGTTAGTTGCTTAAACAATGTTGGATGATGTAATTGATGGATCATTGTGGAACAAAAAAAAATCGCGCAAATTGATTGATTGATTGATTAATTGCAATTTTTTTTTACCTACTTTCTATAGAAGCAGCTGGGAGGTGCGCTGTTTTAAGTGAGCGTGGACTATTGAATTGATTGATTGATTGATTGCTAATTTTATTACTGTCCGCCTTGTTTCCAACTGGTTACGTTTAGGCCCTCTTTCGAAGTTGGTTAAGGTTAGAGTTTGTCTTTAGAGCAGGGCGATAGACCACCAGCCCTGATTCCAAACTCTAACCTTAACCAACTTTGAAAGAGGGCCTAAACGTAACCAGTTGGAAACAAGGCGGACAGTAATAAAATTAGCAATCAATCAATCAATCAATTCAATAACCCACGCTCACTTAAAACAGTGCACATCCCAGCTGCTTCTATAGAAAGTCGGTAAAAAAAATAAAATAAAAATCGTATAGGGAAAAGAACCCCCCCTCCGCCTCCGCTATATAGGGCAAAGAAAACTCCCCCCCCCCCCCCCCCCCCCTATAGGGCAAAGAAAACTTTTTTGTTGTTGTTTTACCTACTTTCTATAGAAGCATCTAAGAATGAAGTTCTATAGAAAGTAGGTAAGAAAAGAAAAGTTGGATGTGTTAGTTTGCTGGATGTCTAGTTGAAAGACAGTTGGATGTCTTAGTTTGTTGGATGTCTAGGTGAAAGACAGTTGGATGTCTTAGTTTGTTGGATGCCTAGTTGAAAGAAAGTTGGATGTCTTAGTTTGTTGGATGTCTTAGTTAAAAGACAGTTGGATGTGTTAGTTTGTTGGATGTCCTACTGAGAACAGTTGGATGCACTTCCGAGCTGCTTCCACATGGAGGCAACTTCTCTTTTTTTCTTTTTTGGAACTACTTTTTCTGGCGGATGGTTTTTTCAATAAATCTTCAATTAATGTGTGTTTATTGTATAGCAATAAGGTTGGATGAATGTGCCAGTTGTATAAAAGCCATTACACCACGCGCAGTCATGGGTTGTGACAATTAGACCATGCCTAGGGGGGTCTAACGACCCTTGGCTGCGCCTCGGGCCTAACGACCACCCCTAGGCATGGTCTAATTGTCACAACCCACCACTGCCCGTGATGTAATGCTTAAATAGAGGTCGGTAATTGAGAGACATCATTCAATAACAATACAGAAGGAGATACAGGTATGGTCAAAGAGAAAATGTCTGAGAGCTGAGATGTAACATTTTCCCAAAAAATCTCAACAGGAGGGCATTCCCAGTACATATGCATAAATGTTCCTGTGGCACCGTTTGGACACAAGGTACATCGAGAGTCAGGTCTGAGACCCATTAAATTCAATTGTCTAGGGGTTAAATAATTCCTGTGAATTTTTTTTGATGAACCTGTTGGTGATCTGGGTTGTGTGAGGATAGCCGAACATTTTCCCAGACTGCATCCCAATCAAAATCTACATCCAACTCCGGGACATCATTTCTCCAAATCGTATCCAGAGGGAGGTCTTTATACGAGGACATGAGTAAATGGCGATAAAAGCCAGAAACGAAGCCTCTCAATGTCTCTTTGTCATAAAATTATTTGTGAAAGCGATGATGATGCATGAATGTGGAACGCCATGAGCCTTCAGAGCTGCTCTTATTTGTAAAAAAAAAAAAAAAAAAGGGAGGTTCCGGGGAGATCATATCCGTTGGATAGATCCTGGAAAGAGCGGAGACCAGCGTTATCGAAGATATCCCCCAATGTGTGGATGCCTTTCTTTTCCCAACTAGGGTAACTAATAGGTTGTTGTCCAATAAGGAGAAGATTGTTATTAAATAGAGGGGAATGCGTGTGCCATTGATGGTGGTTAGTACCCACTTTCTGGGTGTCACGCCAAGTCTGGATCACATGTGTGATAAGAGGGCCAAATCGTAATTTGCATTGCTTAATTGATATGTTGGTATACACAATATCCTGAAGTCTATATGGGGACACCATCTTCTCCTCCAATGATCGCCAAGATACGGCTGCTTGAGCGTCAAACCAAGTGATCAGAGGTCTCAGAGAGAAAGCTTGAAAATAATATTTAAAGTCTGGAAATGCTAAGCCCCCATCGAGTTTACTCCTTTGGGCAGTTGATATCTTCAAGCGCGGACGTTTATTGTTCCAAACGAATTTATATGAGGCAGAGTGCAATTTCTGCCAGTAACCAACAGGAGGAGGTAACAGGAGCATGGAGCTGATAAAGTAAATTCTGGGTAAAATATTCATTTTAATTATTGCCTGTAATGCATTTTTTTATTTGGACCATCTGTTGAGATCATCCGTAATCCTGTCACCCATGCTGGAGTAATTATACTTTACCGTCTGGCTAATAGTGGGGAATATTTCAATCCCGAGACATTTAACCCTTGTGCCTCCCTAGAACTGCTGACACACACTGGGCTTAGGAGATGAAATGATGGCTCATGTTTAAAGCCATATAATTTTAACTGTTTACTATTTTTAAAACTTTTTTTTGCCCATGATTAACAGTAATAGCATAATCTCAATATATCTCTAACAGATTACTCATATTTCGGAATTATAACCACTCAAATCTGTGTTTGTTTGATACAACGTCTTTTTTCATCGAAAAAAAACTGATAAATGTTTTTTTTACCATATTTTTACACATTTCCGCCCGAACATTACACGTTATGAAATCTCGACGAAATACCTCTGAATAAGAATTAAAAAAAAGATTAAAGATTCGATGACTAATTCGGCCAGAAACGGCTTTGAGGCGAAGCGTTACTAAGCGCTCATAGATACCTAAATGTCCTGCGGGCGGTTCCAAGTGGTTCTGCGGCTGGAATCTTGAACTCTGGTCGCTGGTGGGAGGAGGACCAGCCGTGCTCCGTACAGTGTACTTCCTCATTGGAGCGCGCCGGCTATGGGGGGCTCGTGTTTCGGCGTATGGCACGCTGTGGCCTACGGGGTCCGGTTCGCCTCTGGTTCTGTGTGGAAAATCCACTCGCTCGAACCCCCCCCCCCCCCCCCCCCCAAACCATGTATCCGCAGTTTCAATCACCGGAAGCCCGCACAGCCTCTCTCACCTTCCCCCTGAATTGTGGCAAAGTTAGCTGTAGAGTAATTACGCCACCATCTGTTTTACATCGGTAACAGCACATCCTAACGTTAGTCTGTGTCATTAGGTTGTGGAATATGCAAAGGATTTGTTAAATATATCGAGAATTTAACGAATGAGAGCAGATTTTAAAATGGTTAAAAATGCCGTTTTAACATGGGAGCGGATGGGAGTAGAAAACATGACCAGGGGTAAACAAGGCACTAATTCCATAACTATTGTTTTAGAGTGTTTCATATTATAAGCTTTTGACACAATTTCATGAAATAATAATAAACACAGACACCGCTGTGCTCACACACACACAAAATATTTCAAAAAAGTAGTTTTCATGACCAGGGAGCCACAAGGGTTAAAGTGCTCCACCATAAGTATGTTTGCAGGTAGGATGGTGGCCTTTGCAGGCTCATTAGGTGGAAGAAAAGCAGATTTTAGCCAGTTGATCTTAAAGCCGGACAGACTGCCAAATTCATCTATCACGCTGAGCAGATGAGGTAGAGAGACAGAGGGATTCTGCATAAACAGGAGTACATCATCTGCATATAAGCTGATATGGTGATGTGTTCTCTGAATTAAAACAGGAGATATAATTTGGGATTGTCTTATGTATTGAGCTAGAGGTTCGAGGTTCGAGGGATAAGGCAAAAAGTCCAGGACTAAGAGGACAACCCTGTCTAGAAGAGCGTGAGACAGAGAAGAGTGGCGAGCAGAACTTCCCCGTTAAGATCATGGCCGAAGGCCCTGTGTAGAGAACTTTGTTCATATGAATGAAACCCTCACTCAACCCCATCCTTCTAAGAAGTGCCCACAAGTAAGACCACTCCAATCTGTCAAATGCCTTCATTGCGTCCAAGGACATGACCGCTGTAGGGACTGCAACATCCTTGCTGGCATCAATCACGTGCATTAAACGTCTGATGTTGTCAGTAACCATGCAGCCTCTTATGAAGCCGGTATGATCAGGGTGAACTAGAGATGTCATATACTTTTGAAGTCGGGTGGCTAGAACCTTGGCATATAGCTTAAGATCGGCTCCGAGGAGACTTAGGGGCCTGTAGCTGCCACATTCGGTGGGGTCCTTCTTGAGTAAAACAGATATAAGCGCCATATTGACATCTCTAGAAAAATCATTGAAAGCAATAAGGGGCCGAGTACATCCCAGAATGCAAGATAGAGTTCCAGTGGAATGCCGTCCCATCCGGGAGCCTTGCCCCGTTGCATATCCGCAATCGCCTCTCTAAGTTCAACTAGCGTGATAGGTGCAGCTAACAGCTTAGCACTATCTTCCGAGATCTGTGGTAGGTTGATTTGATCAAGAAAATCCTCCAGCTTGGTATGAACAAAGACCACCTCTGACTTGTACAGGTTGGAATAAAAAGAGCGAAATGTTCATTAATGTTCATTAATCTTTTTGGGGTTGGTGGTTACCTCCCCCTGTTGGTTCTTAATGGAAGGTGTAACTGAGGGGTACAATTCCCTGACTGTATTGAGAGTATGGTATCATTAAACCACTACTTAGTTATGTACTTTAATTACTGGCCATACAGTACACGGTATATATGGTGAACACCCACACAATAATACGGCTTAACAAAGAAAGTCATATTTAGAAGTATTTATTAGCAGAGCAGCAATAGTAGGTTACAATATTGAGAATTATGAGTTGCGCTTATATGGCGAAGAACACTTAAGTAGGTCAAGAGCGTAAGTCCATGAGCATATTAAGATGGGTATAATTAATACCACCTGTAGCATAAGAATTATATAAGGCACACTCATAGTCAGCTGGAGATACTAAGGGGGTTCCCTCCGGTTGTAAGCCAGCAGGGGAGAGGAATTGTCGGGAGCAAAAGTCTGGATCAACGAGGAATAAAGAGACTCCAGATACAGGAGACGGTGCAATAATCCTTTGGTCCGTAGACAAAGCAACAGCTATACTCCGGTATGCATGGCAGCATGGATGAAAGCTAGCCAGCCTCTGTGGGTCCTAGAGGCGGGCTCGACGGTGCTCCTCACAGGGTAGATCCCACACAGCAGTGGGGTAGACGGTTCTCTGCTCCAGCAGCCATAGTACCAAAGCAATATAATCCAGCCGGAAAAGGCTCTGCATTCGTCGGTGTAGGTTCTCCGGTGTACATATCCACACGGTTCTCGTCTAGGACTCCTCAGATGGCGGCACGAGGTTAGGCCGCCCAGCCTGGATAAGTGCACTAGCTCGGTACGACGAACCGGTGGTAATGCTGGTCACTGTAGAACGGTAGCCGCACGATACACTATAAATAATAGACTATTACTTTATAATAGAATAGGTCGAACTCGACGATACAGCGTTAAACTCTGACACGTTAGCTATCAATTTGCACGCGGTTCTCAAAGCTCTATTTAGGGGCAAAAGGGGCCCACTTCACAGCACGTTGTATCGTGGTGAAGGCTTCAACGTTTTGGTCTAAGTGCTTCTGTATCCACCTGCGACGTATTTATACGTAAGGTGAATAATCGAGTGCCAACCTCAGTTCTGTCTCGTATTACTGCGCAAACCTGGGCATGTTGAGACATGTCTTAGCGGTAGCTTTGAACTCGACATTGGGGGTATGGCCGTTGGCGCCTAGGGGTCGCTGTCCAATAGGAGAACGAATATTATGGTCTGGCCTGTACCTAGGTAAAGGGATATTCCGTGTATATATACAAAGAATATACAAGGGATATCAGACGATATACAAATATTATACAATATATCTTAAGTAATAAATATATATATTCGGTTTAATCTGACCCTTTGTAACAGCCGCCTCCTAATTAGTCCGCACCTAATTAGATAAGCAGAGACAGATTAACCGTCTTGTCCACTATTCAATGTCCGTTGTGAGGAGTAGGGCAATTCACAAAGTCAGTGGGTCATGGTCGTCATCAAGGGAATCAGGTAGCCTTGGCAACTCTATCAGCCTCGCCACGGGTCGGGTGTATGTCCGTCCCTGGACGAGCACTTCTGCCGCTCTGACCTTTCCGTCGGCACCAGTGATCACTTTGCTTACGCGGCCGGCCGGCCACATAGCTCAGGGTAGTGACTGGTCTATAATCATGACGACTGTGCCCTCCGTCAAATTGTCTCTTTCTTTCACCCATTTCTGGCGGGTCTGTAGAGACGGTAGATAGTGGAGGAGGAAACTGTTCCAAAACTTGTCAGCCAATACTTGACTGTACCTCCACATTCTTCGGCCGTTCGCTTCCTCAGGTCTGTACACTGTCTGTGGGAGCGCGGGGTCCAGCCGCCCCATCAAGAGAGTGTTGGGGGTGACTGGGTCGACATCTGCTACATCACTTGAGACGTAACCAAGGGGCTTTGAGTTCAATACTCCCTCGATCTCCGTGAGGACTGTCGTGAGGACTTCTTCCGCCACGGTCTGGGCCCCAAGCACGGCGTACAGGGCTGTCTTTATTGAACGTACTTCTCGTTCCCAGGTTCCCCCGAAGTGAGGGGCGTTCGGGGGGTTAAACTGGAAATCAATCTGAGAGGGAGCGAGGTGGGCCTTAAGTTCTGGGCCCATAGCTTGGAAGCTCTCTCTCAGCTCTCTTTCTCCGCCTTTGAAGTTTGTCCCGTGATCAGACAATAATATAGACGGTTTTCCTTTCCGCGCTGTGAATCTCCGGAAGGCCATAAGGAATGAGTCCGTACTCATGGTTGGAAGGAGTTCTATGTGTATCGCTCGGGTGGTCATGCATTTGAATACAATACCCCACCTCTTCTCTGTCCCTCTTCCTTTCTTCACATACAGCGGGCCGAAGCAGTCCATACCGGTGGAGTGAAAGGGCTTGTCGCCGAGTCGGAGGCGACAGGGGGGTAGGTCAGCCATCCTCGGTATACTGGGCTGTGCTCGCCACTTGCGACAGTCTAGACAGGTCCGCTGGAAGCGTCGTACTGCTTCTCTTCCTTGCAGTATCCAATAGCGACGTCTGATCTCAGCGAAGACTCTCTCTGCCCCAGCGTGGTGCACGTCCTCGTCGTATTTCTTTATGATGAGCTCTGTGACCTTGTGTCGGCTGTTGAGAACTATCGGGAACTTGACGTCATCCGTTAAGTCCGGGGCCCTTCTCAGACGACCACCCACTCTGATGAGATTATGGGCGTCGCGCTCAGGGGCCATGTGGAGCAGTCTGCTGTCTGACGGGACTGGCTTTGATCCCTGCAGACAGTCTAGCTCGTCGGGGAACGAGTCTCTTTGGGCTCGCTGTAGCAGAAGGAGTTCTGCTTCTTCGTAATTAGCTGCATTAATGTCAGTAGTGGAGGGAACCTCAGGGTGGTGCCACAGGAATGTCTTTAACTGCGCACTCTCAAGGGTAGGGCAGTCGTCTATATTGGGATCTGTGGGGACTGGTGTGTGCGTCAACCCACAGAACATAGATTTCTTCATCTCTGCCTCCTCTTGACTAGCCTCCCGTGGGGTGGGGTTAGGCCACTCTTCTTCCAGGAGCTTGAGGAACTCGGGACCGTCACTATAGAGATTGTGACGTGTGAGGTCATCCAGGGACATTCCCCGTGTGATGACGTCTGCTGGGTTCTGTTTTGTGTCCACGTACCTCCAGCATGCTGATTCTGTTAAATCTTGGATCTCTGTGATTCTGACTCCCACGAAGACCTTGTATCTACACGAATCGGACTGGATCCATGTGAGTACGGTCATGGAGTCTGACCACAGGATTGTTCTTTGCACCGGAATGGTGAGTTCACGTTGGATTAACGTGGCGAGTTGCGCTCCTACTAGGGCTGCGCAGAGCTCTAGACGCGGGATCGATTGTTGCTTGCGGGGGGCTATTCTTGAACGAGCCAGGATGAAGGCGGTATGTATTTCTCCTCCCTCCTCTCGGGCCCGCAAGTAGGCCACCGAACCGTAGGCTACTTCGGAGGCGTCGCTGAAGACGTGCAGGTCCATCTGACACGTCTCCAGCCGCACTGTGGGTGGGAAGTAGCTGCGGCGTATGTTGACACCGGGGAGCGAGCTGAGTTCTGTTTCCCACTCTCTCCATGTGGAAGCAAGGTGGTCGGGTATGGGGTCGTCCCAGCCCTGGTCCTTGTCCCACAGCTCTCGTACAATCATCTTTGCCCTGGTGGTGTAAGGTAGAATACATCCCAACGGGTCATATTGTCTGGCGAGTGTTCTGTATACACTCCGTCTGGTGGTCGGTAGTGAAATCGACCTTCCCTGCTCCTTGGTCAGGGGTGTGTGTCTATAATGGAGCGAGTCTGTTTTGAAGCGCCAGACTAGTCCTAATGTCATTTCTTGGGCTTCACCTGGGATGGTCGCCATCCAGGTCTCGCTGCTTGCTGCCTTGTCCTCTGGGGAGAGGCTGCGCAGTACTTGAGGGTCGCTGCTGGCCCACTGCCGGAGATCAAAGCCGCCTTTGATCAGGGAGGCGCGGAGCTTGAGTAGGAGGGCCTCTGCCTCTTCTGGCGTCGAGACACTTTGCAGACAGTTGTCCACGTAGAAACTCTTCTCTACACTTTGTCGGACCTCCTCGTCAGCTGCTGGGTCCTCTGCGACATGTTTTTGCAGTGCGAACGTAGCACAGCATGGGCTGCATGTGGTTCCGAAAGGGAGGACTTCCCATTGATAGATGGATGGTTGCTCATCCCCGATCCTCTCTCTCCATAAGAACCGCAGCAGGGGCTTGTCCTTTTCCACTAGTCGCACCTGCAGGAACATCCCTTTGATGTCGCCGCTGATGGCCACCTTGTTCTGGCGGAAACGTAGCAACACGCCTAGTAGAGAGGGGCCGAGTGTTGGGCCGGGCAAGAGCTCTTTATTCAGATTTTGTAATCCGATCTGGTAGCTGCAGTTAAACACAATACGATCCTTGCCGTTGTGGTGGACCTTGTGGTGGGGCACGTACCATGATTCGGTCGTCTGATCGGCCTCTTGAATGTCAATTCTCTTTATGTGTCCCGCTGTGATTAGCTTGTCAATCTCAGCGCGGTACACAGTGGCTTGAGCGGGGTCTCTGGCTAGGCGCCGCTCGGTGTTCAGTAGATATCGCTCCGTCGCTTCTTTTGAGGCGTGGAAGGTGGGCATACCCTCTCGCCTCAAGAGTGGAGTTGCGTATCTCATCACTCCATTGACTTTGACTCTCTTTGTCCCCTGCTCGAGGAGGGCTATGGCATAAATGTCTTCCTTGGAACGAATGTGTTTCTTTTCGTTCTTAAAGGGCATTGTCTCTAGTGTCCATAGCCTCTCGACGTGCTGTAAGAGGGTGGTGTCTTCTTCTGTCACTCTGGAGTGGAGGCAGCGAGTGGCTGCTGTTCGATTGGGAGACCTGGAGAGGGGGCCTTGTAGTGTCCATCCTAGGCGGGTCTCGACTGCTGCTGGACAGCCTCTGGGCCCAATGTGGACCCGGTCCGTCGGGACGATGAGGTGTGCGTGGTCGGATCCTATGAGCAGGGTCGGGGTGGCGCCGTCTATGAGCGGTATAGGTAGTTGACGCAGGTGCACGTATTTTTCCATCAGCTTGGAGATGGGGTAGGTGTACCGCGACAGGCCTATGTCTTGGCTGGTGAAAGCGTTAGTGATCCTATACCGCCTCTCTGGCTGCCCGCTTGCTGCGATAGTGAAGGAGACGTTCTCACCCTTTATTGTCTTCAGGTCTCTTCTTATAGTACGAATCGTCATCGTTTCTTCGCTCCCCCGCAGACCCAGCTGGGCTGCAGCGGATGCGAGGAGGAGAGTCTTTTCTGACCCGTCGTCAAGGACGGCGTAAGTGTCCATGACCTTGTCCTCGTAGCTTAATGTCACTCGGACCACCTTCAAGAGCACTCGGGAGCTCCCGCTGCTGGCGGGGTCAATATACATGACGCTTACTCTGGTGCTGCTTGGGGGTGCGGGTTTCTTCCTGTTGCTGTCATGCAAGACGTCCAAGTGGGCTCCGTCACACCGGCTGCACCTCTTCTTCAAGCGGCACTCGGCTGCCATATGGCTGCGCGCACAGCGGTAACAGCGGCGGTTGGACTTTATCCATTGACTCACCTCGTCGGCGCTCATCTTCTTGAAAGTGTCACATTGTGACAGCTAATGTTCTTTCTCGCAGTACTGGCATACAATCTTCCACTTCTCTTTCGTCGAGGGGGTGCTGTGGTTCTTGTTCCGCGGTACTGATTCGGCTTGGTGCATGACGGTCACCAGCCTGCGGTTATCGTTGGATCTCCGAGGTCCATCTCTGGGGCTTGGTCCACTCCGCACGAACGTATCCAGTCGTAGGCTGCTGACTTCTCTCGCGAGGAAGTCGGCCAGGTCTAGGAGGGATGGCTCGGGACCGTTGGGATCACGGTGATCTCTTTGCCGCCTGAAGCGCTCTTGTCGGGCGGGAGGAAGCTTCTCTAATATCCTTTCTACATTAGAGTTAGCGTACAGTTCGTGTCTACCCTTTTCCTTTTGTGCCCCCAGCATCCCTACCAGGGATTGTACCTTGATAGAGAGGTCATCCAATGAGCGATTGTCTGTGGCTGGGGGGAGACGGTCAATATTCCTTATCTCTTGTATCACGTAGTCCCATATGCGTCCATAACGTTGGTCGAGGGCTACTAGAGCCGCCGTGTATGGGGTACTTGAGTTGGAATATGCCAGCGCTATATTATGCGCTCTGGGCACCTTCAGGTGCTTGAGGAGGATAGCATATTTGTACGTCTCATCGGGGACGTCGGACATCATAGTCTTTAAGCACATCCGTAGTTCCGTGTACTGTGCTCTGTCCTCGTGTGTAAAATCCGGGAACGTCGGTGTGCCAAGGTACGATGCCATGGATGGCTGGCACATCGGTGAGCGTTGGGGGTGAGGCCTCCTGGGCAAGTTTCCCCGTACGTGTCGTCGTGGGCTGGTACTTGGTGGGTACCAAAGCCCGGGTACCCAGGTGCTGTTCCTCGGGGCTGGCGGTGCGTCAAACTCACCCTTGAGTTGAGTCGGGGGTCTGTAACGCAGGGCCTCGGGGGTAAAGTCTGGGCTGTACTGGACCTCCTGGTCCTGTGGAGTACGATGCTGCTGGTGGGCTTGACTTTCCTCCTCTTCCTCTTCCTCTTCCTCTGCTAGGTCTTCTAGATCTTGAAGTCGTCTATTCAGTCTCTCGGCGGCATAGGCCGGTTCTTCCCGGTTGCTGGGTCTCGCATGGACCGGTCGGGGAGGGGGTTCGGAGACGTGGATAGGCTCTTTCTGTTGACCGGGCTCCGGGTCGCTTGGTCGGGTAGGGGAAGGTGCCCTAGACCCTTGTCTTGACGATGCCCTGGAGCTCCGTGCGGAGAGAGGGGGTGTCGCCCTGGCAATCAATTGCTCCATTATCTGCGCTTGTAGTCGGTCGCGCTCTGCTTCGCACTTGATGTGAGCGAGGTCGCGCTCTGCTTCGCGCTGGGCTTGGGCTGCGTCGCGCTGTGCATCGGCGGCGGCGCGCTGGGCATCGGCGCGGTCTCTTTCAATATTCTCTTCCGTCTGGAGGCGTCTGGTCTCCAGGCGTATGCGGTCGTCTTCACTCCTTTGCTGCGCCTGGAAGCGCTCTCGCTGGGTCGCAGAGTGTTCGCGTTCACTAAGGGCTTGCGCTTGGAGTTGCGCGTGGAGGCGCTCTCTTTGGTCTGCAGATTGTTCGCGCTCACTCAGTTGTTGAGCCTGCAGGCGTTCTCTTTCCATGGTAGAGTGTTCGCGCTCACTTAGCTGTTGCGCCCGGAGGCGCTCTTGTTCCATGGAAGAATGTTCGCGCTCGCTAAGCGTCTGTGCTTGGAGTCGATCGCGTTCAGTGGAGGCTGCCAGGGTGGCGATGAATGCCTGTGCCAGCATCTTGTCCGCCTCGCTGGGGGAAGACACTGATGGAGGTGATCGGCTTCTGGCAGTGCTCGTTGGAGATCCGTTCTCCTGGCGCGCTCCGAGGAGGTCTATCTCCTGGGCGCGCTTCTCTTCTGGTAGTGTGTCGGGTTCCGTCCCTGGAGCGCTTTCTTTATCCTGGAGCTCTCCGGGGACCGTCCCGTTGATGTTGTCGGGGGGTATAGTCATGTCATGTCCCTCCTGGTCCCCCCCGTGAGCTTGGTCAGTTACGTTAGAACCCACTAGGGTCTCTACTGGCAAGGTCGCCTGGTCGGTAGGGTTTGACATGCTTTTACTATCCACTTTTCCCGCATTTAACGTCTGTATAAAGCTAGGTATTAGACTGGCAGCGTAGTCCTCTAGGTAAGGAGGTGGCTGACGTCTGCGCTGCGGGCGTTCTAGCTTAGGAGAGCCGTTTGTGGAGTGTTCACCGCTGGCCATGGTTAATATCAATATTATATTTAGATATTACACTGATATTCCTCCGGCTCGAAGGACCAATTGTAACTGAGGGGTACAATTCCCTGACTGTATTGAGAGTATGGTATCATTAAACCACTACTTAGTTATGTACTTTAATTACTGGCCATACAGTACACGGTATATATGGTGAACACCCACACAATAATACGGCTTAACAAAGAAAGTCATATTTAGAAGTATTTATTAGCAGAGCAGCAATAGTAGGTTACAATATTGAGAATTATGAGTTGCGCTTATATGGCGAAGAACACTTAAGTAGGTCAAGAGCGTAAGTCCATGAGCATATTAAGATGGGTATAATTAATACCACCTGTAGCATAAGAATTATATAAGGCACACTCGTAGTCAGCTGGAGATACTAAGGGGGTTCCCTCCGGTTGTAAGCCAGCAGGGGAGAGGAATTGTCGGGAGCAAAAGTCTGGATCAACGAGGAATAAAGAGACTCCAGATACAGGAGACGGTGCAATAATCCTTTGGTCCGTAGACAAAGCAACAGCTATACTCCGGTATGCATGGCAGCATGGATGAAAGCTAGCCAGCCTCTGTGGGTCCTAGAGGCGGGCTCGACGGTGCTCCTCACAGGGTAGATCCCACACAGCAGTGGGGTAGACGGTTCTCTGCTCCAGCAGCCATAGTACCAAAGCAATATAATCCAGCCGGAAAAGGCTCTGCATTCGTCGGTGTAGGTTCTCCGGTGTACATATCCACACGGTTCTCGTCTAGGACTCCTCAGATGGCGGCACGAGGTTGGATAAGTGCACTAGCTCGGTACGACGAACCGGTGGTAATGCTGGTCACTGTAGAACGGTAGCCGCACGATACACTATAAATAATAGACTATTACTTTATAATAGATTAGGTCGAACTCGACGATACAGCGTTAAACTCTGACACTTTAGCTATCAATTCGCACGCGGTTCTCAAGGCTCTATTTAGGGGCAAAAGGGGCCCACTTCACAGCACGTTGTATCGTGGTGAAGGCTTCAACGTTTTGGTCTAAGTGCTTCTGTATCCACCTGCGACGTATTTATACGTAAGGTGAATAATCTAGTGCCAACCTCAGTTCTGTCTCGTATTACTGCGCAAACCTGGGCATGTTGAGACATGTCTTAGCGGTAGCTTTGAACTCGACATTGGGGGTATGGCCGTTGGCGCCTAGGGGTCGCTGTCCAATAGGAGAACGAATATTATGGTCTGGCCTGTACCTAGGTAAAGGGATATTCCGTGTATATATACAAAGAATATACAAGGGATATCAGATGATATACAAATATTATACAATATATCTCAAGTAATAAATATATATATTCGGTTTAATCTGACCCTTTGTAACAGAAGGGATATCCGCAAATTGCTCACTGGCACGTATCTTCATAGCTAGTAGGTGACTAGGCCTGGTTCAAGTTTCTTTAATAGTTGTCATACAGAAGTACAGAATACTTTTATACAAAATGCTTCTTACTGTTGCGCTCCAGAGACTGTGCAGGACAAGATAAGTATGAAATAAAATAACATAGTAAAATTAGAAGTAAAAAAATGAGGTCACAGTGTTCAGTTTAGACATATGTACAATGTTCGATGCAGAATAGACGTAGTTACCATACAATATACAATACTGTGCAGTGTACTAATATACAATACTATATAGTGCAAGGCAGAAATGGAGAAATGGGACGAGGTGCAATTTAGGTACAATTCACAGTAGGTGTACGAGTTGTAGTGCAAATCCTTTATCAATAAATATAAAGTGTAAGTGTGTTTGTGTGATCTAAAGTGTGGAGAGTGGGTGCTTGAAGTGGGTGGGAGAGTGGGTGGAGCCGTGAAAGTAGTAGTGCTGTCTTGTTCTGTGCATCTGAAATTCAGATTGTTGTCTTAAAATGGAGTTAATCTCTTTTTTCACTACCTTAATTTGAAGATTAGAGTAGTTGTGCTGCAATGAGGAGATCAACATGGCTTGAAGCTTTTCCAATTCCACCAGCTTGGAGAGACGTCCCTTGCGGAGATTAGATGCAAAGAGAGTAGTGTTACTTCTGATAAAACCCTTTACCAAATCCCATAGAATTCTGGGGTCCTGTACCGAGCCAGCATTAAACTGCAGGAATTCAGTGAGCTTCTCTTTAAATTGCAAGTTAAACTCTCCGTTTTTCAGTAGTGTTGAGTTAAAGCGCCATCTAGGGGCGCAAGACGTTATTTTACTGAGTGAACCCTTGAGGAGGATACCTTTGTGGTCTGAAAGTGCTATGGGCATTGGGCAATAAGTCAACATCAAAGCTATCAAAGAGATGTAAGGAAGAAAAAACATAATCAATTCTGGAGAAGGTCTTATGTCTTGACGAGAAGAAGGAGTAATCTCTCGCGGATGGGTTGAGCGAATGTCACATATCAATTACCCCGTGTCCTTAGACCAGGCCTGTAGGGCTGTGGTAGCTTGCTTCTGATCAGGGGATTCCGCGTAATTGGATATATCAATCAATGGATCCCAAACTGCATTAAAATCAGCTCCTACTATTAATGAGTAATCAGGTAGTTTCAACATAGCTGCAGTTAGTACAGCATAAAAGTTAGCGTTATACAAATTAGGGGCGTATGCAGAAATCAGCAAAAATTTCCGGTTAGAGCATTCTATTTTAGCAATAGTAATTCGACCATCTGCATCAGACCACACATCTAACAGTTTAACACATTGTGCGCCAAGAACGGCGTAAATCGTTATTGGCCGCCATGCGTTGAACGCCAACAACGCTGTATCACGTGTTTGGGATCAATATTTAATTTTTTCGCCATGGCATTCATAATTCATCCAGCCTCCCTCCGGATCGCAGCCGGACCCTGTTCTGATATTGCAACGCCTCAATACCGCCGCCTGGTGGATGGTCGGGCGAGTTACACTCACGCCAAACCGGAAGTGGCGATCGGTGCATCGAGGAAATTCCTCCGCCAGAGATATATTATATTGTGGCGTGGATCAATATACACACTCGAGTGCATTTGGATCGCTTTCGAAACGCAATAATCAATATGATTTCGGCGTTTATTGCGTCATACAAACTCTAAATGGATCTAGCAGATCAACGTCAAATAATTGGGATATTTTTCCTCCATTCTCATCGGCGAACGGTAAGAGGAAACTAACGTTACTTTCAGCTTAATTGTTAATTTCTTTGTTTGCAATCCATCTGATCAATATATCAACCCATACTAAATAAAGCCGTTACTGACGATCAAGGAATTATAAACGACCCCCCCCCTCCCTTTCCTTCACGCATGATGAAGCATAATGTATACCGATCATATACATTTTAATTTTTTAATATAGCGTGTATAGGAAAGAAACGCCAATCGATAAGCTATCATATGCTTCAGGGTCTATAACTAGCGTTTTTGGAATTACAGCAGAAAAGCTTAAAAACATACTTATATTCTCGACGGTATTAAAACAACAATGTATGAATGAAAAAATATAACGTTCCCACATCCGGAACGATAGATACCCGATGTTGAATGGGCCATAGTAATGCAGATATAGCTATAATATTTAAAAAGTTATAGCCCTGCAAAGAAGGTAAACATATCCATAGGCTTACAGCGGTGGCAGAGAGGGCATAATGATAGGCACAATGCATGGCGCCCAATGTGTTAACATTCAAATTTCGCTTCGCTATTATGGCTACCCCTCGGGCCTTGGTGCTAAAAGAAGAAGAACTTATGTTATGGTAAAATCTATTTGCCAGTTTTGCGTTATCTGCCAATAAAAGGTGCGTTTATGCGGTATATTGAGACCCCCTGTATTCCAGATCAGGATATTCAAATTAGCCATAGTCTAAAAAGGATGCAGTATGATTGAAAGTAATTCGTTTGTAGTAGAATAATCACTATAATAGATACATATTCACTTGTTAAGGCTCTATTGAGTAACGAGCGCGAGTCGACTGGAAAGAAAAACAGAAAACAACACAAACCCCCATTCCCTCCCCCCTCCCCCCCACTTCTATAACTTCTCCTATCCGGAGATTAAGCTGCATCCCACCTGGTCGTTTGCAAACTAAAACGCAAACAGCTAGGTGAAAAGCAGACTTCTTTCTCAGTGGCTACACGCCGCTGACGCTGATCACGCCCCCGACCCCCCCCCCCCCCCCCCATCTGATAACCTATTTATAACATAGTAGATATTAGACATTTCAATGTCAAAGAATAAAGAATTGTACCACAGATCTATAACCATGATTTTAAATCCATTGTTTGATATCTGAAGTTAAGAGTTAAGAGTATTTAAATCATAAATCACGTGACTAAAGCATATCACAAGGCTGTAGCCTATATTAGATAAGGTGATACAAATTAAATAAAAAATAAAAAAGGTAGGGAGAGCACGGGAGAATAAGGTAATAATAAAAAAAATATATATCATCAAAACCATAAACTACTCTAGCACTCCATGGGTTATAGATTATGCTTGCAATATAGTTTTATCCAGACTACACCATTCCAGCTTGTTGTGGGGATTGGAAAGAGAGAGAGAGGCCTTAGTCCGTTCCGCATAAACGCATTCCATCAGTCCGATCCGTGTATAGGGAGGGCAATACCTTTATTCCAAGCCTTTCAGAAAGTCTTCCGCTTATTGTGGGGTCTTGAAAGAGTGGTCCTCGCTGTTGCATGTAATAGTTAGTCTCGAAGGGAAGCGCATTTTAAATCGTATCCCTTTTTTGATGAGCTGGTCACACACGGCGTTGTATTTACGTCTTGCCATCCTGGTCTGATATGAGATGTCCGGTCTGATAAGAAGTTTATTGCCCTTGTAGTTCAGTACGCCTTTCGCCCGTGCTGCGGTCGTAATTCTTTGTGCATCTCGCATAGTTTGAAATTTTATGATAACAGGTCTGGTTTTATCAGGCTAGATGTCTCCTGCAGCCCTGCAACACCTGTCAATCTTCACGCTGCCTTTTTCTGTATCGATATTAAGCAGAGTGGGAAGCCAGGTCTCGAAGAATTTAACAGGTTGTGTGCCCTCTGTCCCCTCTTTCAGACCCATAATACAAACGAGGATACATTTATTGAAAATGCCTAGGGGTCATTTGACCCCTTGTCGGCTGTGCTAGTGTTAAGCACTTCAAGGACCTTGTACGACCCCTGCACTCATTATTTCTTAGCCCTTAGTGAATGAATGAATGAATGAATGAAAATGAATGAATGAATGAATGAAAATGAATGAATGAATGAATGAAAAGTTTATTTCTTGGACATGTTATTCTTCTTATTTCTTCAAACAACTCACAGTGTATTGATCCGTCAGACCAAACAATCATAACAACAAATAAAAAAAATCCTTAAACAAAGAAAAAACAGGAATTATAAACAAAAGAGCAATGTGTTTGGTTGGCAGACATGTCCAAAAAAAGGAGTAGAGGGAAGCTTAGCTTATTGATCCCTACCCCCTTACATTTGTATTTGTTCTTGTTATGGTTTGTAACCGACCTCAAACGCAACGGCACAGAGAGGAAGTTCAGAGTTAGCCAAAGCAAGGGCGTATTTATTTACAGAGTCACAAGATGGAATGAAGTACAGCAATCGAACAAACGGGGAATCTGGCATGTGAAGAAGTTGCGGCTCTGCAGATACTCCCAGTAGGTAGTGGTGAGGAATTGGCTAGTGACGTTGAAGCGGCTCTGCAGATACTCCCAGCTTTCACTCCCGGTGGAAACGGAGAGAGAGAGAAATCAGAGTTAGCCCAACGAACACACAGAGGCAGAGAGGTGACTGATCCAGTATAAATCCAAGTGACTTGATCTTCGGTGTACCACACACAAGTTTAGCTGAGTCCAGAGAAAAAACAATACGGTATCTTCAGTGTTAATCTAACACAAAATTAGGTGAGTCCTGGTACAAACAAAAACGGGACCTCTTCGGTGTTCACCAAACACACAAAAAACTGATAATCCAAAAGACAGTTTCCAAAAACTCACCAGAGCGCAACGCGAGAAGCGGGCAGATAACGAGGCGTAGCTCCGAACGGGGAACCAGGTTCTCCACAGCAGTTCTCCACAAAAGATCCTGGAGAGCAAAAAGACAGGAACAGCGAGGTGGAAG
Source organism: Notolepis coatsorum (assembly GCF_963971535.1). Classification (NCBI taxonomy): domain Eukaryota; kingdom Metazoa; phylum Chordata; class Actinopteri; order Aulopiformes; family Paralepididae; genus Notolepis; species Notolepis coatsorum. The sequence continues at coordinate 67,836,638 of NC_140177.1, read as the reverse complement.
GCAGGTATATGCAGGTGTAATTCAGAACGACCCAACATCGATAGTAAGGGGGTCTGAGCATATAAAGCCTTCAGGGGCGCTAATTACAAGCTGTGACAGCTGCGGGATGAGATTGATACTTGCTCCAAAAGCGTGTGGCGGGGGAATGCATTAATCACATAGTACCTTAAAGGAACGGAGCGTGTGGCAGGGAGCGGACCAAAACCTCACAGTTCTTCCATTAATATTACTAGAATTGACATAATTTAGTATATTACAATATAGAATATTATTTTTACTTATATTAAAAATAATAGTCATGGATTAGTCATGGATTACACTATAGAATTCAGAACCTTTACCACTCATTATTTCTTAGCCTTTAGTCATGGATTACACTATAGAATTCAGAACTTTTACCACTCATTATTTCTTAGCCTTTAGTCATGGATTACACTATAGAATTCAGAACCTTTACCACTCATTATTTCTTAGCCTTTAGACACGGAAACAGTCGAACAGCACATTCCACAATGTGACCGATAGCTGGCTCACTGGCTGGGGGAATGTCAACTATGGAGGTCAGTTTGAAAAGCCAACCATTACCTGAGGCAATAGTTCCCAAACTTTTAGAGTCAGGCCGCCCTTGAATAATTGGAAACATTTAGCCCCCAATCTAGAAGGGCCCTCAGAGAGATGGCTAGACCCACAGACAAAGCCTGCCCATCTGTCAGCTACTGTTTGTACGCCTACCATGAAAACAATTGCTACTGTATGAGCCTATACGTCATTCATGGAGCAAGATCCTTCACTGGAATGTAGCTCTGCTCCTGTCTGCATTTCCTTCAACATTGGAATCGCTGTGTGACAGCAGTATGCACTCACTACTCACTTAACCACTCCATCTCCATTAAATTGACCATGGCGACGCACCTGATCCACATCGCCATATCCAATTCTACTTCTATGGCTGTGATTGGTATCTTAAATCAGAGAAATCCTGGTCTGTCCCCTGGGACAGACAGATCGTGCAGAATAGCATAGCAAGAAAGTGATGTGGCCAGACCAGCTATCTCGTTTGGCCAAATAGCTAACCTTGTAACAGCTTGTTTACAATCTTGTGGTAAGAGATTTGCTGAAAAGAATAGTTGATTTTGTGCATTTTATCAACGTATAATACACATTTCACGACAGACAGACAGACAGACAGACAGACAGACAGACAGACAGACAGACAGACAGACAGACAGACAGACAGACAGACAGACAGACAGACAGACAGACAGACAGACAGACAGACAGACAGACAGACAGACAGACAGACAGACAGACAGACAGACAGACAGACAGACAGACAGATCGATCAATCCCCTCATTGATTGATTGATTGATTGAACATTTTATTAACAGATTGCAGAATGGGTACAATACAGTACAGCTCAATACAGACAATTGTTAAGGGGATGCAGACCAGAGAAAGACTTCCGTCTTGTTTACATCAGGGTCCCCCATTTTCAATTCATCACCTTGTGCACAGGTGTACAAATCTGAGGCTTCTCTAAATGTTCACAGTGGAAAACCGCCTTCATGTTCAACCGCCTTCATCTTCAACCGCGTTCTGTTATGTGATCCATAGTTGGCAACCCTCCCATGGCCGTAGCCAGCTATGAGGTCACCGAGGTCTGGACTATTTGTAACTATTAAAAAAAAAAAATGTATATTATATTAAAAAGAAATATTTTTTTAATTTATTTTTGTACGTTTGGTCAACGACCGGCCCACTACTAGGCTGGGACAGCGGCCCATTGGTACTGACTGACACTGGGCTGGCCCAATCACATCTCTTACTAAGCACCCCCTGCCAGTCGTGCAGGTACATATGACTGAGAGGAGGGCTGGTATACATAACTGAGAGGAGGCTGGTACATGACTGAGAGGGGGCTGGTACATGACTGAGAGGGGGCTGGTACATGACTGAGAGGGGGGCTGGTATACATGAATGAGAGGGGGGCTGGTATACATGACTGAGAGGGGGGCTGGTACATGACTGAGATGGGGCTGTGGTACATGACTGAGATGGGGCTGTGGTACATGACTGAGAGGATGATGGTACATGACTGAGAGGGGGCTGGTACATGACTGAGAGGGGGTACATGACTCAGATGGGGCTGTGGTACATGACTGAGAGGGGGCTGGTAGATGACTGAGAGGGGGCTGGTATACATGACTGAGAGGGGGCTGGTACATGACTGAGAGGGGGCTGGCTGGTACATGACTGAGAGGGGGCTGGTACATGACTGAGAGGGGGCTGGTACCATGTATTTAAGCATTACATCACGCGCAGGAGTGGTTTGTGAACAATAAACCATGCCTAGGGGTGGTCGTTAGACCCCCCTAGGCATGGTTTATTGTTCACAAATCACGACTGCAAGTGGTGTAAAGCTTTTATACAACTGCCACATTCATCCAACCTTATTTCTATACAATAAACACACATTAATCGAAGATTTATTGAAAAAACCATCCGCCAGAAAAAGTAGTTCCCACAACTACAAAAAAGACAATTTGCCTCCATGTGGAAGCAGATCGGAAGTGCATCCAACCAACTAACACATCCAACTGTGTATTATTGGAATGATTGAGAGAAGTTGCCTCATGTGGAAGCAGCTTGAAGTGCATCCAACCAACTAACACATCCAACTGTGTATTATTGGAATGATTGATTGAAAATTGTATTACCAGATGCAGAATGGGTACAATACAGTACGGCTCAATACACACAATTGTTAAGGGAATGCAGACCTAACGACTAAGACATTCGCTGTGACAGAATCGCTTGATATTTAGTCGTTTAGTCTCTATCAACATATCCATTTGTAAAGATTATTGTCCACCTTCTTGTGATCCGGCGGATTGATGTGATGTGATTCGGTTGTGGGCGGGTCCTGGGCCAGCAAGCGTGGACTGATCGCAATACATACGTGTAAATGGACTGTTTCAGCCAATCAGAATCGAGAAATTTGCATGCCGTTGTATAATGTGCATCATTGTAGGTCAAACCATTAAAAAGTTAATTTCCATGGCAGCCATTTTGGATTTTGGTCTCTCACAAATTGACCCCGCCTTTTTAAAAAATACAGCCCGGCTAAATTAGTTTATTAACCCTCCTAGATGACAAATCCATTGAGAAACGAAGTGCCACAGATGACCCAACTACTAGGTCCATATCGTATCATCATAATATTATTTTTTAAATCATTAGGATAAGGGTTCCCTTGATAAAGATGCATGAAAAGGCTGTATAATATACAACACCTGTAGCTCAACTGCAAAAACTGCTTTTTTGATTTGATTAGATTTATTTGGAAATTAAAAACACATCATAAAAACAAATTATCTTGACCAATTTGTATTCCTGAGGATATCACCTAAAAGCATTCATTAAAACACTTATTTCCAAGGTGGTCCTCGATGGAAGACATGAAAACACAGCACATATACCTGTAGCCTACTCAACTGCAAATTTTTTGCTCAACTGCAAAAATGTATGCCTACTTAATTATGAATTAGCCTACAGGGAAAAACACATTCACAACAGGCAGCAAAGTTTATTTTCAGCCAAGTATGGTAATACGGTAACTATTAGGATATATATGGTATGGATTACTTACTCTTAATAACTTATTACTATCTGTGGTAGCTCTAGTCTCCACCTACACAAATTGTTTTTGTGCTGTCCATTGATCATGCACCTTCTCGTGGTACTGGTAGGCACATTAACTGTAGGTCAAACTCCCCAAACAAATACACCATTGATTTAATTGCCATATAAATCACATACAAATATCTAACTATTACTCCTCTCTGAACATGAATATAAAACAAGAAGGTGATCTATTAACTGTGTAAACCTTATGCAATATTCATCATTGATATTTGAATACTTGAAATATGTATGAACTGAGTAGTTAGTATCAAATGAAATAAGATGGAACAGCTCCATGCATTCATTGAATAAACAACTATTTTCTCATTACCAGTATGGTATTGTTTAAATTGTACAGCTTTTTGCACATCTTGGTCAGGGAATTCCAACAATTCTGGACCTGAATGTACCAGTTAATTGTAATCATCTCTCTCTCCTTATGTCTAGTCAAGCCAGGTTGTGGAGGAGAGAGACAGGGATGAACAGGCTATAGACTACTTTGCCCATCCTGAGCCTGCTATGATGCAGGTGTTTTTACATCACCCAAAACAAGATTCAGCCAAGAGCGAGTGAGTACATTGGTCCACTTGTCCATGGCACTTACTACCCAGCTTTGTAGTGGGTTGGGGGAATAGTACAGTAGGTACGCATATTTAAGGGGACCGCAAGGATGGTGTACTGGTGGGTGGTGTCCGACCGATTATAGTGGGCCGGTCTGGGCCGGTCTGGGCCAAAAATGCCAGGGCCGATTTTTGGTCCCAGTCCAGCCCTGGCAGGGTTCATAGGAAACACGGCCTTATCATGAAAATTAGGTTACCAGCTGTTTCAGTGATGGTCTCATTTGTTTATTGTAATTATACCACGGTATCATGATGATACAGAATATGATCTGATATCTGTATATGATATGATCTGATAAGGGGCGACAGTGCCTCAGAAGGTAGAGCAGTCGTCCGGGAATCCGGAGGTTCTCGGTTCAATTCCCGCTCCTTCCGGGCAGCGTGTTGAGGTGTCCTTGAGCAAGACACTTAACCCCTAACTGCTCCCGAGGAGCAGGTCGGCACCTTGCGTGGTTGCCTCCGCTGTCAGTGTGTGAGTGGATGGGTAAAATGTGAGGAACAAATTGTAAAGTGATTTGGATAAAAGTGCTATATAAATGCACCATTTACCATTTTACCATTTGTAATACTACTATTGTTGAACATTCTCTTTGTATTCCTTTTAAAAAGTACCATGACAAATACAAAACCTAAAACATGTCACAGACTCCAAATGATGTCTTGTTTAGTTTCATCAGCAACTATTAGGTGTTCTATGACTTCTCTCCCCCACCTGCCGGAGCAGCACCCTCTGTGTTCCTTGGGGCTCCTGCTGTGCAATTAAAGGTGCTGTAAGTGGTATATTCTTGTTAAAATAAGTGATAAATAGCTCTATATACCGATAGCCATCACTGTTTTAGAGTGTAACATGGGTCTCCCAGTCCCTCCGCTATTTTCTGGTAATCCCTTCCCACTTCATCCAATCAGGAGAGAGAACCCTAGCTATTTTGACTTATTTAAAAAAAATCGTGCCAAGTCCAATTTTCTTGCTGCACTGGCAGATTCTTTTACTTGTTTCAAGCACATTTCTGTCAGACCCCTTTTGCAGTGTGGAGTTCTCTACCAGGAATACCAGAACATATATTTTGTGTTTACTGCAGAGCAGGAGGGACTGAAAGACCCATGTTACTGACCAAACACTCTATATCCGTGATGGCTGATTACTGCAGAGCAGGAGGGACTGAAAGACCCATGTTACTGACCAAACACTCTATATCAGTGATGGCTGATTACTGCAAAGCAGGAGGGACTGGGAGACCCATGTTACTGACCAAACACTATATGTCCCGGTACCAGGCATGGATCACCAGCCACGTCCTCGCCGACCCTCCAGGCTTTCTTACCTTCGCCTCTGCTGGGCTTGACGATGACCTGAATTTCAGGTGCAGTGACCCCCCAGTGACCCCGACCGCAGCATCCACCACTCCAGATAGTGATGGTGAAAGTGTCTTCGATGGCAGCGCAAATATGATCCACATTTCCCACTTCACTCTCTCCGTGGCCTTTCCTCTTGTCATGCTGCTCCACAGCGTGGCTGGTGATACTGATATATATTAGTATTATTATACTGTATTCTCTATGGAGTCTCTATGAAGCCTTACGTCTTATTCTCTATGGAGTCTCTATGAAGCCTTACGTCTTATTTTCTCGTGGCCAACAAGTCAATATGACACACTCGTAAAAAAATCAAATCGTAGGGAAACCATTAAGTGCTGAATACTGTGTGTAACTCTTCTTTTTTATGTATAGAAGCACTGGGTAATGGGCCACTAAATTAATATATTAGCCTACTGTTTGTCATAGTATAGCGTTTGTGTTTGAACACATTATCATGAAAATGTATTCACATATGAAAAGTATGTTTTCTCAGTCATTGCACTCGAGAATCTAATCGTGCAATGTTTAAGGGATTTGTCGTTTTCTTCTTGCATAGGCTACAAGGTTGAAATATTTTGCATATCACTGATTCTTGAGAGTTGGGACAAAACATGTCCTACATAGAAAAGTCTAATTTATATAAAAAAATTAAGAAATTCATAATGATTGACATACTCACAAAGTTACATCTAAAGGTATTGTGTATACTGATGTTATGTTTTAGCACATATATTTGTTTTTGGGGGATATTTGTTTAAATGTATAATCTGTGGTTAGAAGCTCCCATGTTAATTATCTTGTCCGCAGCAAGGGGTCACATTATTGACCAGCCCAAAAAAGCTTGAAAGACCTCTCCACTTGTGAAAACATACATATCAAATCAAAGACAAGGGTTATACATGTATAAAACAATGCATGTCGTGAAACTCAAATAATATTTTCCATAGAAATCAAAGTTGTGTCCTCAGTTTATGTCAACTCTGTCAGACCTTTTCATAAACCTAATTAAATCAGGCAATAGCATGGCCAGCTCTATCCCTGAGGACCCCTTTTCCTTCCCCTGAATGTGGTGAATGCAACACTACCACACATGGTCTGGTAAGTTTTACACTTTTTGATATTTTAGACAAACAATGTCAATATTCCGATGGTCACAGCTGGAACATGTCAACACCGTCTCTCCTTTTAAAAAACAATAGTGGATTGAATTCAAGTGTTTCAGTGAGATTATTAAGACAGCTAGCAACAGCCAAAAAACTAGTTAGTTGCAGTGCACAATACAGGCTTGGAGGGAAAATGTGTGCCCTTTTGTCAACTCCGTCAGACGTCAACTCCATCAGATTTTGGGTCTGACGGAGTTGACGTGTAAGCTGAGACGGAGTTGACAAATCCATCAATAACCTCATAATATGCTATTATTATTATACTATTTTTGAACATGGTAAAGGATTTAAATGTTATTTCAGAGTTTTATCTGCACAGAAGTGTGCATATAATAGCATGCATTACAATACACTTCTGACTTTTAGAGCATGGGCAGGCTGTGGTCTGCTTATTGAATAATTGTCTTACTTTCCCAGCACATGTGTTAATAAATAAATATAAATATATCACTTGTCTATGTTGATTGATTGATTGATGTAAACTATGGTGCAGTGTGTAGTTTTCACTACCAAACATCTACACTCTTGCCTCTTATAGAGCGGGGAAGGAGTTCCATGTTGCCCTTTCATATCCCAGAAGGGATACAAAACAGAAGAAAACAGTTATTCTTGTTCTTATACTGTTTACTTAGATCATCAGAGCAAAGGTGCACGGTGTAAACTGTGGATATTTCATCTTAATATCTTTATAATAATTCTTAATATAGGACTGGTCCATGCATGTCTAGATTGCTGCATCATCCTTTATCTGACTTTCCATCCATAGTGTAATACATTATGGTATGGAGTGATCAACAGGATAATTTTTTGCTAGTCAGTTGTCACAATCTTATCAGTTGTACTATACCATAGGAATATTGGAATGACTGTCTTCTTGAATTTGCTCCTACTGCTTCCACTGAACATGGATTTTGTCTGCACAAGCCAGTGTGAAGATGTTTGCAACATCTAGTTGTAGAAACTATGCACTGCAGCTTTAAGATTTAACGTCAATCAATCAATCCTGTTTAGTAAATAGACACCTGATTTTATAGTCTTATTCTAATACATTTTCATGACTTTTGTATTATAGGCAAGCATGGCTAGACAAAAATGGTCAGTTGAGGAGCGAAGGAGAAGAAATAGAGAGTACCAATGAAAGAGAAGAGAAAAATTACACAGTGACGAAGAGAGCAAACATGTCATGCAAGAGCAGGAAAGACGAAGGTGAAAAAAGAGGGTTCAAGACAAAAAAGTTATAGAAATAGACAAGATGGGAGACAGGGCACAAAGGTATCGGAGAAAATATTGGAGAGAGCTCCAGAAAAGGTGCAGACAGAAAAGGTCCCATGAAGGTGCGGTCCTGGAAGCAGACACCCCCCCAGATCAGGATATTCTAGATAACAATGCCAGGCCATCGGGAGCTCTGTCTGTCTGTCACACACATACAAAAGGAGCCGCATGTGATTGGTGGAGGCGGGACCAGGCCATACAACTGTTTGACAGTGGAGATGGCGAATGGAATGGCAGATGGCACTTCTGCAAAATGACAGGGAGAGACAGAGCGAAAGACAAAAAATGCCAAGCATAACCTGCGCTTGACGATGGACAGTGGAAAAAGAGGAAGGGTCGAGCAGAGAGGGGAAGAGAGAAAAATACATACTGCTTACTGCTTGTATTTCACAGAACAGTCAGATGGAAATGACTGGAAATGAAATGTTTCAACAGTGGAAAAAAGAGGAAGGGTGGAGCAGAGAGGGAGGGAGAGAAAAATACATACTGCTGACTGCTTGTATTTCACAGAACAGTCAGATGGAAATGACTGGAAATTAAATGTTTCAACAGTTCAACAGTGAAAAAAAGAGGAAGCATGGAGCAGAGAGGGAGAGAGAGAAAAAAAGAAAGGCCCTTGCAGGAAATGCCGCTAAATGTGGCAACATTGACCAAATGTTTTCTTGCACCACGGGACCACCAGGTTAGTCAGTGATCAAAATAAACATGCTAGCTAGCTAACATAGCTAACGTTACCATGCATCATCAATGTCCCCTGTCACGTTTTTTCCATAAATCTTTTATTCAACTTCAGTCCTGATCATAACCATTTTTATTTTTCATTTTTCTTGTAATGTCAGATTAAAAATGAAATACTCTCACTTTTTAACAACAGAGTTGTTGTTAAGTCTGACATTACAAAAAATAAGTAAAGATCCATCAAAATCAGTCTTGTTGCTAATCATTGACACATGATGATTATAACAATTATTAGCCTGTAATAATCCCCCCCAGAAAAATCCACTTTGCATTCGATATATTGAAAATATTTACATTTTTGTGTTTTTTTAACAATAATTTGTGATGCCATCACAAACAATGGCATTTAAAGGGTAAATATTTTAAAAGTCCTGCACCAGCATGCAGGGAATTAAGTCTTTGTAACAAAAATCTTCCGGTGGGAGACCCCCAGACCCCCTGCTTAAAAAGTGGCCTGACTTGGGCTATATTTCGCACTATATTTCATGGCCTGAATAATTCCCCCAGTCCGGCCCTGCGAAGGGGTGAAAAATGGTCAAATCTGCCATTTTGAAATCCAAAATGATGTAGGTTAGAGTTATCATATCCGAAAATGTTTCCTATATTTGAATTCCCCACAAGAAACACATATTTTAGACACCTCTCATGTTAAGATTTCTTTAAAATTCATGTTTGCACAAAAGTATGGCCCGCCCTAATATGATGACCACTGGTGGCTAGCCAAGATCATTGATGTGGATACTGATCAACAAGATGTGAAAGTGGAATTTCTGCATCCCCATGGTCCAACAGAAAAGGTTCCGTTTCTGCCCAGTTCAAGACATCATAGTGAAACTAATCGGAAATGCAGAAGGAAACGAAGAGGAGAAGTGCAGGGTGAGAAAGTAGAGATTAGGAAGTGGTGTAGAAGAGGTAGATGAAAACAGGGATGAGAAGAAGGTGTCCTGGTCTCCATTACTGTTTTTGTTGTTGGAAACAGTGCATTTTGTAATAGTTGGAAACGGTGTATGTAAAGTTTGTTGTTATTACAATTGAGTTAACAAAATGTTCAGTATAAGACAAGGAGTTCTTATCATTGTCACTTCCATCTGTAAAAAATGCATGTGTTCATTTATCAGAGATGCATATACAATTTTGTCAACTCCGTCAGTTTCTCGTCAACACCGTCAGATCTTTGTCAACACCGTCAGATGTTTGTTTTTGTTCATTTTGGGGAAAATACAAAATTCCTTCTTCAGTTTATGTTGTTTAAGTAATAAAGGAGCATCAGATCTTCATCCTCTTGTCTTATTTACTTAATGATATTTTTTTTATCATATCAAGTTTGAAAATGCAAATATTTCTAAATCTGGGTTTTCAGAATAGTGTGAAATTACACCTGAGGTTTATATATTATATTTGATTGCATACCATGAACTAAACACGATTACAACATTTCAAAGGGAAACATGTGAATTTGTTGAAAATGTTTTTCTATGTAGAGCCCGCACCTTTACATGGTTAAATAGCTCAGACCTTTCTCTACATGTATATATAACTATAAAATTAATATAGTGTGCATTCTCAAAATATAATATTTAAAAAGTGTTTTGTCCCGACTCTCAAGAATCAGTGATATATATTTGGTGTGAAAACTTATTTTTCAACATAATGGAGGGCTGCCAGCTACTGCATTCTTTGAGTGCACTTTGAGGGCGACATGCACCTTTACATACCATCATCTGTCTGACCACACCCCCATCCGCTCCCTACATAAGCAGGGTTGTGGCCATACCATCAGCTCCTTCTTCAGTTTTCACCACGTCAAGTGCCTGCAATGTACCACACTTTGAAGTTTGATGGATTTTTGAAGAAAGTCGGAGGTGAAGGAGCTACGTTGACATTATATCTTTCTTTTCTCTCTCACTATTTTCGAGGAAATACAGCAATAATGTCTTCGCCACTGGGGTGTCTAGAAGATGATGATCATTCTGACCTCCACCGGCTTTTTCGTATTAGGGGCTTGCGTCGCTGGCCTAATCCCCACCTGCAGTCCTCCAAGCTGCAGCTGGACAGGTATTACCTCCGGTTCTGCAGCTGGACTGTGCAGGAGGGGCGACGGCTGTTGTGAGAAGCTAGCTACCTCTCTGGGTGAGTGATGGTTTTGATACGCGAGCGCCAGTTGTATTGCTATGAGGGGATTAGCTGCACGATTTACGAAAGCCGGCCCCAGACTAGTACCCTTTTTCTGCCTCTTAGACGGCGGAGAGAGGGTCCTGGTTTGACGCCCACGGTAGTCAAACTAGTGGGCCGTGACCAAGATCTGTGGTTAAAATCCCCGTATCTTTGGACGAGCGGATTTCTCTCTGTCACGTGAATGGCCCCATCTTTCAAGATGAAAGTTACCCAGCACGAGGAAAGTGGGTTTGGTGGTTCGTTATCGGAATGTCTCCACGCCCAAATCGGTTGCAGCCCATAGGGAATTGTGCCGATACCGCTGTATATAACTGTTGATCACCGTTCTGAAAACTGTGTTCACTTCTTTTTCTCTTCTCTCTTAGGATGAGGAGGGGGTCAGCCGGCGGCTGTCTGGGGTGTTGGCCTTATTGTGTTCTCTCGTTGTGTAGTTCGGTGATAGCTGCTTAGCTTACGTTCTAGCTGGGTGAGCTACCTGTTAGCCAGTTAGCTGTTAGCTGCGGCGCTAGCTCGATACGCTCACTAGGCTAGGAACGTTAGCTTGATGCTACCAGTCGGCCTGGAGTTGGCTGTTAGCTTACGCTACACCGTTGAACATTAGCCGCGAGAATAGCAGGCCATAACACTCTGACTACGACGTCATCTTTGACAGAGGATGTAGTCGGCCCTACACCGTGATTGGCTGTTGGAGGGGGGCATCTTAGCTTCTTTGCCCCGCCAGCGAGGACTTTCGTCAACGTGGAGACCAGTGTTGCAGTCCTCTCAGTCTGCGTTCATGATGTAGGTAAGGGTCCTTTGGACACTTAACACCTTTTCCTTCCTTCCCTTTTAAATGTTTTGTAAATAACGATGTTTTTTCCAAAACGTATGTTGCTTCACTACATTGGGGATGCGACATGTGTTGTGTGTGAATTGTCTTGTCGCTGGTATAGCTTTCTCTCTACCTAGAAAATCTGCGTTGTTTTTTACGTGAGTAAAAATGAACTGGTTTGGTTATGATGAGAAATTGTGTGTTCATATAACGTTAGACAACGTAGTTGAGCTCACAACTAGCTGGGTTAATAACCCTATAAAGCTATGCTTAGTGACATGTGATCGAGGGGTGAGTCCTTCCTCAGCCTGTGATGACAATAAACAGGTGGCGTGTTCACATATTAACAGGGCGGTACCTGTTCAACCTAGTCGTATCAGGGGTAAGGTGGTGAGGGGTTATCTCCCCGGTTTCCCAGCCCCCCCCCCCCCCCCCTCCTCTCAAACATGTTTTTGTTTACAATATATTGTTTTACTATGTTTGTGGGGATACGGTGTAATCCCTCAGCTTATGCTGGGGTTGTGCTCCTGCTTGGGGGGAAAAAAATGTCCTAGGGAAAAGATTGTTTTGGTCGCTATCATGTGGACTTAGCAAGGCCAGTACTTAATCGAGGACTTGTGTCTTCTCTCGTTATGAAAAACGGCGTTCCTCTTACGGTAGTGAGTGTGTACTTTTGCCTTTTTTGTTGTGATGGAGGGTTGTGTGTGTCATTAAGATCCACAACTGGGTTAGGTGTTGGCCTACAGAAGTCACGTGTGTAAGCTCTGGTACCGGGGTTCTTAAAGGGGCCCTCTCTGGTTCTGTGTTTTTCTTCCTTTGAAAAATTCAGATGGCAGGTTCGCACATGAGTCTATGTGAAGCTGTTAACGCTTCATGTAGCATGCTATGACTGGTCATGGCTCTGCTTTGTCATTACATCGTATCAGGGGTGAGGGGTCATAAGGGGGTGAACTGGTATAACCTTCCTCCCCTTTTTCTGATTGGTCAGGGGTTAAAACCCCCTGTCCTTCGGGCTTCCTGTCACGTTGCTGGATCAGCGCGTCACAGGGTAGGGGGGGGGGAGCGAGTTTCCTGGTCCCACGCCATATTGGGCGGTGGACCACGGAAATTCCCCCGCCATACAGTACGTCACTGGCCGCGTTTCTATTGGTAAGACTTCCGTGGGTTATTCAGGCTCCATGTTGTGGACCTCTGTTACAGGGAGTTTCAGAGCCTCCTCCTCAGGGAATTTCAGAGCCTCCTGTGAGTTCAGACCTTCCCTCCCAGTGAGGGAGCCTCCTCAGAGTTTCAGAGCCTCCTCCTCAGATTGTCAAGGTGAGTAGAACTTAAAAAGAAGTTCTGCTCTGTTGTATGTGTATTGAGCTTGGTGGGTGATGCAACGCAGTAGAGACGATTTGTTCTTCTGCTCTGCTCCCTACTAGTAGTGTGTGTATTGGGTCAGAGCCTCCTCCTCAGGGAGTTTTCAGAGTCTCCTCCTCAGGGAGTTCAGAGCCTCCTTGGTGAGTTCAGAGCCTCCCTCTCAGTGAGGGAGCCTCCTCAGAGTTTCAGAGCCTCCTCCTCGGAGAGTCCTAGTCCAATTGTTACATAGCTCAATGTTGCAATATGTCTTTTCAATCTATTGCTCACATGGGAAGTCTCTCTGGGGGTTCCCCGTCCCCTCCTTTATGGAGTAGGTTGACGGGGTATTGTTTAGGGAGTTCCCTGACTCCTCGCCGGTAATGGTCTGTTGAGTCATGGGTTTCCATCCGTCATAGGGTACGTCGCTCCCCGTCCCCTCTTTTATGGAGCATGGTTGACGGGGTGTTGTTTTCCCTCAGCCGCGTCGTATGGGACCCATGTCCGTATTTTTTTCTGTGAAAAAAGCGGCTTCTTGTCGTTCTCCCAGGCGGCTTGGAGGAACGGTATCTGGTGTCTTGTTAGACTATCCATTGATGTGTTTTGGGTCTCGACGTGTACATAGTGCTGGCCCTGGGTTCTTCTGATAGGAACCACGCATGGGCTTGCGGCCTTGGTTGGAAAATGCCGGGTCGGCCCGGGTGTTGCAGGTTTGACATTATGGAGATGTTGTTGGTTGTGTTACTACGTGTTACCCCTCACTGTTGCTTGGTCCATGTTGTGTTGTACCTTGCGCTGCGCTAAGGGAGCCTGGTCCTTCTCCATTATTTTTCTTCTCCTGCTTAAGCTAGAACGCTTAAGGATGGGCTGATATTCACCCTGGTAATAGGCTCGACAGAGCTGGGGGATGTGCATTACGAGGGTAAGATATCTATAAAAAGTACTCCGGCACTTGGTGTAGAGACTGATCTAACCATCTTCACAAGTTACATTGATTCAGCTCGCAAGTATTTCCTCTTCTCAGTTCCGGTAACAGCCTGGCTAGAATGTCTACGGTCATGCGGATTGGCTACTAACGAAGGAGTCAAGGTGAGGACAGACCTGGATCGTCTTAGAAGAAGGCTCCTTCCAGCCTGCAAATCAGGGGACCTGGAGCGTTACTCTCTCACCAAGGAGGCGCCGGAGGGGGCGTGTCAACCCTAAATCCTCCTTTAAAAAGACTTACAGTGCATTTTGTACTTTTAGATAGCAATCATGGCTTTGTATGTGACACATGAGGCTGATCCTGCTAACTCTGCATTGGATACACTAGATAGCCTGTCTCCACTATACACGCCTGACGATGTTGAGACACTACCCGCTGGCGGTTATAGATTCGGTGACCCTACTTCAACGCGACCAAACTTTGCTTACTATGTGAGACAAGGGGAAGATCCTTCTAAGAATGCATTGGATACACTAGATAGCCTGTCTCCGCTATACATGCCTGACGATGTTGAGATTACCCGTACCCCTGTATGGTTCAACTAAAACTTTTTCATTGCAAAGCCTCCTAGACACCCCTAGGACTAGTTACAGCCCTCTTACAACGATTTGGGAGACTTCATCGCCGGATTCATCACCGCCAAAGCCCGTCAGACGTATGGATCCCCCTCCTCGTAATAGCCCCTGGTACACGGGTCCTTGGGAGACTTCGTCGCCGGATTCATCACCGCCAAACCCTGTCAGGTGTATGGATCCTAATAGCCCCTGGTACACCCCTCTTACATTAGAATCTGATGTATTCCACCCTGACCCCGAAGAAATACCTATCGCTGATGTAAACAACAAAACATCATCACTGCCATCCCCAACCCGGGGTATGGTTAAGAGACTGTGTCCTACTAGAAGAAAAACCTTCCACTTCCCAATCAAAGTAGCTACTCTTAAAGCCTTAGTGACCGCCGCGGAGCTGTCAGGACAATTGTACATCGATGGGTAACCGGGAATGTCAATAGCCTGCGCTTAAGGCTTTTTGAAAATATGTTGAAGCTGGTGAGAGAGAAAGGCTTGCTAAATAATTGGCAATATATGATAGAGACACTCTCAGAGGATGAAAGTCTTCTATCTGAAACCGGCTTAGTTACTATTTTAGATCATATGAATGGTCATTTTAACAGAGCACACCTGTTATGTTTATACACCGTAATAGTGGATGTTACGGCTTTTAAACTGACAAATCATAAGTGTTTAGAAACTTTAGATATTAATCACATTATTGATGTTATCCACGCTTATATTATTGATAAAAAAGGTTACAGCATGATCTGCAATATTCTTTAATAAAAAAAATTATAATATAACCAACTGCGTTTCTTTCTACCTCTAAAGTGTAATAATTGTTTTGAATGATTTTAAGTTCAGCTATGTGAATGTGATCCCTTTAAGACTTCGAAATGTCACCACTGTCTGTTACATGTAATGCATGAAAACATTTTTAACATTCGTTAGGATCAAATCATATTTGTAAGGTCCTACTATACATTAATGACCCCTTGGGTCATACACATCTTCTTTAAATAATTCAATAAGAAGTATCACATTAAATCATGAATAAGCTATAAATACCATAAAGTCCACCAAATTTAAAATAAATGAATGCAGCACAGTCATACATATCCATGCAAAGGTATGGAAAAACCTATCAATAGGACTTAAATGCATCTCAGACCTAGTGTTGAGGAGATAACCCTAGACCCTTCTTAAATGTTGCTGACAGTCTTGCACTAAAAACAACCAAACAGTTACAATAAAGCATACCAACACATTTGCTATGTATAGAAAAAGGTGTAATTCCCATAGCAGGAGTCGGATATTTATCTTTCTGTACACGTTTTTTAAGTGAAATATATTAGTAGAACTCTTTTTACATCATTCTATATAAGACTTGTAGAGACATAAGAACATCTTATAGAACATAAGACATGTTTTGATATTATAAATGAAATGCCTCATTGTTTTAAGGTGTTTCATACAAAATATAATCGATCCACTATACCCCTGGATTCACTATACCGTGAATCAGTCCAGATATTATACATTATTTTTACACAAACAGCATATTTATTGTGTGAACGAAGCACATCTTTCATGTAGAAATAAGACAAGTCGACAATAGACCTATCAGCCAGGCCAACACTGAAACAATATGATTTGTTTTTGCTACACAATACATTTCACAGAGTAAATTTGACTCAAACAGAGTACATTTGGATAATTGAATGTGAATAATACATTCCTATCTCTGACTTCACAAGTCTGTCCAGGGTTACTGATGTTACTGAATGTATCCTGGATACATTCCTATCTGTGAACACTATAATCACGGTAAAACCTAACATTGTATTATTTTCATGGTTATAATGTATAAAATACATCTTTGTTTTAAGGCGAGACACTACAGGTGAATAGGGTAAAAAATTTAACTAATAGATATCACAATGAAACTTCCCCAGTTGATTACTTATATTAAGACAAGACTTTTTTGTATTACAAGTTTTCTGAAATTGTATGTTTAAATATGCAAATGAGGCATGATCTACTTAAATTTGCAATAATTTGCATATAATTCCAGGACAGAAATCTGAACATTGGATAAAGCCATTTTCAAAATTATAGTTTCATTTTGTTGACATATTAGAGCCAAAGGTTATTACAGAGGGGATTTTGGATATCTCTTTTTATCACTCCATAAATCAGAAAATACTCCATTCAGTCCATTTTTATGGTAAAATTCCATATTTCGCCATGTTTTTAGGAATAAAATGTGATATAAATCAGGGTATGAATGCGATATCAACAAACCCTTCTGTAAATACCTTCAGAACATAGATATGAATAGAACTGGAAGGTTTGGTGTATGTGAGTGTTACTGAAGTGGAGATTTCTGGCTCAGAGTATGAGGAAAAACTCTTAAAACTCATTTTTGGGAAAACGCCTTCAAAGTTCTGTATTGTAAAATGCCATACTTTTTTTTTTGAACAGATATTTACAAACACAATACCTAATCAAACCATTAGTAATAGACAACCTAAACACATGCCTGATAACTGAATAATAATAATAATAATGATGTTATTGAACTGAACAGAACTACACACAGGCTACAAACAGTGTAGTACAGTGTAGTACCCCCTAATAGACAAAAGATATTTGAATAGATATCACTATGAAACTTTCCCAGTTGGTTATGTACATATAAACTAAGAAAAAATATATTGCAAGTTTTCAGAATTTTATGTTTATATATGCAAATGAGGCACTTCCCCATTAAATATGTGCACATTTATGGATGCAATAAGGCAAAATGAAGTAAAATAAACAACTAAATGTGTGTTATTGACGTTTTATTGTCACTAGTTTCATAGAAGACATGTTTAGGAAGCAAAATATAACAAAATCTCAAAATCAACAAAAAAAAGTATATTTGCCTATATTCACCTGCAGTGTCTCCCCTTAAGATGTTTCATGCTAAATGGTTCTTAAAATGAATTTCCTTCAATCATCGGGACAAAAATCAAACAACCTCGCCGGTAATACTCTATAATACTGTATTTAGCTTTTTTCGGCAAAATTATTATGAATTATAATATTGTATCAACAACTTTCATACATGTTAGCCATACTATACACTAACTATGGTGAGTGAGTTAAAATGTATTTGCCTTAGAATTATCATCTTTGAGCTGTTTGAATATTTCCTATCGTGTGTAGGATTTAATGTATATCGAAATATTGAGAGCATAAAACTCAGGGGGCTTTCTTATTACACCTGAAAGAACTAGACACTGCAAAGTAATTCAGAAATGTGCTATTTGTTTACCTTAGATCAGGTTAAAGAAAATACCTTTGGGGCTTGATCGTACTAAACTTCTAAAAAATACATTTGTATTGAAACACTTTGTTTTTTTACCTCATCAGTGTGTAAACAGGTAAAAAAACTATGTTGACATGTCTGTTTTAAGTGTCGATCAGTTTCATGGTTTTAGATGTTTATAATTTATGTGTATCCTTGACACTCAACCAATAAACAACAAATTCAGAATTCACTAGGATTATGTTCTCATGTTTTTACCAAAGTACATGTTTTTCATATAACAAAGATATAAATACAAATACACTGTATTTGTAATACTCTGTTTAGAACAATGCTGTTTGCAAATAGTCTGTTTTACTTATGTAACACGTTAGAGTTGAAATTCATGCATGACAATTGGTAAACCTTAGTCATTTGAGATCATAGATCCCCTTTTAGCTAGACCTGGTCAAAATGACAGATAAAACATAACCAAACACCTAAAAATACACAATAAGCAGATTGATAAAAAAAATTAAAGACAGGCATACGAGCCTAATCACTGTAATTACAACATCAAACTGCTTGTCTTACAAAGGAGTGAGGTGTCATGAGGGTGATATATCTCAACCCGTGCCTAAAATAGCATTATCCTTCTGACTATTGATTCAATCTAGTAAAAAAATAGTTCATTCGCCCCTTTTAAAAACACCTCATACAATATCTTGAGTTTCCTTCGTACGTCATCTGGTCTTGGAACAAGTCAAATTTTCAGACATGTAAGCTGAAATTAATAAATAGTTTGCATGTTCTCTAGAATCTACTTTGTGCATTATTATTACATAATCCAGTAGAGAGGATAATTATGTTATGTGAACCGTTCCATAGTTCTGCTCTAAGTCGGCATGTCCTCCTTTTGTAAGGGCGTAATATTAGTATGATAATTTGAGCATGATTGTTTTTACATGTGAGGTTGTAAGGGTTTGTATATGAATACATTAATATGGTCAATTAATATGGCTTGTTCTGCCTCTATATGGATGTGTTGTCTCAAGGATGTAAAAGAGCGCCGTAAAAAGGGCATTATTAGAGCTCTGTTTAAGAATGAGGGGTGTGTCGTCGGCTGGATTAGAGTGTGCCTATGCAAAACGGAGGATAGATCTGATCTACTGTACATTCATACATCACTCTGTCAGCCACTTGACCAGACGGAACTAGCTGATGTGAAGTCGTCCCACGATGAAAAATCACTTAAACTCAGTTGGCTGAAAGGTGACTGAAATTAAGGGTATAGATTATAATGAGTATGATCGGATTGATGCAAGTTACATGAACATGTCTGTTTGAGGAAATAAAACAAAATAATGTATTCAACTATTGCAGTATTACACACTATTACACTATTGCATGATTACACATTTGCACAATATTACACTATACCACTATTACATACTATTATATGACTACACTATGACAATATTACACTATTACACACTCTTACATGATTACATGATTACACCATGACACTATGACATTATTACACTATGACAATATTACACACTATTACATGATTACACTATTACACACTCTTAAACTATGACACTAATACAAGCTATTACATGATTACATTATTGCATTATTACACTATTACACACTATTACACTATTACACACTATGACACTATTACACACTATGACACTATCGCACAGTATTACACACTGTTACACTATTATACTATTACATCATTACACTATTACAAAAGATTACACTATTGCACACTATTACAAAATGATTACACTATGTCCCTATACACTATTAAACACTAGCATACTTAGATAAGATAAACCTCATCCCTGTGGGAAAATTCTATTAATTCACTACACTATTACACACAATTATATTATTACACTAGCACACTAGTAGACTATCACACTTTTAAATCTTTATTTATTATCAAAATGGACATTGAGGGTTTACCCTCATTTGCAATGCTGTCGAGATTACAGTTCAAACAGTTATACATATAAAAGGGATAAAAAAACATTTGCATAAATAGGACAAAGACTCAAGTGAAAAGAGAAAACAGCAAAGATCAAATTAAAAACATTACATACTGAGGTAGGGAGGTTTGTGATAATGTTTTAGAATTGTCCATAGGATAGTGGGATATTGTCTTTTAGTGTGAGTTGAAGATCATTCTAGGAAGCTGGTGCAACAAAACAAAAGGCAGACGTAACAAGTTCAGACTGAACATGTGGGACCTTAAGTGAAAGTCAAACATTTGAGTGGTTCAGATAAGGTCCATAATTCCATTCTAGCATAATTGTGATATATGGTGACAATTTTCCATCAATGGCCTAAGCCTTAAAGATAAACAGATACCAATGCCTATTTCACCTCTCTGATAGAGAAGACCAACCCACCTTATCATACAGGATGCAATGCGTGCCATAACTATCACCAGTAATGAATCTAAGAGAAGACTGATAGACTGTGTAAAATACTGATAGACTTGTACTCTATTATACACTATTACACTATTATACACTATTACATTAGCACACTAGTACACTATGTATAGAGACACACTATGTACACTGTATAAAACATACATTAAACATTACAGTTAACACAAATCAACACATTTAACCACTTAAGCGGGGGCTGATCGCAACGAGAAATGGGTAGAATGGTAGAATAAGCCATGGAAGTCCTTTGTTTTGAGAATTTAGAGCGATTATTTACAGTTTATCTCTTTCTTTCATGTTACTCCTTAGGTCAGTGTCTAGCCAAGGTGCTTTGATAGATCTTACAGTACGTTTTTTTATGGGCACATGCTTGTCACAGACCGAGGAAAATAACTTCATAAATTCTCCTAGGGCTTCTTCAGTATGAATACACTCAAATACACTGTTCCAGTTTATGTTGTGCACGTCTTGAATAAATAAATTCTCACAGAAATGTTTATAGATTCTTTTATGTATGATTTTAGGACCTGCTTTGGGGACTTTTCATGCCATAGCAATCATGTTATGATCACTGAATCCAATTGGCACTGAAACAACTTTTGATCATTTATCTGTTGAATTAGTAAAAATATGATCTATACAAGTTGAGGATAATAAACCTGATTTGTTGACGTTTATTCTAGTCGGTAGGTTTACCATTTGGGACAAGTTGCATACCGTGGCTATGTCATTAAGCTTTCTTCTCATAGAGCAGGTATTAGATAGCCAGTCTATGTTTAGGTCACCATGCATTGGGGGTTTATCCATGAAAACAGACACAAACATGTACATACACACATAGCCACACACTCCTCTGCAGAAAGGGGGAAGTAAGACGTCGTAAATCTTTTGCCAGTGACAGAAGCTACATACGGCAGTTTTGAGCCATCCCATTCGCTATCCATACACCCCTTCTCTATGACAGCTAAGGGGGATGTCATAGCGCTGGTGGAGTGTCAGAACCACTCTAATGTTTCTGAATGTCATTTCAGCCTACAGAGTGGAGACAGTCTACTGAGAGGGAGAATTCTTTCTACACACACACACACACACATTGTCTTTCTACTCAAACAAATCTACACACACTCACCACTTGGAAGAAAGCACTTTCTACTCACAAACAGCATACTGACAGAACGGCTATTGAACATTTCTGAAGAATAATACATTGTATTTTACATTTGGCATTTGGAATACACAAAATGTATTTTATTCTTAATTCTGTAACTTAATTCTCCATGCAACCAATTTCTGAACACACACACACACACACACATATTTATTCTGAAGATATACACACAATCTTAAGATGCACACACACATTTGAAATGTTTAATCTGAAAACCTTGGAATACTTATTGTGAAACCATATTCTTAAGATACACACACACAAAATACCTTCTGAAGATATTGTGAAATGTTTATTCTGAAAACCTTGGAATACACACAATCTGAAAAAAGAATTTTTTTTGAATCTTTTATTTCTGACAATTAAAAAAAAACGTATTTTTGAATCTTTTATTTTGAAGAACTTTTATTTTGAAAAAAAAAAAGAAATTAAAACTTTTATTTTGAAAAAAACTCTGAAAACTCCTCCCCTTCCGTAACCAGATGTCCCTCCCCCTCCTAAACCGGATGTCCCTCCCCTCAAAACCGGATGTCCCGCCTCCTTGAATCCTCGACCAATCAGAAAAGGGGGCGGGACTTAGGGTCATAAATCATGGCTATATGCCCTTATAAGGTCTGACAGAAGCTGTATCTGGGGGCTCGGGTCCTCCCCGGTTCTGATGGTTATGGGGGGCCTCAGCGGGTACATTTGTCGAGCTCCGCTCTGCTCAGCTCCTGTATTGCAATAGACGCAGAGCGGAGCTACACGATGTATAACGTACGGTTATGTATATAACCATAGTTATATGAGTGTAGTGACGCTCTGCGTCGGACTCACTGAGGACCCCTTGATCTTGCCTTGTGGTGAAAGCCTTGGGAAGGAGCTGATGGTATGGCCACACCCCTGCTTATGTAGGGAGCGGATGGGGGTGTGGCCAGACAGATGGTATGGTATGTAAAGGTGCATGTGAGAATTTATTCAGTATCAATACTGGACATGAAGAGTATTGCAATAGACGCAGAGCGTCACTTCACTCATATAACTATGGTTATATACATAACCGTACGTTCTAACTGCTGCCTTCCGGGAGGTGTTACCGCAGCCTCAGAGCCTATCACCAAGCCATCAGGCTCATGAATACTATTCAGTCATTTTAAGTATTTAGTATTTATTTGATTATGTATTTAGTATTTTAAGTATTTTTAAGTATTTTAGGTAGATTTTATTCTACTGTTGCACTTTTATATCAACCACACTCAGCACTGTCACTTTCTCTTACATCACTAATATATGATGGTTTTTATTATGTTTTTTTGTGTTGTATTGTTTTATTGTGTATTTTATTGCCAGGCTGTAGGTCGAGGGGGCAATTTTGCTCTTTTTTGTATGTGAATATGAGAAAGATGCAACAATAAAGCTGAATCTGAATTGTTCCACAACTGCACTCTTGAACTTGGACCGTTGCCTAATTAACGTTTTTTAATATGATGAACACCTGTGCGTAGCACATTATAGTTAAAGTTCCCAGTGCTGTTACACTGAATATGGAATGCCTCTTGTCCAATCAAATGACTTGGTTGGAACTTACTGTTGTATAAAATGAATTGACAGCACAGTTTCAGTTCATTCATTCTGACTCTGGCCTAGTTATATATTCCGGTCCGGAATCAATTCTGTATTGCTATGTATAGCTGACCCTGGGCCCCGTTCCATGTACCTGGATAACTGAGTTAGCCGGATAACTTTAGCTGGATAACTGGGTTAGCCGGACTTTCCGGTTTCATGTACGTGGATTTTCCAGATCACCATGCCAACAGATCCAAAAGTTTGAGCCTGCTCGAAAGCAGAGTTCAAGTTCAAGTTAGCCCGATCACGCAGAGCCACGCCCCCGCAAAGAAGTGACAGCTCGTTTCCTGAAACTATTCCCACAGTCTACGATCTGCATTATACCATTCTGAATTACGTTTTTGTGCTCCATTCTTCCAGAGGGGGCTTTTGAAATGTAAAATAGACCCAAAATGCTGATATTAAATTCACTTTGTCCTAAATAATGCGCGTTATATATACCGTGGCGACGGTGGCGCTCGCTCGTGCGATGTACACAAAAATGTGGTTATTTTAATTGTAACTGGGATTAAGATGTCTGATGAGATGCGCTGTTTGACGGATTTGAGAAATTGAATGAGCCGTTGACGTCACATGAATGAATGAGGATAAAGAAATAAAACTTCATTCAAAATAAGGAATATTCTAAACACGGGTCTCTCGTTCATTAATGTATAAACAATGCATTTATCCCATCTGGCACAGTGGCCCAGCGGTAGTGCTCAAGCCTGCCAACCTTGCGACCCGGGTTCAAATCCTGGTGTTTCCAATATAATTTTTTTGAATATAATATTAATGATTATACGCCAAAGTAGCCTGGTTTTAAGTTAAAATATTATAAATCTACATGCATTGAGGATGTCATTCTTTATATAGCTCTCAACGTGCACCAAATTGAATTATTCCTATATTGCAAAAAAAAGGAGACGACTAGGGTCTTGAACCCCGGTCGTCCGTGTGAAAGTCAAAAGAACAACCCGTTAGACCACATTGGAGATAAGTTAAAGATTGACTATACATCAATCAATGGGCAAGAGGGCCGTATCGTAATTCTGTATAACAGTTAACTAATTTTTTTCGCTAGCAAGATCTCATTTGATTATTCAATCCAGCAGGCAAGTTTAAAGAAATATAGTCTGATTGATTGAGGTAATGAGGGACTTAGAATTAGCCTATAGATAACGCATTTAACTTGTCGGCGAGGCGATTGAGCCGTATTGCAATCTGTCAATAAAGTCTTAAATCAATTAATCAATCAATGCCGTTGAGAATCAGGGTCTCTGCCATCGATACGTGCTGGCTTTTCACCTAAAACGGCCGCGCGCATTTAGCCTGACTCGCAAGTCTGGCTTGAGTTAACAAGACTGAATCCACCTTTGTGAAACAGGAAAATCCCGGCTTCGAACATCGGGTTAACTGAAGCTGGATAATGGACATCTTGATCGACTTAGTTGAACCACGTACATGAAACAGGGCCCAGCAGTGTTTAGATGTAACTTAAGCTAAGCAGGACACTCCGGTGGCAGCAAGCCATAAAGGCTGCATTCATACCTACCTGTTCTGACCAGACATTCTGATTTAGCAGGCATCTCCTATAGACAGTTATTCGGCACGGACATTCTGAAGGCTATTGTCAGAGCCTGAGGTCAAGTAAATGAGGCAGGGTTCCTGACACAGCGACACAGCGAGACAACAGACGAAGGTGTGGCCGAGGTAAATCCTTATTTGCCAATTTTGTTACAAAGTGCAGAAAAACACAATGGGAGACAGGAATATGAAATGTCCTGGTTTCTGACTGCTTGCTGGGGCCCTGACGGCAGTGCAGCATGGTGACAAGGAACCCTAGGTGACCGTAGCACCCAGTAGAATGCGTTGGTACCCTGGCCTACCAGCACTGAGCGCCACACACAATGGTAAAGTGCCCATATAGCAAAAGAATGTCCACACACAAAAACACACAGCATAGGTTCAGGGATACTCTATACTGACTCACGCTCTTAACTATGAGCCACTCAGGTTTGACACTCAGACACAGTCACAGGGGAAAACATGCACTCAATCAAATGCCCGCAACAATGGCATGCAACATAAAGCTCTGGTATTAAGAGGCGCGCACGCACTGCTGGTACGACCATGAAAGGTGTCACCTGCCACCCTAATGGACCACTGTGAGTCTCTGGGTAGGAAAGGTTACATCCTCAATCAGTTCTGCGCACGTGGAGAGGACCGGGAGAGGGAGCAGGAGCGGGAGTGGAAAGGAAGCGTGCTGTTTCCACTTTAACACACAACCACACACAGCAAGTCAACACAATGCACCCCAGGTGAGTATTTGTGTGAATATTGCTTTCTTTTTGTTCTCATCCATTTTCAGCGAGTTGGAGGCTTGGGGGGTCGCCCTAGATTTCTGTAGGATTTGTTTATGCCGACAAACAGCCACCTCTCTGCAAAAGAGGCCCACGTCGTATTGTGCTTTGTTTACTTTTTTGTTTTGGTCTGACGTGCGGGTTGAAGTTTAGTAACTTAATATACTGTGAATCTCTCCACACCTCTCTTGGCGGAGCCTGAAGTGTGGCCAGCAGTAGCAACCCCTCCCCCTATACCCAGTGACAGTACTACAGTATACAGGGACGTGCACAGGACTGTAGAGGAGCAGGTGCTCAAAGGCTAAAAAGGGCACTATACCTGTGTGTTTTAACCGAGCGCGCATGGGGGGGGGGGGGGGGGTTTGGTGATCAAATATTGAATATTGAACTATAATAATCAGTGCAGGAGCTCACTTATCCTTGAAAGACACTTTTATCACTGACTTAAAAGGCCCATACATCTCCATAAATGTTCAGGGGGGAGGGAATAAGTGCTTACCCTACAGACCCCAAGAAGTGCTGTATATTCTGTATTGTTTAATATAAACAGTGATGGGCAAGCTACTTGGAAAATGTAGTAAGCTAAACTACAAGTTACTCTCGATTAAATATAGCTCAACTACAATGGAAGCTATCCCCAGAGAAATGCAGCAAGCTACACTACAAGAACATGGCAAAAATAGCTAGCTACATCGGCACTACTTTTTTTTTTTTTTTTTTTACTTCATTATCAAGTTTCCACCAAACAAATAGGCAGGCAAAAAAAATTCTCAGTTTGATTGTTTATTATAAAACTGAAACAAGCCCTCGGTCTGGCTTTTTGTGTCATTCTTTTAACATGAACTTGTATTATGTACAAAATCCAGGAAGGCAAGTTTAGCTGGGTGCAGCCTCTACAAAAGAATAGAAAGAGACCATTTGGTTAATGTTTGATCAGTTTTTATAGTATAGTTTGTTGATTACTTTTGATGCAGTAATGGTCTTTTTCTTTTCTATTCTATCTTTATGTATTATTTATCCCTAAACTCTGCATCTTCTGGCTGCCTGATACCCTCTCCTAGCTGAAACCTGCCCACTTTATCAACCAAAAACATTTTTTTTCAGTTGGAAGGGCAGTCTATATGCGTAACGGCAAAAAAAAAGAAAAAATCAAAAAGGGCACTTTTTTTATGAGGCTCAAAAAGGCAGGTGCTCAAGCACCCCTTGGGCTCTATGTGTGCACGTGCCTGACAGTATATTAAGTTACTAAACCTCAACTCGCACGTTAGACAAAAACAAAAAAAGTAAGCAAAGCGCAATACCAAGTGGGGCTCCTTTGCCGAGAGGTGGCTGTTTGACGGTGTTACAGATTCTACCTTTAATATCTTTTGTACAACCTGGCAACCTAGGGTAAAAGAAACTCTTGAGTGACGCTGTCAGCCTCCAACTCACTGAAATGTGCACACGGACAAAGAAAAGGTGGTCAGGTATATGATCTAAATGTGTGAGTGTGGGAGGGGCCTGAGCAGAGGGAGACAGCTACTTAAGAATGAAGACAAGGTGAGAGAAACAGATTACAGATTACAATGGCTCTCTACAAGTTCCTGTGTGTGGCAACTTTGATGCTCATCCTCCTGTTCCAAGGTGAGAATGCGAGTCCAATTATTACCATCTCAAATCAATGTACTTATATTTTTTAATGTTTTATTTTATGTCTATTCTTATGTCTGCACGTTGGACTACTTTTATGGTCTTTTATACCTATTCTTATGTCTGCATTTTATACATTGCTTTTATTCTGTCGACTGTATGCTGATTTTATGCCTACCGGTATGTTCATTTTGTGCTACTTGCTGTGGGGCACTTTGGGCCGCGGTCCATGTGTGAAGGGTGCTACTGTATATAGATAGATATATTATTTATTATTATTATATTATAAAAAATGTATGTATTGAAATGTCTAAGTCTCGACGACATTGAAAATGAGGGTGACCTCAATTGTCCTTTTCGAGAATAAATAAAGGTTTGAATTATTAAGGGGGCTGAAATGTGACAATAGGGTTAAATGTTTGATGTGATTTAAAATGGATAACATTGTGTTTATGGGGTAGTTCAGAGTGTCTAATTTCAGATGTACCATCCAAATGTATTGATTGATTGATTGAAAACTTTATTAACAGATTGCAGAATGGGTACAATACAGTATGGCTCAATACAACTGCTAAGAGGATGCAGACCAGAAAAATACTTTCGTCTTGTTTTATGTACACTTGAAATGGCCTTAAGCTGTTAATCTGTTAACCTGTTTGACCTACAAGATTAATGTTGTGGACGTTTAATTTCATTCAAATAGCTTGTCACAAAAAAAATGAAATTCCAAGGTTTTTGCAAGGTTTGTTATACTAACTATGGTATAACAAAATCAATGTGTGCATACATTTATATTTTAGCTTCATATTTCAGTGTTAAGTTAGAATATGAGATGAAAGAACATTTTATGTGCTGTTCTGAATTGTGTGTTTGTGGGGGACACAGAAGAAGCTAAAGAAAGGCTTTATTCAATCTAACAATCATATAAGGTGTGTGTTGTGAGAGAGAAGAGAGAGAGGAGAGAGAGAGAGAGAGAGAGAGAGAGAGAGGAGAGAGAGAGAGAGAGAGAGGAGGAGAGAGAGAGAGAGAGAGAGAAGGAGGGAGAGAGAGAGAGAGAGAGAGAGAGAGAGAGAGAGAGAGAGAGAGAGAGAGAGAGAGGTATATCTTTGATGTCACGCTTTTGACTTTTGGCTTGAAGACATCACACTGTCTTCTGTATCCTACGTTTTGGCTGTTTAAACAGGTCTAATTATGAATCAACTGTTCATGCGGTCACAGAGAACAATATAGGAACTTTAATTCTGTGATAACCCAAAACCATCTATAGAATTATCTTAATAGAACTACCCTAAATACACACATACACACACTTTATACATTTTTTTAATTCTTTTATTATTATATTAATAATAAAATATGTTTGGACATATACTTACCAGGAATGTATAACAATGTGCTACTGCTATGGTCAAAAAGGTTAAGGACTTGGATAAAAGTGTCCTGAACTTTTTATTATCTATTTTATTCATTTATGCACTTATTTGTAGATGGGCAAGATTAGGTTAGATATACAGTACAATCCTCTGTGATCTGAGTGGTATAGAATATAATAGAATAG
This sequence comes from Notolepis coatsorum, assembly GCF_963971535.1. Lineage (NCBI taxonomy): Eukaryota > Metazoa > Chordata > Actinopteri > Aulopiformes > Paralepididae > Notolepis > Notolepis coatsorum. The sequence goes on along the minus strand of NC_140177.1, from coordinate 67,807,879 downwards.
AATAGAAGTACTTTATTAATCCTGAGGGAAATTCAGCACCACAGATCACTCACAATAAACATTTTAATATACAGTAAAATGTACAGGAAGATGTACAAGGATTTATACAGTCCAGTACAAATTTTTAAATAAAAGTATTGCATAGATAAATATATTTAAAGTATTTCAATTTCAATTTGCTTGTAGATGCCTTAATGCTTAATGATCTGTTACTCTGTGCTCAGTGAGGCAGTGAGGCACAGTGAGGCGTTATACAGTCTGATGGCTGTTAGTATAAAGGACTTCCTGCGTCGTTCAGTGTTGCATCTTGGGAGAGTCTAACACTGAACATGCTCCTTCTATTGGCCCAAGTCCGTGTATAGTGGGTGGGAGGGGTTGTCCATGATGGAAATGGTATATTGCAACACTATAAAAATGTTTACTTAATATTTTATTTTAAAGGGGACATGTACTATAAATGTCATTTTTCAGTCTCTAGCATTGTATTATAGTAATAGGAGTTCGTATCAATGTGTTTTAGTGTCTAAATACCATATTGGCGGATTGCTCTGATTCAGCTCAGATCATTTCCCTTCTCCAGTAAATTAGGCCATCCTGATTTGAAGGCCTGAATGACGTTACTCAGGCTCTGGGTAGCAGACAGTGATGTGATTGGCTCTGTGGTTGTAGCTAATGCCCGCCCACAATCTACATAGACTGACTGTACACAGCGAGTGAAAACCACTTCCTCATATTCTGCATGCACTAGTCTGGAGGGAGAGAGAGAGAGAGAGAGAGAGAGAGAGATAGAGAGCATTCAGGAGCACTTGGGGGGGGGACCTGCCGAGCGGAGGTCCGCGCGACACACACCTCCGAACGGGAGAGTGATAGAAAGAAAAAAAGGAAGAGAGAGGGAGGAAGGGAGGGCCCCCCCCACAACGAGCACACCGAGAGGCAGAGAAAAAAAGAACGGCCTGTCTCTCTCTCTCTCTCTCTCTCTCTCTCTCTCTCTCTCTCTCTCTCTCTCTCTCTCTCTCTCTCTCTCTCTCTCTCTCTCTCTCTCTCTCTCTCTCTCTCTCTCTCTGTCTACCAGTCGCAGACTGTGTGGACTGACTGTCACTCAAAGTGCTTATGGGCGGAGCCAGGCCATAACAGCCTGAAATCTTGAAGCTGAAAAATTATGGTTTTGAGTACTTGATTAGAAATATAAAACATAAAAAAAAACGTACAGATGTCTTCAATACACTCACAGGAATTGTGTAAAGTTGCCCAAATTGTTATGGTTTGTAACCGACCTCAAACGCAACGGCACAGACAGGTAGTTCAGAGTTAGCCAAATACTAGGGCGTATTTATTTACTGAGTCAAAAAAGGGTAAAGTACAATTATCAAACAAACAGGGAGACTGCCTTCGGCAGAGTCATCTGCGGCTCTGCAGAATCCTCCTGGTGATAGCGGTGGGGAAATGGCATGTGACGTTGTAGCGGCTCTGCAGATACTCCCAGCCTCCACTCAAGGTGGAAAACGGAGAGAGAGAGAGAGGTATCAGAAACAGTCCAACGAAACACAGAGGCAGTGTGGTTCCCTCCTCCCTTAGCTGTGTCCAGAACCAATTGACAGTGACAGTCCTCAGTGTTCCCCACAACACACAATTAGCTGAGTCAGTGCAAACAAAACGAAATCTTCAGTGTCTCTTCTAAAACACACAATCAAAATAATCCAGAGGGGTAACGAAATCTTCAGTGTCTCTTCTAAAACACACAATCAGAATAATCCAGAGGGGTAACGAAATCTTCAGTGTCTCTTCTAAAACACACAATCAGAATAATCCAGAGGGGTTTGGTTCCACTCACCCAAGCGCAACTCGTAAAGCGGGAAAACGAGGCGCAGCTCCAAACGGGGAACAAGGTTCTCAACAGCGGTTCTCCACAGAAAGGTCCTGGAGAGAAAGTAGACCAGGAACAGCAACGGGGAAAAAACAGGCAAATGCAGTTGTATTCCAGAACGACCCGACAACGATAGAAGGAAGGTCCAGGTATGTAAAGCCCTCTGGGGCGCTAATCACAAACTATGACAGCTGCGTGATGAAAGTGGCAATCGCTCAAAAAGCGTGTGGCGGGGAATGCACCAATCAGCACCGTACCTCAGGAGAGCGTGTGGCGGGGAACGAACCAAACCTCACACAAATAGTGCTAGGAATAGCAGTACATGTCCCCTAAAAAAATATTTTTTTATATTTTACTTGTTTTTCTTTTTCTTTCCTGTTGTTACTATATATTTATAGAAGCACAAACCAGTCAATATTTGTGAACGTCTGCACCGCTGCCTTGCATTCGTGATGTCACCTGGATGTAAAATCAGGGACTGCTTCACAGACTGAATGGGGCACAGACTTTGTGGGTCCAATAACATTTTTGCATAAGCTCTTGTACACAAATTAGGTTCAACTCTGCTTGATATCTGTTAGCATTTCCTTTTTTAGAATAAACCCCTCATTTGGGTGTGAGAACATCCCAAATTCGAGGGTCATCGTCTCTCTGATTTCTAGCTTTATGAGAGAGTGGAGCATGTTCACAAATATTGACTTCACTGTTCTGGGGCACAGGAATAACACGTGCATTTAAAAAAAAGGCATGTTGCATAAGGTGAAGCCGTTTGACAAATTATAAACCGGCAGGTCATTAAGGCCATATTCACGTTTTTTCTAAACAATACTGTATAATTGATGCTCCGAAGAACCCTATACTGTACCTCCGTTTTGAAACGTATTTGCAGTTGTAAAGTCAATGTGATATACATCACAATACTCAACCACTACTGTCTTTAACTATGGGTGTACACAACACTCTAACTTACCATCTTTAGATCATTACGTTTGAAAACATTGGGTCTCATTCTCCAACGGACTTACGACAAGAAATTTGCTCTCAGGGCCATTTGAGACATCGTAGGGCCGGTTGTGGGATTCCCCAACCGTCCCTAAGATTGGATTCGGCCGTGGCTGAGAGCAGGATTTAGGAGTGCTGAGGAGCACACTTAACTTGACAGACTGGTGTGCTTCGTGTTCTTAAGGGCTTTATTTGGGAGGAATCATAGTGATTCTTTCATGTCAACCCTACAGGCCTCCTTGGAATTAATTAATGAATCATAATTAAAATAAATATGACAATATTTGTACGATAAAAAATTACGCATTTGATGTCGGAAAATTTTATAATATGGATTCATCTGATCACAGGGCAGCTTACCCATATCTGAACCAGATATTTTGGACAAATGTATAATTACTTAATTACTCAGATATTCAAACACAATTATGCAATTATTGTGAAATGATTGAAAATAATAATTATTTAATGCCTTCTGTGGCATTTGTATTCATTATTTGTTAAATATCTGTTTTATTGATTAATTATACATTTGAAAGAATGCAGGTTATAGCCAACATGCAATATATCCCATTGATTGTGGGACAGACATTTGTTTTATATAGCTATAACCTGCATTCTTTCAAATATATCATTAATCAATAAAACAGATATTGGAATACACATGTAGGTATACGTGTCTAATGAATGAACAGTAGGCTTATATTTTCTAATTACTTGTTTAATTAGGATTTAGTAGATACTATATATATATGCTCTGCCCTATACGTACAGTAAGTACAGTACACATATTAAGGCCGCCAGAGTCGGGCAGCGGGCTGGTGGACTGCTATAGGCAGCGCAGTATCTGTGATTTCCTAATAAAACAAGTCATTCGAATAATATCCTACTGCATTCATTCATTACGCACGTATAGACTATACAGTACTGCAAGCGTGTGTGCGCGCGCTGCGGCAGGTGGCCACGAGCTGTAGTAGCCTGTATATATGATGACAATACATTAATCGAATCTCATTTTGATCGGTCGCAAAGCGCTTCCGCCACCATTTTTACAGGGCTGCATTGCATCAGTTGCATTTAATGAGCTGGACAGGTGTGTCTAAACTCTCAACTTTTTGCAATTTCATTGGCACACGGCACGAGCCGGCTTATAAGGAGCTCTCGGAGGCCTGTCTTGTATGCAAATGAGAATGAGACCCATTGTTTTTCCGAAAACTTAAAAGGGAGCTATATGGACCTTCATCTGAGGTACGCAAATGATTGTCAAATTCACCATCATTCTTTAGTCCTTTGGAGCTGGTTCATTCTTTAGTCCTTGGGAGCTGGTTCATTCTTTAGTCCCTGGGAGCTGGTTCATTCTTTAGTCCTTGGGAGCTGGTTCATTCTTTAGTCCCTGGGAGCTGGTTCATTCTTTAGTCCTTTGGAGCTGGTTCATTCTTTAGTCCTTGGGAGCTGGTTCATTCTTTAGTCCTTGGGAGCTGGTTCATTCTTTAGTCCTTGGGAGCTGGTTCATTCTTTAGTCCTCGGGAGCTGGCTATTATTTCCCCTCCTCGCTGGCATCGGTGTGTCAATTACCAGTGTAAATCAACAACTTCTAAAGTAGACCAAGTAAAAGCTACAAGCAGATTACTTGTTTTACTGTCATGATCACAGGTGTGTTTTCCCTTGTTCCCTTTTAAACCAGCATTATAATTTGTGATTTGTGATGTGTGGCGCTTAAAAAGACGCTCACCTGACATATCGTCATGTAACTTGAGAACCGAGGCACGGTCGAGTGAGGTGACGTTCGAAAGGCAACAAATAGATCTTTCGAAAGGTATATTATATTTCCGGCGGGAAAATGCAGCCCCGAGCCGTTAGACTTTCGTGTATTCCGTGCACGGGCACGTCGGCTTACTTAAGAGGTTAAGTAAGTCTATGGTACAGTACATACTGTACTCGTACCACCATCCTTTCTTTGAACCTTTCATCGCTTCAAGGGAATTGTTTCTATTTTTTTTACTGGGACTGGCTTGTGAGTTAAGACCTTGAGATGTATGGTGGAGGTCGTCAGGGTCATTTCAATAGCACTGAAAACCAGCCTGCAAATCATTTCCCTCACGAGACAGCCCCCAGGCCTAGCCCTAGGTGAATAGGCAAAACAAATATTTTAATAGATATCACTATGAAACTCTCCCAGTTTGTTATGTACATAACAATGAACAACTAATCTAGATTTTATGTTTATATATGCAATATAGTTACCTAATTAAATATGATTTAAAAATGTAATAACATATTTCTTTTCATTACAATTCACTTTTTACAGAAGGGATTGTGGCTATGTATTTTTATCATCCCATAAATCAGGAAATACAATCATAAAAATATCTATTTTCGCCAGGTTTTTTGGTATAAATGTACTATAAATCAGGCTATGAATGATATATCAACAAACCCCTCTGGAAGAAGCAGGACATATATAGGAAGATATGTGGAAAGTATGGTGTGTAGGGGCTAGGGAAATGGATACATTAATCTCTTACGTGTAAGAAAAACACATAAAAACTAATTTTTGGGAAAACGCCCTCTCAAAGTTCTGTATTGTAATTGTGATTTATTGACACAATCAGACAAACTGAAGTAAAATAAACAACAACTTGTGTGTTTTTGATATTTTATTGCCACTAGTTTGAAATAAGACATGTTAGGGAAGCAAACAAATAAAAAAATAAAAGTGCCTATTCACTGTCTCGCAAATCTAGTGATGTGTCTCTGTGGTGGTATAACCGGTTTGTCAGAATCTGACCTGCATGTGAAAGCACACAGGCACATACCAAGATTAAATGACACAAAGAACTCTCCTCTCTCTCTCTCGTTTGCATACACACATGCACACAATAGAATCAGTTTGCTTTTACTGTACAATGAATTCTTTTCTCTTGTGTCTTGATTTTCAGATTGTCAATCACAGCTGTCTGGTAAGTATTTAGACTAATTTCACATCATACCGGTTTATGGATTTAATTTTTGTTTGTGTCTTTTCCTCTAGTGACTTTTATTAAATAGGTCATTCATACTTGTTTTTGGAATGTAATCGAATGTATTAATTTAACCTTTAATGAGACAAGTGATTTATTGTTAAGAACATATTATTGCCTTTTGATGACCGTCTCAGAATGAAAGATAATGTCATAACAATAAAAGATGGAAAATTATATTGACAATACAAATATAGTGCACACAGGGGGGGGGGGGGGGGGGGGGTCAGTACATCAGACCAGTCTGCTGATACAACAGTCATCACCAGCAATAATTAACATAGTGAATTCCATCTATACTTATTGCAGATCAACTCTAACATGGTTATCAAAGGGGGTGTAATTCACGTGTTAGTTAGATCAATGACCTCACATAGTTAATATATGTGAACATAAATATAAAACATGTCTCCCACAAAGACAGCCAAGATGCACTATAATAATTAAACAAATCCTCATTGTGTACTATGGAGTACCAGCCTGATTGACACAACAGAACAGGAATTGATAGAATGGCCATTCCTTTTCCATTCCAATTGACCTATCTAATGCACCGCCCTCTTTTCTTGATCCTCCAATCACAACTGTTGCTTCCCTCTGATCAACTTAGTTTGAGATAGGCCAATTAACATTCATGAATGGTCATTTGGCTGGTACTCCATACAGTAGCTGCCATAGAATGTTTAATAATCATAGTCTTTGATATAAATTGTGGTTGGGTACATGGGGCTATGAATGTATTACCTTTGGCAATGGGGGCATTTAGATGAACATTCCAGTGACCGTTGAACATTCCAACTTTCCGAATTTCATGCACTGTCCATAAAGATTATATGGCAACAATCTTGTTTGATGGTTCCAAAAAGAGATTACCATGATACTCTAGAGGAGGCTCCTAGTTCTGTGGTCGACACACACAGACAGCACCTGGATGTAGTATCTCAAACAAACTGCGGACAGTAAGAGTAGCAACTCCAGGTTTTGCCTCTTGATGACATCAGAGTAATTGAGTAATTGGTTCTGTGTGCTCTAGTTTTGTCCATGTAAACAATACACATTGGATTGAACTGTGAATTGAATTGTCATTATCTACTCACCCCCATGTCAGTCAGCATGCAGTATAAAGTGTCTAGCAAACAAACAGCTGTAATCTAAAGGCCTGAATTGATCTCAAACCCTGCTCTCTTTGGTTGATCCTCCAGTCACAACCGTTGCTTCCAAGGGAGGATCAAGAAAAGAGGGCGGATTTGAGATCACCTGAATGTAGCACAGTGGGAGTTCACTTGACCCAGTGCTCGCTGTGGCGACAGATTCAATAAATAAGAGTCTAAACTATCCTCATTCTCTTGCTCCTGTGAGCACTATAATAAGACAGACAATTCCAATATACTCACCCTTTTCCTTTGCGTTGTTAGTGTGTGGGCAGGCTCCTAGGAACCCTAAGAACAAGATTGTTGGAGGAGATGTAGCCGGAGCAGGAAGCTGGCCCTGGCAGGCCAGTCTGGAAAGCGATGGTTTCCATTTCTGTGGAGGATCTCTCATTAACAATATCACTGTCCTGACTGCTGCTCACTGCTTCACAAGGTAAGGAATCATTGTGACAAGCTTACATTTCAGATATTCATGCCTGTCCTCATGACTGTATTCATGTCTGCACAAGAATGTGCTTGGAAGTCCTTTGGTAGACCCTCCAGCATTTTGCAATTCTGCAATACCCTAAAAACGTGGTATCTTATGTATAAATCCACCCATTAACCTCTTAACATGCACCCAGAAAAGTGGCAATCTTTTTTACTTGAACTTGAGGAGTGCATACCTTTTTTTTAAGCGTATCTTTATACTTTATGCTTATAGCACATGCATAAGCCTGGTCTCTTTTGAAAGATAACATAATCTGAAGGTACTAATGCAAAAAAGGAAATTCACTTTTAGTGCTAATGAAATAGAGTAAAATAGGGCTGAACTTGATTTGAACTTGAACTTGTGTACTCACTTTTTTCTGTAGTAGTTGCAAAAAAAGAAATACAAATAATAATAATAATAAAAGGTATAGGCCTAAGCTGGAAAACACCGCAAATCCATAGCCTGAAGTCTTATGTAGTACAGGTCCAAATTTTATTTTTATAAATACATATATATATACACATACATATTATATATACATACATACACATGCACACACACACAAACAAAAACGCACATTATACAACAGGTAGTTCTGAACGCGCGTTGTGATTGGTTGAGAGGCATTCTGAACCGTGCTGATATTCAGAACGGTTAAATCACCTGTAAAAGTATCACTGTGCCGCTGACTGTATTTAAGATTGTTACAATTTAACTGGTATGAGGTTGCTTAGCAATGATAAACATTGGGGCAAACTATTTTGTGATGCGGAAGACTGAAAGCAGCACATTTGAGTCAAATTGAATAGTTAAACTATTGATTTCAGACTTTGTGAACAAGCATTAACACAGCAGAGGGGGCAGGAAGCTGCAAGATCTTTTTTTTATTGAGTGGTCAAATTAAAAAGAGTGTGAGAAAATCGAATATTGTTCAGTCACAGTGCTTCTTTTGGACAACCTGGCAACCCAGAGTGAAATAAACTATTCAGTAACTGCATGCGCTGTCAGCCTCCAACCCACTGGAAATGGATGATGATAAAAATAAAACAATATACAAGAGCAAATTTCTCTCCACCTGGTGTGAATAATTTCCCTCTCTCCCCCATAAGAAACAAAGTACCCTTAACTCTTTGACTGCCACGCTGTTTTTCCATCTGTACTCCCTGGCGCCAGCGTTTTTTGACCATTTTCACGATGTTTGCAGACCCATCGTATATTATGTTATTATAGCTATGGAGACAAAAGTATGGCTCATTTGAAAGGAAATATCTATACTCCAACAGGGAAAAAAACATTTAGTTCTACATACCTTTGTTCCTGCGCTATCCGATGCAAAAAATCGTCCCGTTTCAAAATAATCCAGTTCCGTTTCCCCGAACGCGAGATATGACGTGTTTTGTGCGTGTAGCACTTGTGTCACTAACAGTAACAGCTGTTCGCCACGGGCACAGTTCAAGTTTCTTTAATAGTTGTCATACAGAAGTACAGAATACTTTTATACAAAATGCTTCTTACTGTTACGCTCCAGAGACTGTGCAAGACAAGATAAGTATGAAATAAAATAACATAGTATAGCATGTAAATTATAAGTAAAAAAAATTAGGTCACAGTGTTCAGTATAGACATATGTACAATGTTCGATGCAGAATAGACGTAACTGAGTTACCATATAATATACAATACTATGCAGTGTACTAATATACAATACTATATAGTGCAAGGCAGAAATGGGATGAGGTGCAATTTAGGTACAATTTACAGTAGGTGTACGAGTTGTAGTGCAAATCCTTTATCAATAAATATAAAGTGTGTTTGTGTGATCTAAAGTGTGGAGAGTGGGTGCTGCAGTGTGTTGTTTGTTTAAGTGAGTGTGTGCGTGTGGGTGTGTGTGCTGTGTGCATTTGATGGTTGTTGCATAGTGTTTATTGTTCGTTTAGCAGCCTGATGGCCTGGGGATAGAAGATTCTTCTGAGTCTTTCTGTGCTCGCCTTAAGACTCCGGTATCGCTTGCCTGACCGCAGCAGTTCAAAGAGGCAGTTGTTCGGGTGGCTCGAGTCCTTAATAATTCTCTTAGCCTTCCCCCTGCACCGCTTGTTGTAAATGTTCTGGAGGGTGGGAAGCCCCCCTCCAATTGTGCGTTCGGCTGAACGTGTCACTCTTTGTAGTCTGCTACGGTATTGTGCAGTGCTATTCCCAAACCAGGAGGTGATGTTGCCAGTCAGGATGCTCTCTATTGTACATGAGTAGAAGTTCCTAAGGATCTTCTGACTGACTTGGAACTTCCTTAGGCGCCTGAGGAAGTAGAGGCGTTGTCGTGCCTTCTTCACAACACTGTCAATGTGTGTGGTCCATGTCAAGTCCTCGGATATGTGGGCTCCGAGGTACTTGAAACTGTTCACTCTCTCAACCGGTGCCCCGTCGATGCTGAGGGGGCTGTAGTCCCTGACCCCCGACCTCCTGAAGTCCACAATCATCTCTTTTGTTTTGCTGACGTTCAGGGAGAGGCAGTTCTCCTGACACCACTGTGACAGATTCTCTACCTCTTCCAGGTAGGCCCTCTCGTCGTTGGCAGAGATCAGGCCCACCACTACTGTGTCATCAGCAAATTTGATGATTGTGTTGTTGTTCCGCTGTGCCACGCAGTCATGTGTGTACAGGGAGTAGAGGAGGGGGCTCAGAACACAGCCCTGGGGGGCCCCTATGTTGAGCGTGATGGATGAGGAGGTGCAGTTGCCTGCTCTTACCACCTGGGGTCTGCCCGTCAGGAAGTCCAAGACCCACTGGCAGAGGTCATAGTTCAAGCCCAGGTCCCTGAGCTTGGCTATGAGTTTGGAGGGGACTATGGTATTGAATGCTGAGCTGTAGTCGATGACAGCATTCTCACATAGTTCCCCTGCCTCTTGTCCAGGTGTGATGCTGCTGTGTGCAGCACATGGGCTATGGCGTCCTCCGTGGACCTGTTGGGGCGATATGCAAATTGCAGGGGGTCCAGGTCGATGGGGAGGGAGGAACAGATGTAGCCCTTCACTAGCTTCTCAAAGCACTTCATGGCTATGGAGGTGAGGGCTACAGGGCGGTAGTCGTTGAGGCAAGCGGGCGTAGATTTTTTGGGTACAGGGATGATGGTGGACTTCTTCAGACAGGTGGGGATGACAGCCTGTTCCAAGGACTAGGTTCGAATGAGACGAGGAGTAATATGCACAATTAAAAGAATAGTAGACCAGAGGCAGAGTTATAACAATAACCGGTGTTTTAATTAAAAGCTAGATAAACAGTAATAATACATACAGACGTAAAGTACAAGTAATGCTTTGAAGTATCCCTTTTAGGTTATTTCAGTAACCTCTCCTTTCGGGAGGGTTAGGTCAATATCAAGGCCTAGGTTGATTGGATCAACACATTGGGGTTCGTTCAGACGTCTCTGAGGTTATCATCGGTAAATCTATATCAGTTTATCAGGGAATGCAAATACCTTATTAGTTGAATTGGCCCTTTAAACCCTCTTTCTTTACAGGAAAACTAGCAGAGATTCAGCTATAATCGATATGTCATCTAGAATGTTCTATTATGACATCACCACAAACGTTCTAGAAGGGTCAATGTTCTAGAATGTTCTATTATGACCGCACCACAAACGTTCTAGAAGGTTCTATGTTCTAGAAGGTTCTATTATGACATCATACAGTGGTTAAGCATTTACCCTCTAATTATTATAGGAGAATATCCGTACCCATATATCAAGTTAAATCAAATCAAATACAAAATACAATATCAAAATAACACAAGGTGAACGGGGTCGTCGCCCTTGGAAGTCCTTGTAGTCTCGTTCAGTTCAATCCTACCGGACTGTTGGTGTAGCAATAGTTGAGCAATAGTTGAGCATCAGGGGTATTCACATAAGGCTGGCATTAGCCTGGAGGTATATCAAATGTTCCGGGGTTGGCTCGCCATCGGGTATCGATCCAGCTGGGCACACGTGGTGATGGGTGGTCTGGACTGCTCCGGGATGCTGGTTGAGACTTGCGGGTTTCAGTCGGTTGGTTAGTCCGGTCCGTCTGGTCGATGCTGCTGGTTCGGATGTCGAGGAGGAAAGAGAGCTGGCTGTTGGAGAGCTGGCTGTTTTTATAGGAATCCAAGATGTTCCGGAACGTTCTATATGACATCATAGGATGACATCACAAGGGTCCCAGAACCTTCTATCATGACATCATACGCTGGTTCTAGAATGTTTTTACGTTCTAGAAAGTTCTTACCTACTAGCATTAACTATTTATGTCCCTATGATAGTTATGATAGTTATGAATCTGAACCCTGGGTTACATGCGCATATGCACATTTCATGCGGGTTGCTCGCCTGCCACCTATATTATTTCCAGGTCAAAGGTAACATGACCATAGTAGAATGATTCTCAAACCATGGGGGGGTCCCCTTCGTGGAATCATTTTCTGACGCTGGGATCATTACAAAGGCATGTTTTATGATGGGGTTCGGTAAAATAGACGTTACCTTTGTCAGTAGGTCCACCAAAACCCTGTCCACTCTTTCTCCGAAGTGTCTTGGGTCAGAACAATAAATAACGTTAGTTGGCCCTGGCAGCGCCCAACAGATAACGTTATCGTTACATCCAAACAGCCTGTTTGAAAATACTAGAATCCAACATAGTCTGGTGAAAACGCACCTTATGCTATGGATGGATCGTCACCGTTTGTCCTCTTCATAATAATCTCTAATAGTTCGCTCGTCTAGGCGATCGCCATTGCCGAACGTTAGTTGGCCCTAGTCTGGAGTGCTCTCAACTATAGTGTCGGCGACTACCGCGGAGCGGTGAACAGATGTTACATGCTCGGCCGGTTTGACAATAGTATTTTTATGATTTACCAGAAGTGCTGAGTCCAATGAAGTCTGGTGAAAACGCACCTTATCATCCATAATTGTGATAGTTTTGTCCTCTTCATAATAATCTCCAATAGTTCCCTCGCCATTGCATAGACAGTCTGCAGGCTAGTGGCTACGACTCTGGCCAGCAGTGAGTGAGCAACCCCCTTCCCCACAGTAAACTAGCCCAGTTCAAAAGGTAGGCGATACTGCCACCTATCGGGATTCAATCGTCATTTCAATTCCAATTCACACAGAGGTCACACACAAGAAGGTCCGGCGGACTGTTTATAATAATAATAATAATAATAATAATAATATATATTTTTTAAGAGTATTTACGTATTTGGCAGCGAACGGTTGGCTTTGAAAAACTAGTATACTAGTTTTTGGCGTTCAATTAATTAATGGCTCAGTCCTGTCATAATACACGGATGTATAGCTGACCAAAGACTGGGGCTGCTTGGCTGATACTATGTGCCTGATGTATTGACAATTGAAAAGTCAGTATGAATGGAACATTTGCATGGCATTGGAACAGTTTATCAAGCAAAAAAAAAAAAAAAAAAAAAAAAACTCAGTACAAGAACAAAGGACCATATAGTAAATAACATATATGATCCCTTGAGGAAGAAACCTATGGACTTTGGTGACTCCATGACGTTTCCTCTGATGCCACCATCATTTTATTGCCTATATTTATGTCTTTCTACTACTTACCCTGCCCATACCTGTACCCAGGGCCGCCTGGGAGAAATGCGAGGCCCTGTGCGAGATTTAAACGCGAGCCCCCCCCCCCCCCCCCCCCCCCCCCCCAAAAGGTAAAAAAAAAATAAAAAAATTATATAATTTTTTATTTATTTTTTTCTTCATACAGTCAACATATTCGTAAATAATAGCGCTGCCCGAGGCTGGGCATGATACAGTCAACATATAGCAAGAGAGAGAGCGAGAGAGAGCTCCCGTTCTACAGTCAATATACAGTGTACAGAGAGAGAGACACATTGGAAAGAAATTGAAATGCTATTTGGCCCTAAACAGAGAGTACACAGTGGCAGAATACCTGAGCACTGTGACTGAAGATCCTTGACTAGGTACAGACTCAGCGAGCACAGCCTAGCCATCGAGAAAGGCCGCCATAGGCAGACTGTGTGTGTTAGAAAGAGAGAGAGAGAGAGAGAGAGAGCATGTGTGTTAGAGAGAGAGCATGTATGAGAGAGATAAGCAAAGATGACCCCCTAAAGGATATTCAACTTTTAATGAAAGAACAAAACAGAAGGAAAAGATAACTTCACAAAGGCAACATGAATATACATAGATCCAAAAGGACAAAGATCAACACTTAAATCCAAAGAGAAGAGGGTCTATACCAGAGAAAACAAAGCAGCAAGGAGCCAATGGCCGACAGCTAAAGGCTAGCCAGGTAGGCTACTGACACCAGGCCACACACAGCTTTGGCCAACGGCCCAACGCTACCCAAGCTACACAAACGACCAAGACAATGAATTCACACACAGCACATGTCGTATCTCCAAATGTTGTGAAGTAACATATGTTTTGCCTGGAAAAAAACATCGTTATTAACAAAACATTCGGGAGGGGAAGGAAGGAAGAGTGGGGTAATGTCATGATTTTCATTAATCTTACCTGCACCAAGGAACGCAGGGCGAAAGGCCGCAACACAGGTCTCCACGTTGACGAAAGGCCTCTCGCTGGCGGGACAAAAATAACCCCCTGCTATTCTCACGGCTAATGTCAATGGTCGTAGCACAAGCTAACAGCTAACTCAAGGCTAACTGATAGCATCAAACGAACGTTCCCAGCCGAGCGCAGCCGGCAGCTAACGTCGTAGCTAAACAGCTAACTGGCTAACAGTTAGCTCAACCAGGCTATCGCTAACCATTAGCTAACGCAGAAGCAAGCTATGCGGCTACATACAGGTGCTGACACCAGGCCACACACCGTTAGCTACTAGTAGTACTACAACAGCTAGTCGGCCAGTTTAGCTCCAGAGAGAGAGACAGAGACACACATACTGCGGCATGGTCATGCTGGACCTACAAAAGGCCTTTGACACGGTCAATCACTCCATTCTGATTGACAAGCTAAAAGCAATTGGTTTTGATAGTCTATCAGTGAGCTGGATGCAATCCTACCTTGAGGGGAGGGAACAGATGGTGGAGGTAAACGGTACCCTATCCCCCCCCCTCACAGTGAGCTGTGGTGTTCCACAAGGAAGCATACTAGGACCGCTACTGTTCCTAATTTATGCAAATGACATGTCGTCAGCTTGTGACTGCAACTTGTTCCTGTTTGCGGACGACTCAGCCCTGCTGGTCTCTGACAAGAACAAGTTACAGGTTGAAAAAACCCTCAGCTCGGAACTAGGCAGAATCTGCATATGGCTCGCTGATAACAAACTATCATTACACATGGGCAAAACAGAGTCCATTCTCTTCGGTTCAAATAACAAACTCAGCAAGACCGACGGCTTCTCAGTTACAGTGGGTGACAATATTGTCACAAGGAAAGATGAAATTACCTACCTGGGGTCCATCCTAGAGGCTAATCTCTCCTGTGACAAAATGGCATCCAATGTAATAAAAAAAGTCAACCAACGAACTCGATTCTTGTACCGGATCTCCTCTCTGGTAAACAAGAACACCCTGAAGACTCTGGCAGGAGCACTCATTCAGGGGTACTACGACTATGATTGCACCTCATGGTACCAAAGCACCTCAAAGGCGCTAAAAACAAAATTACAAACATCTCAAAACAAACTGGTCAGACTACTGCTTGACCTTACTCCTAGAACCCACCTCACCCCTGCCCACTTCGACAACCTAGGATGGCTTAGAGTAGACGACAGAGTACAACAACTTGCAATGGGCCTGGTCTACAAGATACACTACACGACCAAGGTACCCATGTACATGTCAAAATACTTCCCAAAGGTCAGTGAATACCACGATCACAACACCAGAGGGAGCTCCACAAATCATGTCAAACCCAGATTCGGCTCAAATAAGGGACTAAACACGTTTCGCAATTATGCCACATCAATGTGGAACGCCCTACCCAAAGCTGTAAAGGAATGTGGATCACTACCCACTTTCAAAACCTCTCTCAAGGGACACCTACGGGAGACTGCAATTCAACACTGGCCCCTGTAAATATCCTAACCCAATCATTCCAACCCCCTCCAATGTACAGTAATTTACCTAGTATGGTTTTGTCAATAGTTCAATGTACAATTGTGTTTGTTTGTACAGTGTCTCCTCCCCCCCCCCCTCAATGTACAGTGTTACTTGTTTATACAGTGTGCCCCCCGCCCCCCCCCCCCCCCAACCACCTCCAATGTAAATTACCCAGTATGGTTGTCAATATCCCAATGTACCCAACCCCCCCCACCCAACCTCCAATGTACAGTTTCTACGTCAAATGTATATACTCCCTTTTCTTGACTCCTTCTGTATCACAAACAGTACTGTATTTGCAAATCTGGTATGTCATAAATGTATAGATGTAGCAGTACTGACTATCTGTATGTCATGTATGTCATATATGTCTATATGAATTGAAAATGGGGGACCCTGATGGAAACAAGACAAACGTCTTTCTCAGGTCTGCATCCCCTTAACAATTGTATGTACTGAGCCGTACTGTATTGTACCCATTCTGCAATCTGTTAAATAAAGTTTTCATTCATTCATTCATTCAGAGAGATGTCCACGGCGGGAATAGAATAGAGTTAATAGAATAGGTTAAAAACTCACCAAACGTCCAAGAGGATGGAGACAACCGCGTGGAGTTGACGAAGTTCATCTGCCAAACGACCATCCTCTTCATCTTGGCTGTATGCGCTGTCTCTAGGTTAGCTAACGCTAGTTAGCCTTTAGCTAAGCTAGCTACTAGCCGACATCATCATGGCTATACCATGACAAGGCTCCGGCCATTTGTCCCGCCAGCGAGAGGCCTTTCGTCAACGTTCCTTGGTGACCGACCGACTGATAATGACCGACCTCTTTCTTCGTCTTGGCTGGCATAACTAAGCATAATAGTCAAAAGCTGCACGCGCGAAATAGTCAAACGCAGCTGACTCACGCCGGCGTACTACACATGATGTAAGTAACCACTCCTTTCGTTGAAACCAATAGTATGTCTGCTGCAGAACCCCAGAGGCTGAGCTCCAATAGTGAGTATGTCTGCAGACCCAGGAACAAGTCAGACACATTCTACAAATGTGTCTAATGTGAAATATATAAGCATATAAGCAAAACTAGATTTTAGGTCTGTGATGAAAAAGGGCCTCGCGGGAAGGGGGGCCTCGCAAAAAAAAAAAAAAAAAAAAAAAAAAAAATAATAAAAAAAAAAAAAAAAAAATTTATTTCTTTTTATTAATTTTTTTGCGAGGCCCCCCTTCCCGCGAGGCCCTGTGCAACCGCACTGCTCGCACACCCCCTGAGGCGGCCCTGCCTGTACCCTTCCCCCATGCTGCTATGACGCCCGCATTTCCCCAAGGGGATCAATAAAGGAATCTTATCTTATTTTATCTTAAACACCATCTCCATACTCTTTACTCATACAATCACAAAAGTGATACCCATAAATGCAGCACCTTGCGTACAACTCATTTGCCATACTTTGCCAACTTGTCTGCCACATTGGATCTTCTGCCATTTGGATTTAGTTTTCTTTACCCTTTGTCACGTGGCAGTGAAAGGGTTAACCTTCTGTATTGTCACAGTGAAAGGGTTAACCATTTGGTAGTGTGGTAGTGAAAGTCCCTATTTTTCCCAAACTCCTCCTGGGCTGTTGCTGAATCTCATGAAACTTGCTATGTGGCATCTAACTGTATTATTTACATAATTGTTTGCCAATCTACCAGATCCTATTCAGATAAACACATGGCAAACAGGAAGTGATGTGATATTAGTGAACACACAGTGCCATTTGAATCAGACTGGAAAAATATAGCCTGTGAAGTTTTAGATTATATGGCCTCATGGTGATTGATTGATTGATTGATTGATTGATTGATTGATTGAATTTGAACAGCTTGTCATCATGATGATATTTATAATGTGTTTTCCCTTTGTGATATCTTACTAACGGCATTGATTTGTATTTTTGTTATTGATAACTTAAGTCAAACTGTATGGCCCCCAATCAAATGTCATGGTAAACAGGAAGTAATTGGTTATGTGTGAATGTGTGATGAAAGGTAGTATCACCGATGTTGATACATATGGAGTTACAGCCCCTATAGGCCTGTTGGGATTGGCAATATAAGCAACTATCATTTCTGTCAGCTACCCAGTCAAATGCTGAGCATAGAAGTAACAGCAATGTGGGGAGATTAAGCCTTGGTGGAGATCTGCGCTCTACCGGGTGCATTATTCTAGTTTTCAGTTTGTTAATAATAATAATAAAATTTCATTTTATTTGTATAGCGCTTCTCAAGAACCCGAAGTCACTTGTTCTCAAGTGGTACGAAATATAAAAAGAGGCGAGCAAAGTGCCTCTTCCACTACAATGTGAACTTCACACCATCTTACCTTGCCTTTTATTTTCCCCCAGCACTAACACCACTGGTCTGACTGTGGTTTTGGCCAAAGGGACCATGCTGCAGGTTATGCGGACAGTACACTGGATCTCCTGCCATCAAGGGTTTGATGTGCACGAATTTGACAACGACATATGTCTCATGCAGCTCTCTGCCGCTGTAGAGTTTAATGACTTTGTTGCGCCTGTCTGCCTGGCAGCGCCGGAATCCCACCTCAAAAATGGGACTGATGTCTGGATCACTGGCAGGGGGTTGATGCACGTTAACGGTGAGTGGAAAGGCCATGGAATAAATAGTTTGAACAAAATTGCAATTCTGAAATCCTCCCCATAGCAGGGTTGAGCTCAATTCAATTTATTTTCAAATTCAAATGCTGAAAAGCTTTCCATGTGACACGTTTGTCCTGTCCAAACTACTGCAAATGAGAATGAATGTTCACTTTTTATTTATTTATTGAATTACAAAAAAGAAAAGTGTCTTTCCACACATATGTTAGACTTGGAGAGGTGCGTTAGTGGGGACACTGTCCTCACTTACTGATCATGACAAAATCAGTCTTATTGAATACTATATACCTTGTGGTACCTGATATGTAATGGAGAACCCCCCCTGGTTTTATTTTAACGTATCACAATGACTCCAGGCAGTGTGCAAACTATGGAGGAGCTAGGAGGTTTTCTCCTCTGAAAACATGGTTTGTGAAATGTTGGAGGGGGTCTCTAAAATATTGATAATATGCTTTGTGCCACTATTTTTATGTGCATTTATTTTTTCTGTATTGTTACATCGTGTCATAAAGGCATTGTTAAAGTAAAAAAATAACTCCTTTCAATGATTCATGCATGGAGGTAATTCATCACCAATTCACTATAATAAAGATCCAGCTACCGACTAGTTATTCCTATCATCACCATCCAAGCTTCATGTCCTTCATTTCACTATACTGTATGTCCCTCTTCCACTCTCCACCAGTGGTGCAGTGGTGATCCCCTCGGCATGCACACAGAACAGCTCAGACCAGCATTATGATTATAATGATTATTATGTGCATAAATAGTAGGAAACATGTTTGTATAGGAAATTACTAGTTTTAGTTTAGTTTTTGTAAATATTGCCTTGAAATAGAGAAGCTGAAAAAGGTAGCAGGATGTAGCCTTCAATATATAAAGAAATTATATTGTCAACAGATATGGTGGAAAAACAAACAATGTTTTAAATGTAATTGTAGTTACATTGTAGTTACAATTTCTTTAATTGAATTAACTTAAACTAGAAAAGTAAATACAAACTAAATTAACAATGTAACTCACATTAACAATGTGACGGCCCGTTGTATGCTTAATAGGTTAAAGTTAACAGCCTCTTGTGACATTATTCCAGTGTTATCCTTTAAACAGCATCTTGTGTGTATTAATTCTGACATTATTCCAGTGTTGTCCTTACCCCCGTTGAATGCCAGCACCCACTTCAATGATAGCGTTGTAAACGCATAATCTATGTCTTAAATTATGGCTATGTGTCTAATCTGCCCGTCGCTTATCAATGACTTGTTTGCAGTCAACATTGTCGAAACGGATAGTTTTTTAATCGGTTCATTTACGTTTTATAGTATTTTGAAAAGCCCTCGTTTTCTTGAAAGTTTCGGCCTATTTATGAATCGTTTTCAAATAAACGCTAGATTATCGATAGTATATGTGTACTTATGCACGCTAGAGAAGCGATCTGAAAAATTGATTCTCTCATTTCCTGATCAGCGCGCACACACACACGCACACACACACACACACGCACGCACACACACACACACACACACACACACACACACACACACACACACACACACACACACACACACACACACACACACACACACACACACACACACACACACACACACACACACACACACACACACACACACACACACACACACACACATGGGGCAAACGCTGATATATAGGTGAAAACAGATCCGATTACCCCAAGACTGGTCAAATAGATTCCTTACCTCATATCAGATGTTCTCCAAAAAGATTATTCCAATTCCTGATTGCCATTCCAAATATCGATCGTGTTTATTGATTCAGCGCTGGGTACTGTAAATATGTATTCCACGTTGTTTTCCGGCTCTGCAATCACTTCGGTCTCTTCAGATGGCTCGCCGGAAAAGTAGAATGAGGAAACTGGACCCCCCCCCCCATCAGTCTAATCCAATGGGGTGCAGTTACACAGGGAGAGACGATAGGGGGCGGTATTTTCCCAATGGAGCTCAGAGAGAGTCTGCAGCACTAGCGTGAGGCTCGATTGATGAAATATGAATTCAAATCGCTAATAAAAAGAAAAGCGACAAACAAACGTTATATAGCGTTGCTGGCATTCAACTGGCGGCATGAACTAACGACAAAAAACGTCCGTGGCACTCAAAGTGTTAAACGGCCTTTTGTGTGTATTAATTGTGACATTATTCTAGTGTTATCATTTAACCACATAAGGATCGGACGGCCCGTATTCGCACTTTGCCCTCGTCTGTCGGCTCCGGCTGCATTTTCGCCGATCAACCAATACATTGTTGGAAAGTAGAATTTGCCGCCTTTCGATCGTGACCATGTCCGGTTGTAAACGGTCTTGAACTGACCAGTCACTGCCACCGTTGTAGCCAAGGAACGTCTGCTCCGAAAATGATCCCAGCCGGGCGCTGAGCACTGCGGAATGTGACACAAGAAGACGAAGAAGTCCTTTGTTTTGACTAGAGCGGATGGCCATTTTGGATAATCATGCTGAATATTTACCTGTACACACATTACAAAAACCTTTGTAAAACATACATTTTCCGTGGGATTTTTTTAAACTTTGGACCTGTACTACATAAGACTTCAGGCTATGAAACCATTATGTTTTCTCTATTTCATTAGCATTCAAAGCAATTTTTCTTCTTTATTGTGTAAGAAACCTCAAAAGAGATCAGACTCATGCATGTGCTATAAGTCAAAATAAAATAAAAAACGAGCTCCATTGCCCGAGAGGTTAAACAGCATTGTGGTGGCCGCTTGTCGCTCCCCAATGAATCGACAAGCGTCCACGATGCACCCGCAATTAACTATCTTACTCAGTCCCAAAGTTGTGATGTTGAATGAATTGAATGTCCAAAGTTGCTCCTCTTACGGTTTACAGGGTTTATTGTTGTCCAAAGGTAAATGATAGTGAATGAAGGGTTTAAACAGAACAGTTGTCAATTGCTTCCCAAGGTCAGATCCAACAGTGAAACAGGTAGAAAATTGTATCCTCATCGCAGGTGCACCAAGATTGCAGTGATCGTGTGAGGTTCGCCTCTCCCTGGACCTTAATTCCCTGTCTCCTCACTTCTCCAGCCCCCACCCTCGCGCTCGTTTAGCCTCGTCTGCTCTTCAGCAGCCCACACCCTTGGACTATCTGTCAGTATCTGTTTGATTGGTTCGTGCCGAACACACTCTTCTAGTTCAAGTATCAATTACCTTCACGCACCTGATGTGTATTCTAATTAGCGCCCCTGTGGGTTTTAAATACCTCGCTCTTCCCCTCAGTCCTGGTCGGGTCGTTCCGTATCATATCTCTATCACCAAACTCCTACGGGAGGTTCTCTGTCTGTAGGCTCCTACGGGAGTTTCTGTTTCTGTCTGTATGCTGTTTTATCTCCGGCGTGAGACGAGGTGCAAGCCTTGGCCACCTGTCGCTGTTTACCTGGAGGGAGACATTGTACTGCGCTCTCTAATCCTCTACGGGAGGTATTCCAGTGTTCCACTCCAGACCTCCGCGCCAGATGCGCTCAAGCCTTCGCCACCTGTCGCCGTTTGCCTGGAGGGAGACACTGTACTGCGCTCTCTAATCCTCTACGGGAGGTATTCCAGTGTTCCACTCCAGACCTCCGCGCAGCAGACGCGCACCACTCAGACCTCCGCGCCAGATGCGCTCTCCGTACCGGCGCGTACTCCAAGCAGACGCGCACCACTCAGACCTCCGCGCCAGATGCGCTCTCCGTACCGGCGCGTACTCCAAGCAGACACGCACCACTCAGACATCCGCGCCTGATGCGCTCTCCGTACCGGCGCGTACTCCAAGCAGACGCGCACCACTCAGACCTCCGCGCCAGATGCGCTCTCCGTACCGGCGCGTACTCCAAGCAGACGCGCACCACTCAGACCTCCGCGCCAGATGCGCTCTCCGTACCGGCGCGTACTCCAAGCAGACGCGCACCACTCAGACCTCCGCGCCAGATGCGCTCTCCGTACCGGCGCGTACTCCAAGCAGACGCGCACCACTCAGACCTCAATGCCAGATGCGCTCTCCGTACCGGCGCGTACTCCAAGCAGACGCGCACCACTCAGACCCCGCGCCAGATGCGCTCTCCGAGACGGCGCGCTCTCCTCCAGACGTCTAGCCTGCGCGCTCCTACTCCTCCCTGTAAGCAGCTCCAGCCCTCGCCCTGTTCCAAGGCCTTACCCTGTTTTCTCTATCCCTGTCCCCAGCCCGCCTCCGCAGGCCTTTGTCCCTGTTTCCCCTCTCTAGTCCTCCTAGTCCTCCCTGTCCAGTCCTTCTAGTCCTCCTAGTCCTCCCTGTCCCCAGCCCGCCTCCGCGGGCCTCTGTCCCTGTTTCCCCTCTCTAGTCCTCCTAGTCCTCCCTGTCCAGTCCTTCTAGTCCTCCTAGTCCTCCTTGTCCAGTCCTCCTAGTCCTCCCTGTCCAGTCCTTCTAGTCCTCCTAGTCCTCCCTGTCCCCAGCCCGCCTCCGCGGGCCTCTGTCCCTGTTTCCCCTCTCTAGTCCTCCTAGTCCTCCCTGTCCAGTCCTTCTAGTCCTCCTAGTCCTCCTTGTCCAGTCCTCCTAGTCCTCCCTGTCCAGTCCTCCTAGTCCTCCCTGTTCCTGCCTTGTCCCTTGCCCTGGCCCAGTCCGTTAGCCTTCCCTTAGCCTTCCCCTTAGCCAGCTCGCCTCTTAAAGGCACTGTGCCTATTTTCCCAAGTTCATGTTTTCCTGTAATTTGTGTTCTCCCTTAAAGGGACAGTGCCGTTTTCTGTTGTTTTCAATAAATGCCCAGTTCTTGGCTTACTCTCATACCTGTCTTGTGTTGTGCGATTGGGGTCGGTTACAAACCATAACAGTACGACCCGACCAGTCGACGACCCCAGCCAGCACAGACGGTGTATGTTGAGTTTGCTTTTTTTTTTGTTCCCTCTAGTTCCCCTGTTAGTTCCCCTGTTGACTCCCCTGTTAGCTTCCCTGTCAGCTCCCCTGTTTATCCTGTTAGTCTCCCCTGTTAGCTTCCCTGTTAGCTTCCCTGTTAGCTCCCCTGTTAGCCCTGTTAGCTTCCCTGTTAGCCCTGTTAGCTCCCCTGTTAGCTTGTTAGTCTCCCCTGTTAGCTCCCCTGTTAGCCTCTTGACTCCCCTGTTTGCTTCCCTGTTAGCCTCGTTAGCTCCCCTGCAGCTTGTTAGGCCTCTACTACCAGCATGGCCCCAGTCTGCTAGCTTAGCCCTGGCTGCTAGCACAGCCTCTATGTTAATGCAGCCCTTGCTGCTGGCATAGGCCCTGTAGCTAGCCATGCCCAGGCAGCTAACCCAGTCCCTCTGCATGGCCCCAGTCTGCTAGCTTAGCCCCGGCTGTTAGCACAGCCTCTATGTTAATGCAGCCCTTGCAGCTAGCATAGGCCCTGTAGCTAGCCATGCCCAGGCAGCTAACCCGGTCCCTCTGCATGGCCTCCACTTTTTGTGTAGCCTTCCCACTGCTAGGACTGCTCCTTCAGCTAGCAAGGTCAGTTTTCCCACTGCTAGGACTGCCCTTTCAGCTAGCAAGGTCAGTTTTCTCCCACTGCTAGGACTGCCCTTTCAGCTAGCAAGGTCAGTTTTCTCCCACTGCTAGGACTGCCCCTTCAGCTAGCAAGGTCAGTTTTTTCCCACTGCTAGGACTGCCCTTTCAGCTAGCAAGGTCAGTTTTCCCACTGCTAGGACTGCCCTTTCAGCTAGCAAGGTCAGTTTTCCCACTGCTAGGACTGCCCTTTCAGCTAGCAAGGTCAGTTTTCTCCCACTGCTAGGACTGCCCTTTCAGCTAGCAAGGTCAGTTTTTTCCCACCGCTAGGACTGCCCTTTCAGCTAGCAAGGTCAGTTTTCCCACTGCTAGGACTGCCCTTTCAGCTAGCAAGGTCAGTTTTCTCCCACTGCTAGGACTGCCCTTTCAGCTAGCAAGGTCAGTTTGCCCCACTGCTAGGACTGCCCCTTCAGCTAGCAAGGTCAGTTTTCCCACTGCTAGGAATGCCCTTTCAGCTAGCAAGGTCAGTTTTCTCTCACTGCTAGGACTGCCCCTTCAGCTAGCAAGGTCAGTTTTCCCCACTGCTAGGACTGCCCCTTCAGCTAGCAAGGTCAGTTCCCCACAGCTAGGACTGTCCTTCCAGCTAGCTTGTTCTCTCATGCTGGTCCAGCCCTGTCTGCCAGCCTAGCTCCGGCAGCTAGCGCAGCCTCTATGTTAATGTAGCAGTACAGCTAGCATAGGCCCTGTAGCTATCAGTGCCCTGGCAGCTACCATTTCCCTCTGCTAGCCCCTTCCCTGTTCCCCTCTCCAGTGCCCCTGTTCCAGCCCTGTCTGCTAGCCTAGCTCCGGCAGCTAGCACAGCCTCTATGTTAATGTAGCAGTACAGCTAGCATAGGCCCTGTAGCTATCAGTGCCCTGGCAGCTACCCTTTCCCTCTGCTAGCCCCTTCCCGGTGCTCCTCATAGTTACCCCTCAGCTCCTCTAGTTACCCCTCAGCTCCTCTAGTTACCCCTTCGGCTACCCTAGTTACCCCTCTGCTACCCTGGTTACCCCTCAGCTACCCTGTTCCTTGCTAGCCCCACTTTTGTTGTAGCTTCCCCTGCTAGCATGGCCCAGTACTCTTTGTTTGTTGCCTTGTTTTTTCCCCTGCCCCTCTGTCTGTGTTTTTGGGTCGCCCGGTGGCTCCCGTGGAGGGGGGAGTACTGTGAGGTTCGCCTCTCCCTGGACCTTAATTCCCTGTCTCCTCACTTCTCCAGCCCCCACCCTCGTGCTCGTTTAGCCTCGTCTGCTCTTCAGCAGCCCACACCCTTGGACTATCTGTCAGTATCTGTTTGATTGGTTCGTGCCGAACACACTCTTCTAGTTCAAGTATCAATTACCTTCACGCACCTGATGTGTATTCTAATTAGCGCCCCTGTGGGTTTTAAATACCTCGCTCTTCCCCTCAGTCCTGGTCGGGTCGTTCCGTATCATATCTCTATCACCAAACTCCTACGGGAGGTTCTCTGTCTGTAGGCTCCTACGGGAGTTTCTGTTTCTGTCTGTATGCTGTTTTATCTCCGGCGTGAGACGAGGTGCAAGCCTTGGCCACCTGTCGCTGTTTGCCTGGAGGGAGACATTGTACTGCGCTCTCTAATCCTCTACGGGAGGTATTCCAGTGTTCCACTCCAGACCTCCGCGCCAGATGCGCTCAAGCCTTCGCCACCTGTCGCCGTTTGCCTGGAGGGAGACACTGTACTGCGCTCTCCAATCCTCTACGGGAGGTATTCCAGTGTTCCACTCCAGACCTCCGCGCAGCAGACGCGCACCACTCAGACCTCCGCGCCAGATGCGCTCTCCGTACCGGCACGTACTCCAAGCAGACGCGCACCACTCAGACCTCCGCGCCAGATGCGCTCTCCGTACCGGCGCGTACTCCAAGCAGACGCGCACCACTCAGACCTCCGCGCCTGATACGCTCTCCGTACCGGCGCGTACTCCAAGCAGACGCGCACCACTCAGACCTCCGCGCCAGATGCGCTCTCCGTACCGGCGCGTACTCCAAGCAGACGCGCACCACTCAGACCTCCGCGCCAGATGCGCTCTCCGTACCGGCGCGTACTCCAAGCAGACACGCACCACTCAGACCTCCGCGCCAGATGCGCTCTCCGTACCGGCGCGTACTCCAAGCAGATGCGCACCACTCAGACCTCCGCGCCATATGCGCTCTCCGTACCGGCGCGTACTCCAAGCAGACGCGCACCACTCAGACCCCGCGCCAGATGCGCTCTCCGAGCCGGCGCGCTCTCCTCCAGACGTCTAGCCTGCGCGCTCCTACTCCTCCCTGTAAGCAGCTCCAGCCCTCGCCCTGTTCCAAGGCCTTACCCTGTTTTCTCTATCCCTGTCCCCAGCCCGCCTCCGCGGGCCTTTGTCCCTGTTTCCCCTCTCTAGTCCTCCTAGTCCTCCCTGTCCAGTCCTTCTAGTCCTCCTAGTCCTCCTTGTCCAGTCCTCCTAGTCCTCCCTGTCCAGTCCTCCTAGTCCTCCCTGTTCCTGCCTTGTCCCTTGCCCTGGCCCAGTTCGTTAGCCTTCCCTTAGCCTTCCCCTTAGCCAGCTCGCCTCTTAAAGGCACTGTGCCTATTTTCCCAAGTTCATGTTTTCCTGTAATTTGTGTTCTCCCTTAAAGGGACAGTGCCGTTTTCTGTTGTTTTCAATAAATGCCCAGTTCTTGGCTTACTCTCATACCTGTCTTGTGTTGTGCGATTGGGGTCGGTTACAAACCATAACAGATCGCCTTGGCTATTTATATGAGTGGGCTGTAATGGGTGGTGAGCCCTCTAGTGTCCAAACATAAATAAGACAGTCTAAACAGTGCATAGTTCTAATATATAATATAATATATAGATAATAATAATACTAATAATAATAATAATAATAATAATCTATAACAAAAACACTCATTTGGCCTTATACCGGCCCCTAATTGTGCCTACACAATTACAAAACAAATAACATGGTCGGTGAGTGTTCATTATAGCTGGCAATCCTCAATAATAATCTATTTCAAATCATAGTTCTAAACACGAAGACGCTTGACTGGGTCCTGGTTTTCGCTTGTTGTCCCTGTGCATGGGAAGAACAAATTAATTAGTCATTCAAATAACAGTCAAGGTAACTCAATGATAATATTCAAAGTTTTTTTTTTTTTTTTTTAACAAACAGCCATATAGCTCTGATAGGCTTATAGCCAATGTATATTCAAAGTTCAACAGAGCCCTATAGCTCTGATAGCATACAGCCAATGTCCACTGGTTGTGACTCTCCATCGGGGTCGTCAGGACTTTCTGCGGTAAGTCGGTCGGGAGGTTTCAGCCATTCTTCACCAGGTTTCCTTTACGCCGTCGTCTTTTGTAGTTTCTCCTTTTGGAAACTGGCATATTCAAAAGTGTTTGGCCATCACCGGCCCCGGTAACACCATGGCTTCCATGGGCTTCACTTGATAAGCTTGTTTCTTCACAGCGTTGAACAGCTGCACCACCCCCCTGGTAGCAATTCTCTCTAGATTTCGTTCCATCCCTCTGTCTTTGACCAGGTCAGGTTTGTCTCTACACATCATCTCCCAGGTCCGCTTCTTGTCAACCTGTTTCTTTTTCTCCTTCAGCTTGTCCAGCTGTTTGTTCTTCAGTAGGATGGAGGGTTTACTCTCTGGGGTCTTCTTTCCCAGGATCTTAGCCATGGCTTCCGCCCATCCAGCGTTTTGGTTCCCCTCCTCTCCTTCCTCTCCTCCGTCTTCATCCTCTGCCTCTGCCCCATCATCAGCTTCCTTGTCTTCTCCATCATCTGATGCTAGGTTGCTGCTTCCGCTTGTTTGGTGTAGATCAGTGTGAGACTGAGGGGCTTGAGTATGAGAGGTTGTTGGCAGCACATGCCGGCTTCGACCAGCAGGGGCAGCACATCTTATTTTAGCAGTATGGCTTGGCCACTGGTCCACCTCTTCTACTCCATTGTCTTCCTTTTCTTTATCACTGTCCTCCTTGCTGTCCTCCTCTTCATCACTGTCCTCTTCCTCACTGTCCTTCTCCTCTGGCTCATTCGGAGGAACTGTCTGAGGAACAATCCACTCCTTGGAGGGAACGTGAGGCGCGCCCCCGCTTTGTCGTCCTCTTCTTCCTCATCATCGACGTCATCATCGATGCCGTCTTCTTCCTCACCATTGTCATCTGGTTCATTCGGAGGAACTGTCTGAGGAACAATCCACTCCTTGGAGGGAACGTGAGGCGCGCCCGCTTTGTCGTCCTCTTCTTCCTCATCATCGACGCCGTCTTCTTCCTCACCATTGTCATCTGGTTCATTCGGAGGAAGTCTCTGGGTAGGACTCAGCAGGTCGCCTTCAACCGTCCACTCCTTGGAGGGAACATGAGTGGGGGTCGACTCGTCCTCCTCATCATCATCGCTGTATTTTCCTCTGGACTCTGACCATGGCTTGCAAAGTTCCAGGGAGGCTTTATGTATTTATTTGTGCTCGCACACCTTGGAGCTGAAATCAACACAGTGATTAGTAAAAACATCATCAGCACCATTGTTGTGATATTCATTGGCCGGTTCAATGACTCTTATCGATGATGCTTGCTTGGCTTGTCTGTTTTCCAATTCCAATGTTTCATATTTCAAATACCTTTGTTGTTTCTCAAGCTCTTGTTCTTTCTTTGAATTGGCAAGGGCAGTCTCATATTCCAAATCAAGCTCTTGCTTTTTATTTAAATTGGCAAGGGCAGTCTCATATTCCAAATGTCTTTGTTGTTTCTCAAGCTCTTGCTTTTTATTTAAATTGGCAAGGCGTACCATTAAGCCTGCCTTTTCAGCTTTAGCCTTTCTAATCATAGAGGCTATTTTACTACCTCCATGACTGGTTGGCCTCATCTTGGCTTCAGACATGTTATTTATTCTTTTTATTTATCCTTTGTAGTTTGAATGTTGCATTCACTTGGTGTGACGTCAGAGCCTTCAAAAGTGGGTTTCCTTTCCTTTCTGCTTAGTATATTATGCAGTAATGTAGTATAGCTTTAGTTTTGCCACACATCTACAATGTCCAAGAGAACAATTTAGTTTCCACACGTTCAGTGACGACACTAATTACGATGGCTCCACTTCTAAACGATACGGCACACAGTCAGTTCCTTATCCACAATATCGCAACTCAATTAGGTTGCCAATGTGCCGACGTTATTTCGTTTCCACACGTCGAGAGTGACTTTAATTGCAATACCTCAATGCTCCGTTCCGTAGTCCACTGCTGTATCCGAATTAAATCAGTCCATTGCACCATTTAGTTTCCACACGTCCAGACATTAATTGCGATGGTATACTTAATTCTAATACGGCACATAGTCCGTTCCATGATCCATTCCACAGTATCGCAATTCAATTAGTCTGACGCTGTCTATTTTTTCCACACGTCGAGAGTGACTGACAACATTAATTGCAATGGTTCCAAATATTACGGCGTCCAATACGTCCATAATCCACAGCATCACAATTAATCAATTTGTCAGTCTACGTTATAATACTCAACAGCGTTCGCACGGAAGCGTAACAAAGTAGCAATGTCCCGAGTCATGTTTCATTCATAAATGCAGCAGCGTCCAAACAATTTTATCTTCACAGAAGGCTGGTTCAGCTCTTCACGCTACTATCAATTCCTTTATCCAGGTCTTCTACAACAGAGGTTTCTACAACAGAGGTCTTCAACAACAGAGGTTGTTACGAAGGATCAGATTGAACCGAATATATATATTTACTACTTGATATATATTGCATAATATTTGTATATCGTCTGATATCCCTTGTGTATTCTTTGTACATATACACGGAATATCCCTTTTACCTAGTACAGACCATAATATTTCGTTCTCCTATTGGAAGCGATCCACTAGGCGCCACTGCCATACCCCCAAGGTCTAGTTCAAAGTCACCGCCAAGGCTTGCCTGGACATGCCCAGTTCTGCGCAAGAATACGAGACAGGAATAAGGCTGGTACTAGATTATTCACCGTACGTATAAATACGTCGCAGGTGGATACAGCAGCACTTAGCCTAAAGTCAAGTTAACCTAGAAACGTGTTACCCTAAAACGTTAAAGCCTTCATCACGAGTCAACGACCAAGTGAAGTGAGCAACCGTGCGTCTAAATAGAGCACTTATAACCGCGTGCGAATAGGATAGTAAAGTGTCAGAGCTTAGTGGAATAACGTCAAGTTCGACCTAGTTAATGTGAAGTACCGCGCACCGGAGAATCTACACCGGTGAATGCAGAGCCCTTTCCGACTGGATTATTGTTTTGGTCCTGTGGCTGTTGGAGCGGAGGAGAATCGTCTACACCCACTACTGTGTGGGATTTACCCGTGAGGAACATCACTCGAGCCCGTCTCTAGGAGAGGCTGGCGGGCTTTCACCTATGCTGCACGCATACTTGGATTACAGCTGCTGCTTTCGTCTGCCGATCAAGGGAGTAATGTACCGACTCCCGTAGCTGGAGCTTATTGATTCCCCGTTGATCCAGAGTTTGCATTCGAACATTTCCTCCCCCTGCTGGCCTACAACCGGAGGGACCCTACTAGTATCTCCCGCTGCCCTACTAGTGTACCATAGATATAATTCCTATTGATACAGGTGGTATTTATTATCTCCTGCGTACTATTCTAATGGACTTACGCTCTTGACTTACTCACGCACATTCTTCGCCTTACAAGCGCAATTCATAGTTATCATTCTGTAACCTACCGTTGCTATAATAATAAATATTACTCTAACCAAGATTTGTTGTGGAACCGTGTCATTGTGGAGGTGTTCATATCATATACCTGTGTACTGTATGGCCAGTAGTAATGTACATAAGACAGTAGTGGTTTAATGATACCATA
This sequence comes from Notolepis coatsorum, assembly GCF_963971535.1. Taxonomy (NCBI): domain Eukaryota; kingdom Metazoa; phylum Chordata; class Actinopteri; order Aulopiformes; family Paralepididae; genus Notolepis; species Notolepis coatsorum. Next base: position 67,777,267 of record NC_140177.1, on the reverse strand, counting down.
CTTATTAATACAGTCAGGGAATTGTACCCCTCAGTTACAATTGGTCCTTCGAGCCGGATGGTAATTAGCGTAATATTAATATAATATTAATATTAACATGGCCGATGATGAACACTCCACAAACGGTTCTCCTAAGCTAGATCGCCCGGAGCGCAGACGTCAGCCACCTCCCTATCTAGAGGCATACGCTGTCAGTCTAATACCTAGCTTTATAAAGAAGTTAAATACGGATAAAATAAATAAAGCGGATAGTCAAAGTATGTCAAACCCTACCGACCAGGCGACCCCGCCAGTAGAGACCCTAGTGGGTTCTAACGTAACTGACCAAGCTCACGGGGGGGACCAGGAGGGACCTGACATGACTTTACCCCCCGCCGACGCCAACGAGGTAGTCCCCGGAGAGCTCCAGGATAAAGAAAGCGCTCCAGGGACGGAACCCGACCCACTACCAGAAGAGACGCACACCCAGGAGATGGACCTCCTCGGAGCGCGACAGGAGAACGGATCTCCAACGAGCACTGCCAGAAGCCGATCACCTCCGCCTGTGTCTTCCCCCAGCGAAGCAGACAAGATGCTGGCGCAGGCACTCATCGCCACCCTGGCAGCCTCCACCGAACGCGATCGACTTCAGGGTGAACGCGATCGACTCCAAGCGCAACAGACGAGCGAGCGCGAACAAGCTGCAGACGAACGAGAGCGCCTTCACGCGCAACTCCAAGCGCAAGCCCTCAGTGAACGCGAACATTCTGCAACCGAGCGATTCACCGTACGTATAAATACGTCGCAGGTGGATACAGCAGCACTTAGCCTAAAGTCAAGTTAACCTAGAAACGTGTTACCCTAAAACGTTAAAGCCTTCATCACGAGTCAACGACCAAGTGAAGTGAGCAACCGTGCGTCTAAATAGAGCACTTATAACCGTGTGCGAATAGGATAGTAAAGTGTCAGAGCTTAGTGGAATAACGTCAAGTTCGACCTAGTTAATGTGAAGTACCGCGCACCGGAGAATCTACACCGGTGAATGCAGAGCCCTTTCCGACTGGATTATTGTTTTGGTCCTGTGGCTGTTGGAGTGGAGGAGAATCGTCTACACCCACTACTGTGTGGGATTTACCCGTGAGGAACATCACTCGAGCCCGTCTCTAGGAGAGGCTGGCGGGCTTTCACCTATGCTGCACGCATACTTGGATTACAGCTGCTGCTTTCGTCTGCCGATCAAGGGAGTAATGTACCGACTCCCGTAGCTGGAGCTTATTGATTCCCCGTTGATCCAGAGTTTGCATTCGAACATTTCCTCCCCCTGCTGGCCTACAACCGGAGGGACCCTACTAGTATCTCCCGCTGCCCTACTAGTGTACCATAGATATAATTCCTATTGATACAGGTGGTATTTATTATCTCCTGCGTACTATTCTAATGGACTTACGCTCTTGACTTACTCACGCACATTCTTCGCCTTACAAGCGCAATTCATAGTTATCATTCTGTAACCTACCGTTGCTATAATAATAAATATTACTCTAACCAAGATTTGTTGTGGAACCGTGTCATTGTGGAGGTGTTCATATCATATACCTGTGTACTGTATGGCCAGTAGTAATGTACATAAGACAGTAGTGGTTTAATGATACCATACTTATTAATACAGTCAGGGAATTGTACCCCTCAGTTACAATTGGTCCTTCGAGCCGGATGGTAATTAGCGTAATATTAATATAATATTAATATTAACATGGCCGATGATGAACACTCCACAAACGGTTCTCCTAAGCTAGATCGCCCGGAGCGCAGACGTCAGCCACCTCCCTATCTAGAGGCATACGCTGTCAGTCTAATACCTAGCTTTATAAACAAGTTAAATACGGATAAAATAAATAAAGCGGATAGTCAAAGTATGTCAAACCCTACCGACCAGGCGACCCCGCCAGTAGAGACCCTAGTGGGTTCTAACGTAACTGACCAAGCTCACAGGGGGGACCAGGAGGGACCTGACATGACTTTACCCCCCGCCAACGCCAACGAGGTAGTCCCCGGAGAGCTCCAGGATAAAGAAAGCGCTCCAGGGACGGAACCCGACCCACTACCAGAAGAGACGCACACCCAGGAGATGGACCTCCTCGGAGCGCGACAGGAGAACGGATCTCCAACGAGCACTGCCAGAAGCCGATCACCTCCGCCTGTGTCTTCCCCCAGCGAAGCAGACAAGATGCTGGCGCAGGCACTCATCGCCACCCTGGCAGCCTCCACCGAACGCGATCGACTTCAGGGTGAACGCGATCGACTCCAAGCGCAACAGACGAGCGAGCGCGAACAAGCTGCAGACGAACGAGAGCGCCTTCACGCGCAACTCCAAGCGCAAGCCCTCAGTGAACGCGAACATTCTGCAACCGAGCGATTCACCGTACGTATAAATACGTCGCAGGTGGATACAGCAGCACTTAGCCTAAAGTCAAGTTAACCTAGAAACGTGTTACCCTAAAACGTTAAAGCCTTCATCACGAGTCAACGACCAAGTGAAGTGAGCAACCGTGCGTCTAAATAGAGCACTTATAACCGCGTGCGAATAGGATAGTAAAGTGTCAGAGCTTAGTGGAATAACGTCAAGTTCGACCTAGTTAATGTGAAGTACCGCGCACCGGAGAATCTACACCGGTGAATGCAGAGCCCTTTCCGACTGGATTATTGTTTTGGTCCTGTGGCTGTTGGAGCGGAGGAGAATCGTCTACACCCACTACTGTGTGGGATTTACCCGTGAGGAACATCACTCAAGCCCGTCTCTAGGAGAGGCTGGCGGGCTTTCACCTATGCTGCACGCATACTTGGATTACAGCTGCTGCTTTCGTCTGCCGATCAAGGGAGTAATGTACCGACTCCCGTAGCTGGAGCTTATTGATTCCCCGTTGATCCAGAGTTTGCATTCGAACATTTCCTCCCCCTGCTGGCCTACAACCGGAGGGACCCTACTAGTATCTCCCGCTGCCCTACTAGTGTACCATAGATATAATTCCTATTGATACAGGTGGTATTTATTATCTCCTGCGTACTATTCTAATGGACTTACGCTCTTGACTTACTCACGCACATTCTTCGCCTTACAAGCGCAATTCATAGTTATCATTCTGTAACCTACCGTTGCTATAATAATAAATATTACTCTAACCAAGATTTGTTGTGGAACCGTGTCATTGTGGAGGTGTTCATATCATATACCTGTGTACTGTATGGCCAGTAGTAATGTACATAAGACAGTAGTGGTTTAATGATACCATACTTATTAATACAGTCAGGGAATTGTACCCCTCAGTTACAATTGGTCCTTCGAGCCGGATGGTAATTAGCGTAATATTAATATAATATTAATATTAACATGGCCGATGATGAACACTCCACAAACGGTTCTCCTAAGCTAGATCGCCCGGAGCGCAGACGTCAGCCACCTCCCTATCTAGAGGCATACGCTGTCAGTCTAATACCTAGCTTTATAAAGAAGTTAAATACGGATAAAATAAATAAAGCGGATAGTCAAAGTATGTCAAACCCTACCGACCAGGAGACCCCGCCAGTAGAGACCCTAGTGGGTTCTAACGTAACTGACCAAGCTCACGGGGGGGACCAGGAGGGACCTGACATGACTTTACCCCCCGCCGACGCCAACGAGGTAGTCCCCGGAGAGCTCCAGGATAAAGAAAGCGCTCCAGGGACGGAACCCGACCCACTACCAGAAGAGACGCACACCCAGGAGATGGACCTCCTCGGAGCGCGACAGGAGAACGGATCTCCAACGAGCACTGCCAGAAGCCGATCACCTCCGCCTGTGTCTTCCCCCAGCGAAGCAGACAAGATGCTGGCGCAGGCACTCATCGCCACCCTGGCAGCCTCCACCGAACGCGATCGACTTCAGGGTGAACGCGATCGACTCCAAGCGCAACAGACGAGCGAGCGCGAACAAGCTGCAGACGAACGAGGGCGCCTTCACGCGCAACTCCAAGCGCAAGCCCTCAGTGAACGCGAACATTCTGCAACCGAGCGAGAGCGCTTCCAGGCGCAACAAAGGAGTGAAGACGACCGCATAAGACTGGAGACCAGACGCCTTCAGACGGAAGAGAACATTGAAAGAAGCCGCGCCGATGCACAGTGCGCCGCCGCCAATGCACAGCGCGACGCCGCCCATGCCAGCACCAATGCACAGTGCGCCGCCGCCAATGCACAGCGCGACGCCGCCCATGCCAGCGCCAATGCGCAGCGCGACGCCGCCAATGCCCAGCGCGAAGCAGTGCGCGAAGCCGCCCATGCCCAGCGCGAGGCAGAGCGCGACCGGCTGCAGGCGCAGCTGATGGACAAATTGATTGCCATGGCGACACCCCCTCACTCCGCACGGAGCTCCCGGAGATCGTCACGACAAGGGTCTAGGACACATTCCCCTACCCGACCAAGCGACCCGGGACCCCGCCAACAGGAGGATCCTGTCCACATCTCCGAACCCCCTCCCCGGCCGGTCCATACGAGACCCAGCAACCGGGAAGAACCGGACCACGCCGAGAGACTGAACAGAAGACTCCAGGACCTAGCAGAGGAAGAGGAAGAGGAGGAATGTCAAGCCGACCAGCAGCAACGTACTCTGGACCAGGAGGCCCAGTACAGCCCCGACCAGCAGCAACGTACTCTGGACCAGGAAGCCCAGTACAGCTCAGACGTCAGCCCCGAGGCACTGCGCTACAAACCCCCGACTCAACTCACGGGTGAGTTTGACGCACCGCCAGCCCCGAGGAACAGCACCTGGGTACCCGACCTTCGGTACCCACCAAGTACCAGCCCAAGACGACACGCACAGGGAGACTCGCCCATGAGGCCTCTCCCCCAACGCTCACCGATGTGCCAGCCATCCATGGCATCGTACCTTGGCACACCGACGTTCCCGGACTTCACACACGAGAACAGAGCACAGTACACAGAGCTACGGATGTGCTTAGAGACAATGATGTCCGATGTACCGGATGAAACGTACAAGTATGCTATCCTACTCAAGCACCTGAAGGTGCCCAGAGCGCACAATATAGCGCTGGCATATTCCAACTCTACTACCCCATACACCGCGGCTCTAGTAGCCCTCGACCAACGTTATGGACGCATATGGGACTACGTGATACAGGAGATAAGAGACATTGACCGTCTCCCCCCAGCCAGAGACAACAGAGCATTGGATGACCTCTCTATCAAGGTACAGTCCCTGGTAGGGATGCTGGGGTCCCAAAAGGAAAAAGGGATATACGAACTGTACGCTAACTCTAATGTAGAGAGAATATTAGAGAAGCTCCCTCCCGCCCGACAAGAGCGTTTTCGGTGGCAGAGAGACCACCGTGACCCCAACGGCCCAGAGGCATCCCTCCTAGACCTGTCTGAGTTCCTCGCCAGGGAGGTCAGCAGCTTACGACTGGACACGTTCGTATGGAGTGGACCAAGCCCAAGACTAGGACCTCTGGGATCAACTGATAACCGCCGGTCGGTGACCGTTATGCACCAAGCCGAATCAGTACCGCAGCACAAGAACCACAACACCCCCTCGACGAAAGAGGAGTGGAAGATTGAATGCCAGTACTGTGAAGGGGAACATCGGCTGTATCAATGCGACACTTTCGGGAAGCTGACCACGGACGAGGTGAGTCAGTGGATCAAGGACCACCGCCGCTGCTTCCGCTGCGCGCGCAGCCATATGGCAGCTGAGTGCCGTTTGAAGAAGAAGTGCGGCAGGTGCGGCGGCACCCACTTGGAGGTCCTGCATGACATCAACAAGCGTCCGCCAGGACAACAAAGTGGGCCCGTCACGGTAATGTACCAGGCCGAGGCGGTGGCACCAGTACCAAAGATCCACCAGACCGCTCCCTACTGTCCCGACTGCTACAGCAGACACTGGGAGTCACGGTGCTACTCGGACGACCGCGAGTCGGCACCACCCCAGACGATCCAAAGCAACCGACCAACAGGAGTGCTCCACATTGACCAGCATAGCGGGACCCCCCGAGTGCTCATCAAAGTGGTCAGAGTGCTCCTGAGCTACGAGGACAAGGTCCTGGACACTTACGCCGTCCTGGACGATGGGTCTGAAAAGACTCTCCTCCTCGCTTCCGCCGCAGCCCAGTTGGGCCTGCGGGGTGCCAAAGGTACCATGACCATACGCACCATCAGAAGGGACCAGAAGACCATAAAAGGTGAAAAGGTCTCCTTCAAGATAGCAGCGGTGGACCAGCCCGAGAAGCAGTATAGTATAACCAACGTCTTCACCAGCCACGACATAGGCCTATCACAGTACACCTACCCCATCCCACAGCTGATGGCCAAGTATGTGCACCTACGTCAACTACCTATACCGCTTATCGACGGCGCCACACCGACCCTGCTCATCGGCTCCGACCACGCGGACCTCATTCTCCCAATTGAGGCGGCCCACATCGGACCCAAAGGATGCCCAGTCGCGGTTCAGACCCGACTGGGGTGGACGCTCCAGGGCCCCCTCTACGGACTTGACAGTCAACCCACGTCTACACGCTGCCTACACACAAAGGCGAGCGACACCGGCCACTCCCTCGTACAGCCCGTTGAGAGGCTATTGACATTAAGCGAGAGGCCTGTGAGAGAACCGTGGGCACAAGAGGGAGTTCGGAACTCCACCCCCCTCAGCTGCGCTTCAGACGTAGCTGACCTCGAACCCAGCACCCCGAGCGACTCCTTGACGGGGCGGCCGGAACCGGCCCCTCCTCAGACGGGGTACAGAGCAAACAAGAGAAACAGACGGAGGAGGAGGAGGCACAGCCAAGCACAGATCAAAGCAGTCTCAGGCCCGCTTCCTCCTAAGCCCCCCTTCATCCCGTCCAGTCATCATGATCATAGACCAGTCACTACCCCGAGCTGCGTGGCCGGCCGGCCGCGTAAGCAAAGTGATCACTGGTGCCGACGGAAAGGTCAGAGCGGCAGAAGTGCTCGGCCAGAGGCGGACATACACCCGACCCGTGGCGAGGCTGATAGAGTTGCCAAGGCTCCCCAACTTGCTTAATGACGACCATGACCCACTGACTTTGTGAACTGCCCTACCCTCACAACGGACATTGAGTAGTGGACAGTGCGGTTAATCTGTCCCTGCTTATCTAATTAGGTGGGACTAATTAGGAGGCGGCTGTTACGAAGGATCAGATTAAACCGAATATATATATTTACTACTTGATATATATTGCATAATATTTGTATATCGTCTGATATCCCTTGTGTATTCTTTGTACATATACACGGAATATCCCTTTTACCTAGTACAGACCATAATATTTCGTTCTCCTATTGGAAGCGATCCACTAGGCGCCACTGCCATACCCCCAAGGTCTAGTTCAAAGTCACCGCCAAGGCTTGCCTGGACATGCCCGGTTCTGCGCAAGAATACGAGACAGGAATAAGGCTGGTACTAGATTATTCACCGTACGTATAAATACGTCGCAGGTGGATACAGCAGCACTTAGCCTAAAGTCAAGTTAACCTAGAAACGTGTTACCCTAAAACGTTAAAGCCTTCATCACGAGTCAACGACCAAGTGAAGTGAGCAACCGTGCGTCTAAATAGAGCACTTATAACCGCGTGCGAATAGGATAGTAAAGTGTCAGAGCTTAGTGGAATAACGTCAAGTTCGACCTAGTTAATGTGAAGTACCGCGCACCGGAGAATCTACACCGGTGAATGCAGAGCCCTTTCCGACTGGATTATTGTTTTGGTCCTGTGGCTGTTGGAGCGGAGGAGAATCGTCTACACCCACTACTGTGTGGGATTTACCCGTGAGGAACATCACTCGAGCCCGTCTCTAGGAGAGGCTGGCGGGCTTTCACCTATGCTGCACGCATACTTGGATTACAGCTGCTGCTTTCGTCTGCCGATCAAGGGAGTAATGTACCGACTCCCGTAGCTGGAGCTTATTGATTCCCCGTTGATCCAGAGTTTGCATTCGAACATTTCCTCCCCCTGCTGGCCTACAACCGGAGGGACCCTACTAGTATCTCCCGCTGCCCTACTAGTGTACCATAGATATAATTCCTATTGATACAGGTGGTATTTATTATCTCCTGCGTACTATTCTAATGGACTTACGCTCTTGACTTACTCACGCACATTCTTCGCCTTACAAGCGCAATTCATAGTTATCATTCTGTAACCTACCGTTGCTATAATAATAAATATTACTCTAACCAAGATTTGTTGTGGAACCGTGTCATTGTGGAGGTGTTCATATCATATACCTGTGTACTGTATGGCCAGTAGTAATGTACATAAGACAGTAGTGGTTTAATGATACCATACTTATTAATACAGTCAGGGAATTGTACCCCTCAGTTACAGAGGTGTTATTCATAAATATTCTTACCTCTGGAGTCCTTTTGGTGAGGGAGCTTGTCCTACTTTATACTCACACATGTCCTTCTTTCGTGAGGAGTTTTCCAGCTTTGTACTCACTCAGCACATGAGGTAATTTTTCTACTTTGTGGTGGCCGCTTGTCGCTCCCCAATGAATCGACAAGCGTCCACGATGCACCCGCAATTAACTATCTTACTCAGTCCCAAAGTTGTGATGTTGAATTAATTGAATGTCCAAAGTTGCTCCTCTTACGGTTTACAGGGTTTATTGTTGTCCAATGGTAGTGAATGAAGGGTTTAAACAGAACAGTTGTCAATTGATCCCCAAGGTCAGATCCAACAGTGAAACAGGTAGAAAGTTGTATCCTCATCGCAGGTGCACCAAGATTGCAGTGATCACCTTGGCTATTTATATGAGTGGGCTGTAATGGGTGGTGAGCCCTCTAGTGTCCAAACATAAATAAGACAGTCTAAACAGTGCATAGTTCTAATATATAATATAATATATAGATAATAATAATACTAATAATAATAATAATAATAATAATAATAATAATAATAATAATCTATAACAAAAACACTCATTTGGCCTTTACAAGCATCTTGTGTGTATTAATTATTCCACCACTGCTGCTCATGTTGGGGAGGGGAAGGACCAAGTAAACAGAAGGTTTTCCTTCTCCTATATTAAACTCCTTTGTGTAAACTATTTTGTATCTCTCCTATTAGATTCCTGGGTGTTCCCTGAGGACCTGATGGAAGTGCAGGTTCCAGTGGTGGGGAACAAACAGTGCAAATGCTCCTATGGTTCAGGCATCACCGAGAACATGCTCTGTGCTGGTTTACTTGATGAAGGAGGGAAGGACTCTTGTCAGGTAGCATCTGCTTGATCAAAGCCATTATCAATCTCAGTTGCAAATGTACATTTTTGTTCAAATGAATATACAAACGATAAAAAAAAAGCATCTCACGTTTTTTCTGAATGTATGTAAATTTTTCTTAATGTAGGCTATGTACATTTAAAAAAGCTGTGCCAATAAAATAATCTGAATCTCAATCTGAATATAAAGCCTTCTGACCTGCTGGGATGTGGGTATTTATGTTGTTAAAGGTGACATATTGTGAAAAACACACTTTTCAGTGCTTGTGCACATACTGTACGGGTCTCTGATGGTCCTACTTAACCTGTTCCCCCCGTGCGGTCCATCGGCGGACCGCAAATGACATCTGGTCATAAATCAATATTTTGTGTTGTTTTTTGTGTTATTTTTTGTGTTATTTTGTGCGATTTTTATTTCAAACGTATTCAAGTATTAACATGAACATGTCACAACAGCATGTAGAATGTATATTATCATCAATACGTTAGTTTAGCAATAGGTTAAAAGTGTCATTAGATAGATTTAACTTTTCGATTTGGTAAAGTCTATTCCGAGAGGGCGACCATTTTGGATATTTTGAACCATGGGAATTTTAGTCTTTTTGCTGCCATTTTGTAGCAGAGTTCCACAGATATCGTTCCTGGAAGATTTTATGGGGTTCAAGGTTCAGAGTTCTGTATGAATTATTTCAATAACTGTTAATATTCGGGATAATAAGCCACAAAAGGTAACGTTTTTGACAAATATTGAAAGGCTTTCAAGTTTCTCTTCCCTATTGTTAACATGTAGGAACAATTAGATCTGAAATTAGTTTCAAAACGGTTGCACTGTGGGGAAAATAAAAAAGTACAGTAGATTTAATTATCTGTTCTTATGCACGTCTGGTGATACTAAATCCAAATTGAACTCGGGCATTTGAAAGATAATATATGTATATATATAAATGTGCGAATTGGCTATAATAAGGTAATTTATAAGCCTCCTATTGTTACGGTTAGGTGGTGGTGTGGACCCAAAATGCAGAACAGGACGAGAAGAGAGAGACAGGCAGGACACGACAGGGTGTAGTTCAACGAAAAGGCTTTACTTGTATTTCACAAGGCAGCAATCAAGTACACAGAGACAGGTTAACAGGATACAGGAAACACAGGCAACGAACCGACAGGGGAGTAACAGGGAAGCACAGCATATATAGGGAGACTAATTAACAACAAGACACACATGGGCAGAGACACAAGCTGACAAACAAAGTGACACCAAATACATGACAGGACTGAATAACAATACATACACATACAAGAGACAACACACTAGACCAGACCAGGAAACAGAGTAGGCAACATGAACAACATGACAGAGATTACATTAAAGATTAAGGACAGGCGGCGGTTAGGTGGCCGAGCGGAGATTGCGTTCGTCACCAACCCCGGAGCTGTGAGCTGGATTCGCCTGTTCGAATCCAGCTCACAGCTCCGGGGTTGTCACCAGCTTGGCTGGCCGTCTGCACTAATACAATTGGCTGTATTAGAGGGTGGGAGAAACTGACGGGGTGGGTCCGGGTCGTTGTAAACAGCGACTCCTACAGTTCGGTCGGGGCGCCTGCTAAGCGCGGATAGGACTTGAGGGGATAGTGTGGTCCTCCCACACGCTACGCCCTCTCGATGAGAATCCGCGCTGCCAGGTGAAAAGAAGCGGTGATTGGCTGGACGTGTGTCGGAGGAAGCACGTGGTAGCCTCCACTCTCCCAGATGATCTGACTGTGGGGGGTAAGTGCGCAGCGACCAGGAAGGGACTGGGAATTGGCATACGACTAACATTGGGATGGGAGAAAATCGGAGGAAAATGGAGGGGGAAAAAGATCAATAAAAAAAAAAAGATTAAGGACAGATTGATAAAACAAGCATGATGGTGGTACAGGATTATGGATGGGAGCAGGGTGAGAAGAGAGCTGACCTAGGCAGACTGAGGGAAAGAGGGGTGCAGGGAAGGGTCTCTGAATTGGCGGGGGGACATGGCCAGACTGAACAGGTGGATTGTGACACCTATTCTATATTCTATAATAATATTTCAAATTGCATTGGTCCGGATGGGAGAATTCAGTACTGTATCTACAGAACCTTCTGTTTAATCATCTTCCCTTTATTAATTTCCTTCGGTTTTGTGTACACATGATCTCAACAAGGTACTGAACGAGATCAGTGGCCGTTTATAATGTTTGGTCATTATTAGCATGGTGTTATTCACTGTCAAAGATGCAAAGAAAAATCATAATTCATATTCTCCTTTGTTTCATCCCAATTTAAGCAAGCCTAGTAATAGACACAATATTTCTGACACTGTGAATACATTCCCTGAGGTCCGTAGATGTCTCTAGATACCAGGAATATGCTAATTGTCCTTGTAGAAGTGGAGCAATATTCCATTTACCTAGGTATATATTTTAGGCAGATTTTCAGAAAATAGGCTCCGGGTGGAAGAGGTTAAACACAAACCATGAAATAAGACAACCCAGTCAGATTGTGCAAGTATTCATAAACGGTCTTTAGATGAACCGTTCAGATTTGCTTCTTGGTCCTATGTATACAAGATGGCAGCTTGCTCATTCTCTTTTTCCATCTAAAAGTTCAATAAAATATTGTTTCTGAGAACATTTTACAATGCATGTAGGATCTTATTGCTGGATCTTAATTCATATTTTGTATCTGCTACTCCTAGTTTCACAGTTTTATCTGAATTTATCTGAACCGTAAAAACATGGTTAATTTTAATTTAGAGCTAAGGAGTATAATGTGTGTCCAAAATGAGTATAATGTGTGACCTTTAAACGAAGAATCCACTCTAAAATCTCTTACAATGGCAGAAATGGTCAGTTGTTCATGTTCAACGCATCACAGACATGATCAAATTAAAGGTTGTAATGTACATTTTTGGTGTTGCCAGTTTGTCCAATCCTATCGAGTCTACTGTAGCTCTATAGTTGGTAAATAACTACATTTCACAGAATTAATGTTTTAGCAAGGCAGACTAATGTGAGTTAGTAACTTAATCGTAGCACAGGTCTGTCAATTGTGGCCACGCTGCAAATTGCAAACATAACTCTACTTTACCTCCAATGTATTATGAACGGTTGCTATAGTGCCAATGCTTGTCCCAAGCAGTTAAACATTTTTTTTTATTTCCGCATAGGCCTACTGCAGTGGCGGCTGCTGACCAAATCTTTTGGTGAAGCACAAATTATTATATTATATTATATGTTAAATTATATTTGTAAAACATCCCCCAATGTGTGTCAGTGGTGGCTGTGAGTTAAAAATATTGGGGAGGACGGGAGAGATAAAAAAAAAATTTAATAAAGAAGTACAGACACACAGTGTGGTTATGAAGACAGCAGACAGACACTACAGTTAAAGACAACAGGCACTAGTAAAATACCTAGGAGTAACTCTTGACACACACGCCTCACTTACAAACATCACATCAATAGCTTAGTCAAGAAGGCAAATCAAAAACTATTTGTTTACAGCCAGATCATCAGACCATTTCTCACCCTCACTGTTTCAAACACATATCTACATGTAATTTTTCTTTCACCAATATCTTACTGTCTCCCAATCTGGTCCCTCACAACAAAGGAAATTATAGGAAATTATATGGGTAGGCGGGGTGGGGGAAACTGTACAACTGTACAAGCAAAACTGTACATTGGAATATCGACGAAACCATACTTGGTAGAAGAGGGTCTCGTGTATTCTTGGGTCAGGTAATTTACTGTACATTGGAGGGGGTTGGCTTAGGAGTCGGACATTACATTCACATCACTCAGCACTATAGGAAATGAACGACACACACACGTGCGTGCACACACACCAGGCCATGTGAGCGGATCGGAGCGTGAGCGGCGCGGGGAGCGGAGCGGGCGGTTTTGACGTGAGCGAGGAGTGGGTTTTAAAATGGGTCGGCGCGACGTCCGGAGCGAGAGTTCTCCTCCGCTCCAATCCACTCCGGGACGCTCACACAGTGGTTTAACACTGATGTAATAATATACATGTAGTACAATGCCAAAGCAACAGATGGCGATGTACAAACATGAAGGCCATTTTCAACCAATGAGAATTGAGAAGGGTGAACCTGTGATATCCTGTTCAGGCTTCACTCCTCCTCCTTCACTCACTCCTGTTAGAAAAGTATCGACGCCATTGTTGTTGTCGTTAGCTTACATGCTAACGTTAATGGCAGCGACCATAGCATTGTGGCTTGGCTAACTATCATCGCTTAATAGAGCTAGTGAATGGATAAACAACGTTATTTAACATTGCAGAATGGGTACAATTACAATGCTGCTCAATACAAACAATTGTTAAGGGGCCCAGGGGGTGTAGACTGTTGTAGTTTGAGCTAATTTACACCATGCTCCAAAAAAAAATAAAAAAAAGCCGAGCGATCTGGCGCGGGGAGCGGGGAGCACTCGATTCAAGGTGAGCGGTGAGGGAGCGGAGAGCGACTTGGGGGCGGGGTCAACATGAGCGATTAGCGGAGCGGACCAAGCTTTAAAGAGCGAAGAGCGGATTTCTCGGCCGCGCCGATCCGCTCACGTGGCCTGACACACACACACACACACACGCACACACAGAGGCCAGGCCACAGCGGACCCACAGCCAATTAATTCATAATCAACACAGGCTCCAACTCAATATCAATAACCACGGCGCGCGTCGCCAACACACACTCACGTGCGCCGCGCGTCGCATCGCCGACTGAGGAAAGACAATGCATGTGTGTGTGTGTGTGTGTATCCCGGTGTGTGTGTGCCGCTCCAATTGCATGTCCAGTTCGTTGCATGCTGAATAAAGACCCCCTAAAGAGGTCCTGCATTACACACGCAAGGCTACAGCGGGCCAATTAATTACACACACACACACACACACACACACACACACACACACACACACACACACACACACACACACACACACACACACACACACACACACACACACACACACACATAATAAACACAGCGGGCCAACAAATCGCAGCAGCTATTTACAATGCAATACACAAATATACAAAATAATGCTCAAAATATGCACACTTCCTACCTTATTTGTACATGAAGTCCTAAAAGCCTCTTGCAATAATAATCCTCTTCTCTTCAAAAGTCATAATTGCATGCTTGAGCAGCGCTGGTCTCCGTCATAAGTCTGGTCTCCTCCGTAAACTGGATGCTTGCAGACTGCAGAGGGGAATCCCTCGCGTCACGCACTCGCATAAGCCCATATATGGACCAAGTTGCCAAAATATATCATCAAACGATGCAGTGCACAATAAGTTGATGAAGTTCAACAATTGAATAAAGATCTTAAAATATGAATTATATTAGGCAAATTAATCTCTTCAGCTCTTCAGCCTCTTTCAAGGCTGACATTGCACACAGTCAAAACAGTCCAGCTACAGTTCCGTAGGTTTAGCTGGGGCCAATCTCTGATTGGATTTGAAGGTTGTCAATGATTCAACCCGCGTTCGTGGGTGGCGTGAGGCAAATCTGCACGGTCACGGCTTAGATGACTCAAATAGCCTATTTTGATTGGATAATAGAATAAAAATATCAACACGTGCAGGGAAAGTTGCACTTGAGTGATTGACAGCTAGCCATGACTGACTGCAGGCCTGACCAGAGAGCTCAGAGCTGTCACTTTTGGCCATTTTTGAAAAGAAAAAAAAATGCACAGAATATTTTTTTTACAGAGGAAAACATTTCTAATACAAATAATAATAATAATAATAATAATTAAAAAAAAATTATAATTATATATATATATATGTAAATTAATAATAATTATGAATTATGAGTGAATTCGTGTTTCACGTGTTGTCATGGAGAAACCTCCACTGGCCTACTGTGGCTTTACTTGAATGGCTGTAATGATGAGCATCTCTTGTGGCTCCAGTGACCATGACTGTATTCATGTGTGACGATGTGATTCCTCATAGTAGCCCTTTGAATGTGGTGATACCGTTTTGGAAACTTGACCTCAATAATGTAAAATGACCTATTGTGACTAGTATAATCACAGCCTCATGAAACGTTACAACTAGAAACTAGAAACCTGGGCTATTCAGAGACAATAAGACATTCAGACAATAAGTGGGATTTTCTGAGCCATTTCCTGAAAGGAGTGGTTGCCACCCAATTGCTAAAATGGTCAATATTTGCAGGAATCTCCAGTATTTAGGTATTTCTAACATTTTCAAAACGTCTTATGACCATCTGCCATCAGAATGTCTCACTGAGTCGTGTGTATACTCAAACAACCCTGCGCCGCCAGTCTGTTGTTATTCCATCCTTTCTTTTCTTGACAAACCCTGGCCCACCTAGCCCCACCTATTTTATGCAGGCTAACAAGATTGTGCCTGCAGCTGTACATTAGAATACAGCACAAAACTAAATTCAGAGGTGGTAGAAATGTAAATTATGCTAAATGTAAAGGTAATGTATGATGCATAATGTAAAGGTAATATATAATGCATACAAAGTAAATTGAAACACATAGACTGCTATGAATAGCCTATAGATATTTAGATATAGGTTATCCTACATTTAGAAATGGTCTCGTTTTTGTAAATGTCAACAATGCCACTGTTGAGACCCAACACACAAGCAGATTGTCATGCTAGTTTCACTAGTTATCAACTGTCAAACTGAAAGTGGGTTCATCATGTCTCATAAAAGCAAAAAAAGAATCATGGTGATATGATTGATAACCAACCTTTGCTTCTCTGTACCACCTATGTTTCACCAATAAAAGATATATAAAAATTTAAGAAAGTGGGACAATATCTTTCTCTGCGTTGTATCTGAACGTACAGCAAGGCATTTGTATGTTTATATGTGACAAAGCTTTCGTTTTGGGAACTCAAGGCTTTGTTTAGTGGCGACTCATGGCCCTAGTGGTCAGAAAATAGTTATTGCAGGTTTAAACCACATGTAACAAGGCACTGCATCATCCCAAAAGAGATTTTCCCTGTTAAAACGTGAAAATGTTAATATATTGCCAGCTGGTTTTTCTGAATAGCTTGGAAGTGTTTTAGTGTACTTTCCCTATAATTGCCCAACATAAACACCCAGCTGTTAATGTTTCCATATATACCTGTATGCTTTTATGTTGCCTGACACTTCCTCTAAACTCTATGTGGTGACAACAAAGTATAGGGCAGGGCTATATGTAAGCAGCAACAACTAATGTTAATGCGATGCTATCAAAATGCTGTTGACCTTCTCTGTAATTGCCATGTTATGCTTCTCGTCACATGAGTTAGCCTACCACAAGACCTGTCTGTACACTCTGTCCACATATCAACAGTCTTGATTTATGAATGAACAAGTCTCTTCCCAAGCTAGAAACAAAAAGCGAAATGTCATACTGAAATCGCCAGCCGCTTCTTTTCAACCGACAGCTACAGTAGGAGTTTCACTGGGAGAGCGTAACATGGGCGGAGGTTCACGCTATCACCTCCCTGCTGAACAAGCCCCCCCGACCGACCCGTAGGAGTCACTGTAGGAGTCACGGCGTCATGTCTAAATCATCCGGTTTCTGGTGCAATGCGCAGAGATTTCTATAAGCTCATATTTTGCTAATAACACTTAAAATTAGGGATGCTCGATATTGGCTTTTTTACCGATACCGATATACCGATATTGTCCAACTCTTAATTTCCGATACCGATATCAACCGATATCAACCGATACCGATATATGCAGGGATTCCCCCCCCCAAAAAATCTAATAATTTCAGGTAATTAACATTACATATCTCTTGTTGTGGAATTAACACAGAATTTATGCATACTTTTGACAATAAATAAAACCAGAATTTGTTCTTACTTGCTTGCCTGGGTAAATAAAGGTTATAGAAATGAAAGAAAAAAAAAAGCCGATACCGATATTTTCCGATATCACATTTTTATGCCGATATTGGCCGATAATATCGGTAGGCCGATAATATTGGACATCCCTACTTAAAATCATTGGTAAACAAACATAGTGCTGAAAAGATACACTTTGACTGCTGTTTTGATAGGGTTAGGGTTTTTACTCTTGGCTACATTTGAAAAAGAAACGCAACATCACTTAATAAGGACTGTATTGATTTATTTGTGACGTGACATAAATCATAAGAGGTTAAAAGAACATGCCAACATTTTGGGAAATTTACTTACCGTCTTCTCCAGAGAGAGAGACAAGAAGATAGATACCTGTTTCCTCTCTGTGCGTTCAGTAGAAAGCTATCTGGCTGCATGTTAGCCTAGCTTAGCACAATGAATGGAGGGAAAACCCCTCCCACCCACTATACACAGACTTGGCTGACAGGAGAAGCATGTTCAGTGCCAGGCTAAGGCTTACACTACCTAAATGCAGCACTGAACGGCACAGGAAGTCCTTAATTCCAACAGCCATCAGACTATACAATGTATCACTGTGCCTCACTGCATCACTGAGCACAGAGTGACAGTTACCATCTTCCTGGACTCTTAGTTTTGAAACAGCACTGTGCAATACTACACCTACTGTAGACCTCAGTATATTTTTACTGTATTTATTTACTGTATATTTTATTCCATTTTTATTCTATTCTTATCTTAGGCAATTTGATTTGCTATTCTTATTCGTGACCTGTTCTGTCTAAATGTTTAAATGTTGAGCGATTTGCAGTGTCAAATTTCCCTCAGGATAATAAAAGTATTTCTATTCTATTCTATTCTATTCTACTGTTACTCATTTTACTATGTATTGTATATTGTATATTATATATTGACTGAACATTCCTTTACTTACTTTTTACTTACTTCTTAATTACTTTATTTTTTTTACTTACTTTTTTTTACTGTATGTAGCACACTCCCAGGGGCTCATACAGAAACAAGCATTTCATCATAAAGTATTCTGTATTTTATTATGACAAATAATAAACAAACTTGAAACTTGAAACATGACCGGTTAGCCTAGGCATTGTCCAACTAACACCTCTCCCGAAGGCTAACCGGTCATGTCCGCTTCCATTCATTGTGCTAAGCATTGGCGTGTTCCTCTAACCTGCTCCCAAAATTAACATTGTTATTAACCTCTTTGTGCAGGGAGATTCAGGTGGACCCATGGTGATAAAAAACCAAAAGGCTAAATGGATCCAGGTTGGAATTGTGAGTTTTGGCACTGGCTGCGCCCTTCCTTGGTTTCCCGGTGTCTATGCCCGAGTGTCCCAGTACAAAATGTGGATCAACGACCACATCATGGGAGATCAGCCAGGCTACATTTTCTACTCTACTGTTGGAATGGATTGGGATGAGTATGTGACATGTGACGATGACATCCATACAACTACCGGCAGCACCACCACTGTCGATGATGACAGTATCTTTAACGGTGGTACAAATATGATTAATTTCCCCCACCTCGCTCTCTTCTCGCTCCTTCCTATTGCGCTGTCCATCTATGCCCAGGCGGGTGAAGCATAAGTCCTTTCAGGGGAGTGTTCCTAATACATCAGGGCTGGACAAACCTTTTGACCTAGAGGGCCGAAATGTAAATTGGGTGGTGGGCTGCAGGCCAAAAATGTCATTATAAATGGAGATGAGAGATTTAACAAGTAGGAAGGTCATCACGTCACCATGGCGTTTGTTAAAGGGCTTTGTAATAAGCAAGCTATCTAGAAATGTGTTCCCTGGTGTGATTAAATGGCATCAAAGTAGACCAACTTGAATATTGTATCAATCTCTACAACCCTCAAAAGAATTTGGTGGCCCACGGAACCCACTGTGGGCAGCCCTGCTACATATTCTCTATGGCCTTATAGCATTGCGCATAGTGTCTTTGTCATTAAATATCTTAATGTTTCTCATATATAATAATACACTCTACGAAATATTGTTCCATGAAGGCATCTTTGAGCCTTTTGATAGCAATGTTAGGCAACCAACACATGCCATGTATAACTAATGTATGCCTTCTTTATTTTTTTTATTTTTGCATACTGAATGACAGGGTTAAACGGGTCACCAAAATATTACATGAATATATCATCATAATATATTGAATTTTAACGCATTCTCATGGAAATATATTCATTTAGCACTGACGTTTCTTTTGCACAAATTACATCATATATAATGTAATTTTTTGTAATAATGTTCTCCCATGAATAAATACTTGAAATGCACATTATTGTGTGACGTTTTGTTTTTTATTAATTAGAAATTGACATGGTAGAGTAATGCATCTTTTTAGCCTCTATAGCTTTGTATTATCCTTGTTATTATATTAGTATAGACGGCTGTGGTGGAAGGTCAGATGAGGAAACCCAGTAAGAGTGAGGGTGCAGTGAGGTGACCAGTGGCGTCCTTTCACTAAAAGGCAAAGTATGGCGAGTAGGGTGGGGGGGTGGGTGAAGGGGGGGTTTCCCCCCCTTGGTGATTTTTTTTTGTCAAATCAGTTGTGCAATAGTCACTTTTGGTGAGTTGTTTCTATACAATTCAGTTATATGACATTTAGGTATGACACAGGACTACACAAGCATTTTTAGTATAGAAATGTGTCAACAGACTAAAGCAGGGAACCACAACATTTTGCATACGAATTATGCAGAATGTAATATCATAACTGTCTATTACTTTTCTTGCAATTGAGCCAATTTTCCTTAGGTACGGTTTTGAGGTGTGTGTTCAACAGAATGTAGTATCAAAAACACATTCACAAAAAGTATGGGTTACTGAATGCTGAACTGCACTATTATAATCACTAAGCCAGACCTTACCTGTGTCCCTGTCACTTGTCTCTGCTGCCCTTTGATACAAAAAAACGTCCCTATGTCCATTTTAGTTAGTCACAGCAAAAGTCACCTAGTAAATGTGAGATAATTGACCATATCAAAACATGCTA
This sequence comes from Notolepis coatsorum, assembly GCF_963971535.1. Taxonomy (NCBI): domain Eukaryota; kingdom Metazoa; phylum Chordata; class Actinopteri; order Aulopiformes; family Paralepididae; genus Notolepis; species Notolepis coatsorum. The sequence goes on along the minus strand of NC_140177.1, from coordinate 67,757,071 downwards.
GGGCTGTACCGAATAGTTCGAAGCTTCGTTCATAATGTTGACATTCGAATTCTAAATCAACATAAAAAATCGTAAAAAAAAAAAGAAAAATTACATTTTTTTTACATTTTTTTTTGTCAAGGTATGGCGAGTGCCATACCTTGCCATACCAAATGGACGCCCCTGGAGGTGACATCTCCCAGAAGCAGCATCTCTAGCAGGTCCAGACATAGATAAATATCACTAGATGGCTCAAGGCGGAGTCTCCCGCGTAGTTCACCGGCGGCCATCTTGCTTGAGTGGACTACTGCTTTAAGGTGATGATGTGCACAAACAAAAATAACTCTTAACTCACTGAAATCTTGAAGATTTTTTTTTAATACATTTTCTCTTTTATAATGAAAGTCCATATGCAGTATGATAACTACATTTGTCCTATAGGGACATACATGACATACAGGTATATAGTACTGTTACATTTGTGACATATACGATATGCAAATATACAGTACTGTTACCCATAGATCCTGACAGAGAGTACATGTGATGGGGAGGAGACTGTACATTAGGAGGGGGTGGGTGGGTGGTAGAGAAATATACATACGGTGGGGAGGAGACTGTACATTAGGAGGGGGTGGGTGGGTGGGAGAGAAATATACATACGGTGGGGAGAGAATATAATAATATATACATACGGTGGGGAGGAGACTGTCTATTAGGAGGGGGTGGGGCTGGGGGGGTTTGCACATTTACCGTGTCCAGTTTAGAATTGCAGTCTCCCGTAGGTGCTCTTTAAGAGCGGTTTTGAATGTGGGTAGGGATTCACATTCCTTTACAGCTTTGGGTAGGGCATTCCACATTGATGTGGCATAATTGCGAAAACGTGTTTAGTCCCTTGTTTGAGCCGAATCTGGGTTTAACATGATTTGTTGAGCTTCCTCTGGTGTTGTGGTCGTGGTATTCACTGACCTTTGGGAAGTATTTTGACATGTACATGGGCACCCCGGTCGTATAGTGTATCTTGTAGACCAGGCCCATTGCAAGTTGCTGTACTCTGTCGTCTACTCTAAGCCATCCTAGGTAGTCAAAGTGGGCAGGGGTGAGGTGGGTTCTAGGAGTAAGGTCAAGTAGTAGTCTGACCAGTTTGTTTTGTGATGTTTGTAATCTTGTTTGTGGCAATGTCGGTCTCCGTTGGCCAGCAGCGCGGGTGAGTCATCTAGTGATATATATATATATGGGTTCAGACGTGCCCCTGGCAGGCCCTGTAGGAGAAGGCAAAGAGAGAGAGAGGGAATGGTTAAGGGGTGGGATACATGAACCTGACCTTACCCAACCTTCTATATATATTTCTATATATATTATGGCTGGTTACTATGACCACACAAATCCACTGTACATAAAATCTCATGTTATGAAATGTAATTATTTGGTTTATTATAAAATTATGCAAATAATGTACAGAGCTAAAGCAAAGTTACTCCCGGACCGTGTGCAAAGGTTTTTTTCAATACATGAAAGAAAATATGATTTGAGAGATATTTGTAAATTTACTGTTCAAAAAGCTAAGAAAGGGATTAAAAGGGGGTGTATTTTATATATTTTTTTGTATTATCTTTTTTCCGCTCCTTTTTTCCGTTTTTTCTCCCATCCCAATGTTAGTCGTTATGCCAATTCCCAATTCCCAATCCCCTTCCTGGTCGTTGCGCACTCTACCCCCTACCGTCGGTCTGGGAGGGCGGAGACTATCACATGCTTCCTCCGACACATGTGTACCCAGCCCACCGCTTCTTTTCACCTGGCAGCGCGGACTCTCACTGGGGGAGTGTAACGTGTGGAAGGATCACACTACCTCTCCCAGATCCTTCCCTCGCTGTGCAGGCGCCCCGACCGAACTGTAGGAGTCGCTGTTTACAACGACCAGGACCCACCCCACTGGCTTTCCCACCCTCTGACACTGACAATTGTGTCAGTGTGGACGGCCAACCAAGCCAGAGGTACCGCAGCTGGATTCTATCCCACTGTCCCTGCGGTGGTAGACAGACGCTTAGTCCGCTGCGCTACCCGGCCGCCCAGGAGGTGTATTTCTATTGTTGGGGTTAACTTGTGGAACAATGCTGATATACATTTAAGAATGAGTAATTTGCTTTTGGTTTTTAGGAAAATGGTTAGTATAGCTATTTTGGTATCCGTAATCGTATAGGCTAATACTACATGCAAATATGTTACACATTGGTCAGATACAGACCTTGAGTAGAATTAGTTGGGAAAGCCCTGAAGGACGGATCAGTTTGTCTAAGGTAAACAGGACACTCACTTTGGATGATAAAGGTAACTTAGAGTAGATGTTAAAAGCAGATTGTGAACCACTTTGGATTGGTTCTGTCGGCCTGACCGCGATAGATGGTGATTGATAAGTTAGGTTGCCATGGGAACATACAGAGACGAGGGGTTTATGACCAGCCTCAAACGAGAATCTAAGAAACAGACTCGCTGCTAAAAGCCACATGTAGATTTTCCCTCCATTTTTGTGAGACAGAGGAGTTTTGATTACAAGCAATATCTAGTTAAAATTAAGCAATAACAAAAGCTAACAAAATATAGGACTGGTGGCTCTCCATCTGAATAAAGGGATATCAAACACTTGGTTTATATTATAACTGGAATTATTGAGCAGATCGTTTGGTATCGTTTGATTCAGTGGATAAGAGGGGCTGAAACTTTACTTCAGCACTGGGACATAAGGTCCAAATATGCTGTAATAGTCCAACTGCTGAAAACAAGTGTATTTTAATCAATCAAAGACCTTGTGTGACAAACACAGTTGCATTTACGAAGAGGGAGGCTTCCTCCCTGGTGCACATTCCAACAAGGGCTTCAGAATGACTGGTTGGCTGGATAATATTCTTTAACCTAGCTTTTAGCTTAAATCAAACAGTACAAATATTAAGTAAAGAATCTATATCTTTGTCTTTAAGAGGTAGATACTGATCGCCTAACTCTAATTTGGAAAACATTAATCTAAAGGTTTTTAATTGGAAGAAAACTATTTTCTTAGAACTAACAGAGGGAGGATCGTCTTTCTGACTTACAGGCCAGACACGGCCTCAGGAGTGTTTTGATTGGTTGAGGGTGGGTGTAACTGAGGGGTACAATTCCCTGACTGTATTGTTAGATATGATACTTACTACCACTACCTCTTGTACTTTAGACTCTGGCCACCCAGTACTAGGCATAAATAATTATGGTAAACACTCCCACGTAGATGAAACGATCCAACACAAATGTACCAAGTCGAAAGTCTGCGTTTAATAATAATTAATACATAGCAAAAGGTATGTAGAGCAATCACTTAATTACATTTATGATTTGAAATAGGATGCACTTTTATGGCAAATGAGTATTCGTTGGTATATCAATAGAGAACGTCCAATCTCTGGTGGCGCAGGCGGTAAATATACAACCTGGAATATTTAAGGAATAATAGCAATGATACTTTAATGATTATAGAACTGGATACACTAGGGGGGAATTTCGGTCGCTTGTAAGACAACTGGAGAAGGGGGGGGGGGGGTAGAGTCTGGCTGTATCCGTCTGGCCGAGGGTATCCTGGGAGAACCCACGGTTGTGCGGCTCGGTGCCTCAGCGATCCTCGATCCACAGATGAAAGCAGTTGGACTCTCTGTGGGCCGGCTTCCTCCGGTCCACGATGGAGAGACGTGAAGCGACCTCGTCGTGTAGAGCGTCTCCTCACCTGTCGTCCTCTCCGGGGGGGGGGTTTCCAACACACGGCAGTGTTGGTCTTTATCCATAGAATAATCACTGTATACAAAGCATAATCCGTGCCTGGGAAGGCGGGCTGTCGTCGGTAGAATAATCCGGTATGCAGGTCCACTCGCTCGTCGGCTCTGGGGCTCCTCGGGTGCAGCCTCACATGGGGTCGGCCACCCTGGATAAGCAGCCAGTTCTCTGCCCGAAACGATGGGGTACTGACTACGATAGTATTCTCACCGCACGAAGCACTACATATGAATAGACTATTATTAGCTTAATAGACTACGTCCAACTCGACGATATAGTGCCAAATATGACTATTCAAATATTAATATACACGATGTCTCAATACCGATGGTAGGCCGAACTTGGCCTTACTCCCACACGTGGCGTCGTGGGGAGGCTTTACGTCTGTCACT